>NW_026652281.1:130466832-130800410 GCF_009828535.3 Hylobates moloch | reverse complement strand
TCCTGGGATAAACATCCCTAAAGTCCAGGGAAACCACAGGTTTTCCTGCTTCTGGGCATCTGTCCAAGTTGTTCCTTTTGTCTAGGATGTACTTAGCCTACTCAGGTCTGGCCTGGTTTTGTGATATCTATAACTGTTTACACGTCTACCCTGTATGGCTTCAGTCTCTACCCATTCTTCAGAATGACTCCCAAATGTTTGCATTTCCTTGAAGTCCTAATGGTATATGGAACCTCCATTGATTGTTCCTCGTTTTGCCTCTAATTTTAGATACCCTATCTCTTTTAGCCTTGTTAAGCTCTGATATAGACATTGTTCTCCTCATTATATGGATGAATGGAAATGGTGTCACAGAGGCTAAGTGCACAGAACAAGTAAGGGATGGAGCCAGGTTCTGGGCCTCCATCTGCTGAGCTTGAAAGTGGTGCTCCTAAGCTCTCTGCTCCTTTGCTTCCGCTCACTGTCTCCTGCCAAAACACATCTCACCACCTCCACTCCCGCTTCACATTTTCTCTCTCTCCTGGCACCATTTAGTAGATCACTTTTTCCAGTTATTTTTTTCCCATATACTATCCTCTTATTCCTCAAGTCAACAAACATTCACTGAGCTCCTTCTATGAGATAGGAGGGGACACAAAGAGCATCAGGTCCAGCTGTTGTCCATAAGCTGTTCCTAACTGATTACTAACTAGACTATAAGGTTTCTGTGAGAACAGAGAGGAAATTGTATTTGATGTCTTTTGCAGCCCTCAGAGCATTAGCACGGACTGATATAGGCAAGGGATCTAAATCAATGCAGGAGCTTTGAAGCTTCTACAAATGTAGAAAGGTAGATTTCTCGGCGGGGGTGGGGGCGGTGGTAGAAAGCTTAGAAATGTCCTGAGTTTCCCTGACTTACAGTCAGTTAAGCACTTGCTCTGGCTGCCTGGTATCTCAGGCTATATAATGAGAAGGAGATTTTAATGACAGTGTGGTTCCCTTTTGTGAAAGTGCCTTGGGACAAAGGATGTCCCTACCCTGAAGAACTCCTTAGTAGATCCTGCTTCCAGCGTCCCGTAGGCAATTTCTGTCTGCTTCGCTAGGTCCTCTGCACTCTCAATGGGAGACACCATCCTCTCCACGGTCAGGAAGGCGGCCAGATTGGCTGTATATGAGGAGATGATGATTAAGGTGAAGAACCACCAGACGCCACCAACGATGCGACCAGACAGGGACCTGCAGGCCAAAGGGAAGAGGCATCAGCAGCATGGACATCAACTGTGGAAGGCTCTGGGGAGGGACTGAGCACTAGTCTGGGGCTTGGCAGCAGAGCGGTCAGGTCCTATTGCACCCTTCTCATCTGTCAGCAAGATGTGAGAATTCAAATGTTAGAGAGACTCCATATTTTGTTCCTTATTACAGACATGGACCTGTGGGGTTGCTGTCCTTCAGGGGTGATAAAGCCCACATGCATGTATTCACACTCCCTTTTACACATATGTAACAGCAAGACACATGATGACAAAGACACAGATATGTCAACACTTGCCCACAAAAATCACAAATATGCATAAGCAATTACATGCACAGCAAATGTTTTGTGCAAATATATATGAATGCAAATGCATTTATACACGTGATGCAAACATTTGATTGGTTTAGACATGTTTTCAGACTGCCTTATTATTGCTCTCCTGGCTGGCAAAGGCCACCAAAGTAGTGGACTAGAAGGAAAGGAAGGAAGAATACATTGGAAATAGAATCAGAATAGTCATAGTCCAGCCACTGTGGGGAATGTCACCATTGGGTGCAGACACAGTTCTTTCCCCCACTCACCCAAGGAAAATAATTTGGTTGAAATAAAACGATAAAAAAAAGGCAAATATGACAATCAATTATGAGGTGAGAAATTTATCTTTGAAATTTTCAGAGTGCTATTCCCCTCTCTTATCTCCGAAACAATGAAGAGAAACATAACCAGCTGAGAGTTCTACTGTTATCTCTCTGATCTAATAGGATACTTCCAAGTCCAGGGCTTCCCAAGATACTACAAGATGATTCGCATGTGACTTGTGGTGATTTTATGTGGTAAGCAGTTAGGGCATCAAATCATAATGAATCCTATAGTGGTAAACTTACTTGCATTTCATTTCTCTTTCCATCCTGTTCAATTTATCAAGGAAGTATTATTCTGGAGCTCCTGTACCTTAAAGCCCATTCTGACAAGTGCTCTGACAGCCTCAAGCTCAGAGCCTTCAATAGGTGACAGTGTTTAATTGAAACCCTATATTTAACAATCAGAGAAATCACCAATGCAACCCATGAGTTTTACCAAGAAACCCCAGCCTACTGTGCCTCGGGAGAGCAGTACACAGGCCTGTTGGCTAGCTGTGTTGTTCCACACTGCTTGCAAAACCCTTATCTGTGTTGACCTTATATGTGTTATTCCTACATCCCTTGACACTTCACTTTACCTTGATTTCTTGGAGATCCCTTTTCACTCTAGGCAGATGGGGTTCACTCTAAGAAGTCCAACAAATATATGTCATTGCTTGCTATGTGGAAAAGAATGCTCCTAGGTGCTTCACATGGAGGGGAAAATAAGAGAGAGGAACACTTGTTGGAATGGATGAGACCAGGAGAGTGGAGCAAAGATATGTCGCATGAAGAGCAGTTGCAGGAACAGGGAACATTTAACCTGATGAAGAGACTTGAAGAGACATGTTCACTGAAGAGTTGGCATGAAGCTTGTACTATGTGACCTGATTAGGAGAACATTGTAGAAGTTTCAGGAAAACAAATACTACTTAAATATGAGGAAGATATTTTTGATGGATAGGGCGCGCAACATTGAGATGGCTATCCTGAGAGTGAGAGTGTTTCTCCATTTCTGAAGGTGTTCAAGTAGTGAACCATTTACAGAGATATACTTGGTGGTGACTCTTGGTCCCCCAGGAAACCAAGTGCTGGGAATGCAACTCTAAGGAGGACAGAGAAGGAGTCAAGGTTCACATGGGGATAGGGAGCAGTTGCTTCCTTTTATACTTTTCCATTTATGAGATTGTGTGATTTAAAATCTTAAGTAGGTAGACCAGGATATACGAATTCCATTAAGCAGTCAAGCAAGATAGATACAAAGAGGCAAAATCACTCCCCCAGTGCCCCAGAACCAGTGTACAACAGGTCTGAAAATCATACCAGTCTTCACATAGAACTATCCCAGTGCTCTTTTCATCTTAGTAGGTGGCAGATAGAAGTGTTGAGGTCATTTGAAGCTGCAGCAGCTTTCCCAACTCTGGATGACTACAATGGCCTCTAAACTGTACCTCTTTCCTTTTTTAAAGTTTATTTTGTTTTAAACTGACACATAAAAATTGTAGATATCTATGGGGTGCAGTGTGATGTTTTGATATATGTATACATTATATAATGATCAATTCTGAGTAATTAGCATGTACATCACCTCAAACATTTATCATTTATTTGTGGTGAGAACATTCAAAATATTATCTTTGAGCTATTTTGAAATATACATTATTGTTAAATATAGTCACCCTACTGTGCAATAGAACACAAGAACTTATTCCTTCCATCTAACTGTGCCTTTGCACCTGTTCACAAATCTCTTCCCATCACCCCTCCCCCTCACTTCCCCAGCCTCTGGAACCACTGTTTTACTCTGTACTGCTATGAGATCAATTTTTTTAGATTCCACATGTAAGTGAGATCATGTGGTATTTGTCTTTATGTGCTTGGCTTATTTCACTTAACATAATGTATTCTAGGTCCATCCATGTTGTTACAAATGACAGGATTTCATTCTTTTTTATGGCTGAATACTATTTCATTGAGTACATACCACTTTTTAAAAAATCTATTCATCTGTTGATGGGCACGTAAGTTGATCCCATATTTTGGTTACTGTGAATGGAGTAACTGTGAATGGAGTGCTGCAATAAATATGAGAGTGCCAGATATCCCTTTGATGTACTGATTTAATTTCCTTTGTATATTTACTCAATGGTGAATTGTTGGATCATATGGTAGTTTTATTTTTAATTTTTTGAGGAACCTCCATAATGCCGTCCATGATGGCTGCACTATTTATGTTCCCACCAGCGGCATATAAGAGTTCCCCTTCCTCACACCCTTGCTAGCATTTGTTATTTTTTGTCTACTTCATAATAGCCATTCTAACAAGTGTGAGGTGATATCTCACTGTAGTTTTGATTTGTATTTCCCTGATGATTAGTGATGTGGAGCACTTTTTCATACACCCGCTTGGCCATCTGTATACTTATTTTTTGAGAAAAGTCTATGCAGGTTTTTTGCCCATTTTTAATTGACTTATTTGCATTTTTGCAATTGAGTCCTTATATATTTTGAATTTTAACCGTCTGTAAGATACATAGCTTGCAAATATTTTTACCCTATTCTGTAGCTTGTTTCTTCACCCTGTTGATTGCTTCTTTTGCTATGCTGAAGCTTTTTAGTCTGGTGCAATCCATCTGTCTATTTTTGCTTTTGTTGTCTGGGATTTTGAGGTTCTGTTTAAAAAATCCTTGCCCAGACCACTATGATGAAACGTTTCCCTTATGTTTTTATCTAGTACTTTCATGGTTTTGAATCTTATATTTGTGTCTTTCATCCATTTTGAGGTGATTTTGGTACCTAGTGAGACATAGGGATCTAGTCTAATTCTGCATGTAGATATCCAATTTTCCCAGCACCATTTATTGAAGAGACTATCATTTCCCCAGTGCATGTTTTTGACACCTTTGTTGAAAATCAGTTGGCTGTAAATGTGTAAATTAATTTCTGGATTGTCTATTTTGTTCCATTAGTCTGTGTGTTGTGTTTGTTTTAATGCCAGTACCATGCTGTTTTGGTTACCATAGCTTTGTAGTCTACTTTGAAGTCAGGTAGTGTGGTGCTTCTAGCTTTGTTCTTTTTGTTCAAGATTGCCTTGGCTCTTCAGGGTCTTTTGTTGTTTCATACAAATTTTAGGATTATTTTTCTATTTTTGTGAAGAATGTTATTGACATTATGATAGGGATTGCATTGAATTTGTTGATTGCTTTGGGTAATATGGATATTTTAACAATATTAATTCTTTCAATGTTGAATAATGGATATCTTTCCATTTGCTTGTGTCCTCTTAAATTTCTTTCATCAATGTTTTATAGGTTTTACCACAGAGATATTTTATCTCCTCGGTTAAGTTTACTCCTAGATGTGTGTTTTGGAGGTATTGTAAATGGAATTGCTTTCTTGATTTCTTTTTCAGGTAGTTTTCTGTTAGACTATAAAAATACTATTAATTTTGTATTTTGATTTTATACCCTGCAAGCTTGTTGAATTTCTATTAGCTTTTTGGCAGAGTTTCTAGGGTTTTCTATAGAGAAGATCATGTCATCTGCAAACAGGGACAATCTGACTTCTTCTTTTTCAATTTGAATGTTCTTTATTTTTTTCTCTTGCCTGATTGCTCAGGCTAGGACTTCCAGTACAACGTTGAATAGAAGTGGGGACAGTGGGCATCCTTGTCTAGTTCCATATCTTAGGGGAAAAGCTTTCAACTTTTCCCTATTCAATATGATGTTAGCTGTGTTTGTCATATATGGCCTTTATTGTGTTGAGGTATTTTCTTTCTATACTTAATTTGTTGAGGGTTTTTATCATAAAGGGGTGCTGAATTTTATTAAATGCTTTTTCTGTATATATTGAAATGATCATATAATTTGTGTTTTTGATTCTATTAATGGGATGTATCATGTTTATTGATTTGAATATATTGAACCATTCTTGCATCCCTGGGCTGAATCCTACTTGATTATGGTGCATGATCTTTTAAATGTACTGTTGAATTTGGTTTGCTAGTATTTCGTGGAGGATTATTGCATCTATGTTTATCAGGGATATTGGCCTGTAGTTTTCTTTTTTGTTGTGTCTGGTTTGGGGATTAGGGTAATTCTGGCTTCAAAGAATGAGTTTGGAACAATTTCCTCCCTTTCAATTTTTTTGGAATAGTTTGAGAAGAATTAAATTAGTTCTTCTTTAAATATTTGGTAGAATTTGGCAGTGAAGCCATCAGTCCTGGGTTTTCTATGATGGGAGACTTTTTATTACTGATTCAATCTCATTGCTTGTTATTGGTCTTTTCAGGTTTTCTATTTCTTCTTAATTCAACTTGGATAGGTTGCATATGTCTAAGAACTTATTTTTTTTCTAGGTTTTAACAATTTGTTGTGCATAGTTATCATAATAGTCTCTTATGATCCTTTATATTTCTGTGGTATCAATTTTAATGTCTCCTTTTTCATTTATAATTTTATTTATTTGAGTCATTTCTCTTTTTTTCTTAGTCTTGCTAAAGGTTCGTCAGTTTTAACTTTCTAAAAAGCAACTCTTTTTGAGCTTTTGTGTTGTTTTTAGCCTCTATTTTATTTATGTCTGTTCTGGTCTTTATGATTTATTTTCTTCTGTAAATTTGAGATTAGTTTGTTCTGTTTTTTTTTGGTCTTTGAAGTTCAATGCTAGGTTATTGATATCTTTCTACTTTTTTGACATAGGTGTTTATTTCTATAAACTTTCCTCTTGCTGTATCTCGTAGGTTTTCATATGTCATGTTTTCATTTTCATTCGTCTCATGAAATTTTAAAATTTTAAAAAAATGTCCTCATTGATTCATTGGTTGTTCAGGAGCATGTTGTTTAATTTCTGTAATTCTGTGTGGTTTCCAAAGTTCCTCTTGTTATTGATTGCTAGTTTTATTGCACTGTGATTATAAAAGATATTTAATATAATTTTGATTTTTAAAAATTTGTTAATACTTGTTTTGTATGTGATATATGCTGTAGACTGTTCTATGTTCTGTTGCAAAGAATGTATATCCTGCAACTCTTGAATGGAATGTTCTATAAATGTATGTTAGGTCCATTTGGTCTAGAGTGCATCTAGAAACAACTAGTCTGGTGTTTCTTTGATTATCGTCTGTCTGGATGATCTGTCTATTGTGGAAAGTGTTGAAGTTTCTCCTATTATTTTATTGCAGAGTATAGTTCTCTTTAAGTCTATTAATATTTGCTTTACATATTTAACTGCTCTGATGCTGGTTGAATATATATTTATAATTATATTCTTTTGCTGTATTTGACTCCTTTACCATTACATAATTGCCTTCTTTGTCTTTTTTGTTATAATTTTTTTCCTGAAAATGTATTTTTTTCTGATATAAGTGTGATTACTCCTGCTCCATTTTTTTGTTTTAATTTACATGGAATATCTTGTTCCCTCCTTTTTCTTTCAGACTATGTGTTCTCTTATAGGTGAAGTGACCCTCTTGTGAGTGGCATATAATTGGGTCTTATTTATTTTTATTAATTCAGCCACGCTATGTCTTTTAATTGGATAATTTAAGCAATTACATTTCAGGTAATTCAGTCAGGGCTTACCACTGCCATTTTGTTACATGTTTTCTAGTTTTCAAAAAATAGATTCCTTATTCTGTTCTTTCTTATTGTTTTTCTTTGTGATTAAGAGATTTTCTCTAGTAGTATGCTTTTATTTTCTGTTTAACTATTAGAAATCCTTGCTTTGTGGCTACCATGAGGCTTACAATAAACATTCAATAGCTCTATCTCTTAACATATTATTGTAGTTATTGTTATTTTTCATAGTTTTGTCTTTCAGTCTTTGTACTAATACTGTAAGTGGTTTACACATCATGATTATAATATTAGAATATTGTAAATGTCTGTATATTTGCTTTTACCAGTGAGTTTTATAACTTCAGATGTTTTATTGTTACACATAATGTCCTTTTTTTCCCGTTTGAAAAATTCTCTTTAACATTTCTAGTAAGACTGTCTGGTGGTGACGAATTTCTGGGTCTTTCATTTGTCCAGGAAAGTCTTTATGTCTCCTTCAATTCTGACAAATAGCTTTTCTGGGTACAGGCTTATTGGTTAATAAGTTTTTATCTTTTCCTTCAGTACTCCTAACGTATCACCAAGAGTACTTCCTCCTGGTCTGCAAAGTTTTTGCTGAGAAGTCTGTTGCCAGGTGTGTTGGAATTCTTACATGTTATTTGCTTCTTTTCTCTTGCTGCTTTCAGAATTCTCTTTGTCCTTGACCTTTGAAAGTTTGATTACAACATGTCTGAGATAGTCTTATTTGGGTTGAATCCTATTGGTGACTTTTGACCTTCCTCTACCTGGATAATTATATCTTTCTTTAGGTTTGGATAGGTCTCTGTTAATTCTTTGCATAAGCCATCTACCCTTTTGTGTTTTTCTTCTCCCTCTTGAACTTCGATGACTCAAATATTTGCTCTTTTGATGCTATTCCATAGATTCTATAAGCTTTCTTTGTTCTATTTCATTATTTTTTCCTATTTTCTCCTTTGGCTGTATTTTCAAGGAGCCTGTTTTCAAGCTCATTGGTTCCTTCTTCTGCTTGATTAACTTGTGCTGTTTACACTTTCTATCGCATTAAAAAAATTTCATTCATTTGTATTTTTCAGTTCCAGATTTTTTTTGTTATTGCAGTCTCTCTGTTAAATTGCTGAATTGTTTCTCTGTGTTTTCTTAAAATTCATTGAGCTGCCTTAACACAGCTATTTTGAATTACTTGTCCAACAGATCACATATTTCCATCTCTTTAGGGTCCCTCATTGGTGTCATGTTTTGTCCATTAGGTGAGGTCATACTTCCAAGATTGTTCTTAATGCTTGTGCATGTATGTTGATCTCTTTACACTGAAGAATTAGATATTTATTCTAGTCTTTGCAATCTGGCTTTGTTTGTGCTCATCCTTCAGTTGGCCTGTCCAGAAATCTATGCAATCTAACCTGTTGTCAGAGTCTGTGACTGCTGCAGCCATTTCAACACTAGAGGGTACCCTAATCTAGGGTTCTCTGTAAGTTTTGTGAAGGCTTAGAGGTTGGGATGGTACTCCAGCTTGGTTGGACCTAGAGAAGAGTCAAGGGGGGTACCGGAGCTGTATGGGAAAGATGGGTAGGAACCTGAGTTCAGACGCCTGTCTCATTGGTCCGTATGGCTTTGTGTTTTTTGACAGATCCCTGCATAAGTGGGACAATTTCCTGACTATAGTGAGAGGAGCTGTGGAACAGATGTTGGCAACCCTGCCCACAGTGTTCCAGACGTGTGTGCTTCCCAGCAGTTTCCTGTATGGTCAGGGAAGTTCTCTTACTGCAGTTTAAGTGGAACTAAAGCCAAGACTGGGCCCCCTCAGGATCTACTGTGGCACAGATGCTGGTGAGCTCGTGCCAGTAGCCCAGATGTGTGTACTTCCCAACCAATTTCCTGCATGGGTGGGGGAGTTTCCCAACTGTAGCAAGAGGGGTGAAAGCTGAGACTGGGCCCCCTCTGGATCTGCTGTGGGATGGAACCTTCTTGGCCATCACAGAGGTTCCTATGGACAGGCAATTCCTGGTCTGTGAGGTATGAGTGAGTTTCCCTCTGAGTCCTTGTGCAAGTTTTAATAAGCTGGGCCTACAGCTGTCGGGGCCTGGAGCCAAACTGCCAGATAACTTTCAGATCCACTGGCAAGACCAGTGTCGGCAGGCAGACAAAACTTCTGCAGAGGCACGAAGGTGCATGATTTCTCCTGGACCCATTGACAGATGGTTTTGGTTGCAGGCTCAAAGCCAAATAGGTCTGAAGCCAAGCCCTTTGAGGAACAAAGTTGTTTACAGGTTTGAACCTAAGAGCATCATCAAGTTTGCTACCTGGGTGCTGTTCTACACTCTTAAAACAGCCTTCTTAGGTCTTGGGCTCTACCAGTGTTTTATAACCTCCTACCTGAATCTCAAGGCTCCTGCAGAATTTTTTCCTGTGGATGGTTGCAGAATTCTTATTGTTGTTAGGGGGTTATGAGCAGATTATCTCCTATTCTGCCATCTTGTTTTATGTATTATTTTTTAGAGACAGTATCTCGCTATGTTGCCCAGGCTGGAGTGTAGTTGCTATTTACAGGCGCGATCCCATGACTGATCAGCATCAGAGTTTTGACCTGCTCCAACTCCAATCTGGGCCAGTTCACTGCTCCTTAGGCAATCTCGTGGTCCCCTCCTCCTGGGACATCACTATATTGATTCCAAACTTAGTGCAGACACCTGATTGGCATAACACACTACAGCCCAGAACTCCTGTGCTCAAGCAATCCCCCTGCCTCAGCCTTCGAAGTAGCTAGGAGTACAGGTGTGTGCCACTGTGCCTGGCTCTACCATCTTGTTGATGTCACTTGAGAGTGAACTGGACTTCTTGCCTCCATCCAGTCCTCTATGCCCCTACTGCCCACCTGTACAAGGCTACCTGTACAAGGTAGCCAGAGTGATCTTTTGAAACATATTAATTGCACCATATTGCTTTTCTGCTTAAAACCCGCCAAAGCCTTTCTGTTAACACTTGGAATAAATTCAAACTCTGATGAGCCTTGAGGCCTTGTGTGGTCTGGCCCCTGGCTCACTCTCCAGTGTCACCCAGCAACATACTTGCTGTACTCTGGTCATATTGTTCTTTGTTTGGCCCCTCATATTCGAAAGGCTCCCATCCTTACCACATGCTGCTCTTTCCCCTGATCAATGCATCAGCCCCTATTCATCCTTCAGACTTCATCCTAATCATTACATTTTTAGTATTCAGCCGTAAGACTCAGAGCCTCGTGTAGCTCTCATAGCAGCAGAACTATGCATCTGTTTGCCTCTTCTATTGTCTTTTTTCCCCTACACCATAAGCTCCATGAAAGCAAAGGAATCTTTTAGTTCTTTGGTGTAGCATTGTATCTCCAGTGCTCAGCATGGAGCAGGCCCTCATTAGTAAATGAATGCATAAATAGTCTGTCTTATATCCTGGCACCTCCACACACATTGTTTTTTGGACAGTGGGAAGAATTGTCAGGCTCAGGAGAATCCAAAACTGCTTATGGTCCAAAGTGTCTGGAGTCGTGGCATCAAACCAAGTATTCAGGATGGCTGCCTCCTTTTCTAATATCCCTAAACTGAAGAACCCAGCGAAGCTATCCCAAGTTCAGGATCATCTAGTGAAGCCCAAAGCCTTCCCACAAAAGTTCCACGCACCTAAGACTCCTTCTTCCTTGTTCTCTTTTAATTGACATTTTTCTTTTTTTTTTGTTGTTGTTGTTTTTAGCAGCCTACCTGGAACGATAGTCCCTACATCCCCACCTACTTAATGACGATACCAAAGAAAGAGTTTGCTGCTTAATAGCCAGCAACTGTCATTTTTGGAATAACTGGAGAGCTAGGGGAAGAAGTTCAAAGTCTGACTTAATCCCAGTGCTTCATTTGCATGTGATTCACAAGGTAGGAACTTGAGGGCAAGGCAATCCTCCCTACCTTCAATTTGGAACTGGCTCAAGTGAAGCTGGGCCTCTATCCAGGAAAGTTACATTTTCCCAGCTCCATACTAAAGGCAGGGAGCTGGAATTATTAGAGGCCAGGGCTGGGAATGAGAGCCTTTGCTCTTTCACTGACCATCTCCACAACTTGGTGAGTCACCTGCCTAGCTGGGCCTCTGTCTTCCTGCTCTGTATAATAGGTGAGGCTCACCCGTCTTCACTGTGAGAAACCAAAACTTTCAAAACTAGAACAACTCTTAGTCCATTTGTTTCCTTTAACTGATACAAGCTGTTGGAATTAAAATGGTACAGGGGAAAGCAATTGGAAAAGTGCTGTTGAAACACAAAGACTTACTTTTTATGATGATGATGATTCTCCCAGGGAGCCACAGGGCAAAGCAGCACTTTTCTTGGCAGGGAAGAAACAGCTGTGATCTGAAGCCCTTGGAGGTCTGTCTGCCTAGTCACCTGAATTTTATTAGCCTTGCAACTTGGCGTGGCTTTTCCCAAACCCCTCTAGGTATTCGAAGATTTTTTTTTTTTTCCTGCAGAATTGGCTATAACTTATGTGGCTTGTTGAATCTATTATCTTACTTCAACCTCATTTACAGCCCTGTAAAATGGATGGGAGAAATAGGAATATTCTGATCTTGGAGATAAGAGAACTGTAATTCAGAGACCTAAGATGACTAGCCCAGAGTCACACAGTAAGGCAATGACAGAGCTGGGACTAGAAACTGGGATTTCATGTTTCTTATCCAGCACTTTAGCTACTGCAGGACACTACCTCCCTCACCTAATTCTGATTCATTTATGGGTAGGCATAGACTTCCTTAACTCATGACTCCTCTGTGATGTTGGATCTCAGCAGCACTGACTTCTTCAAAGCCCAGTGGAACCTTTGGTCAGCAGTCTGACCACCAATATCTGATAGAATTGGAAACCTGCTTGTATTTGTATTCCATTGTTGCATAACACAGCAGCTTATAACAACATTCATGTATTATCTCACTGTTCTGTAGATTAGAGGTCTGTCTTAGGGTGGCTAGATTCTCTGCTCACGTTCTCACTAGGCTGAAGCCAAGGTGTTAGCTGGAGCTGTGGTTCTTATCTCTTCCAAGCACACTGGTTGTTGGCAGAATTCTTCTCCTTGTGGTTATAGGATTGAGGTCACTGTTTCCTTGCTGGCTGTCATCTTCTAGAGGTTGCTGCATTTCTCATCACTTGACTTCCTCCATCTTTAAGCCCACTTAGGGTGTCAAATCCTTCTCATTTTTTGAATCTCTCTAACCTCCACTAGCTGGAGATGACTTCTTGCTTATTAAGAGTTCACCTGACTGGGCCAGACTCACCTAGATAATCTCTGTGTCTTAAAGTGAACTGATTGAGATTTCAGTTGTCTCTATAAATTCTCTTCATAGCATTACGTAGATTAGTGTTTAGTTGAAGAACCAGGAGATAGAAATCTCTAGGATTGTGAGTACCATTCTATTTATTCATTTACTTTGCAAGCATTTCTTATATGGCAGACACTGCTGGTCATTGGGGAGATAAAAGTGAATATGCCATGGTCTCTCCCTTCCATGGGCTCACAGTCTGATAGAGAAGAAGATAGGAAGGCAGTGGAGCCTACTGATTAAAAAACATAGAATTTAATGTTAGATGCCATGGATTTTCTGCAAAGTGCTCAGCACAGTACTGTTAGCTGACATATATTTAACACTCTGTTAAGCCATCATCATCATCTTATGTAAATATCATAGACAATAATTATTCTACTATCTTAGTTATATGACAAGTAAGAAAGTAGCATGGAAGGAACACAGAAGGGCTTTCTAATTACTCTGCTAGCAGAGGTCAGGAAAATTTACCAGAAGAGGAGATATTGTGCTAGATTTTGAAGTAGGAGTGGGAGATCACCAAGCAGAACAGGCGCAGGGCTGGGAGAACGCCAGGAGATAGATATAAAATAGAAGAGGTGAGTAAGATTTCACCTCCTCTGTAAACTTCCCCAACTTTTGCCAGCATAGTTCTGAGCCACCCCTTCTGTATTCCTGTTAAACCACTATCATTCTTCCATTACAATATAATCACTCAGCTGTATTGATTTGAGATGTTACTATGATGATTGTTTATGGTATTTATTGATTAACAATGATGATGATGGGTGAAAAGTACTGCAGAGCCCACAGAAATGGGAAGGGGCGGGCTGACTGCCGAGATTCAAGTGATAGCATTAAGTGATCCACAGGAGCAGGGGCTGTGGGAGAGGAAAGATGCTCAGTGGACAGTTCACGCCTTCTGGGTAAATGAATTCAGACATGGTCTGGGAGTAAGGTGCTGGAAAGCAGGCTGTCTCTTTTTGCAAAGGATCTTTTTTCCTTTTGTTAACAAAATAGTATATGTATCGTTTAGGCATAACTTGATGCTAATGGAAGATAATAAGGATCTGATGGGATGATTCTCTGGGTTTCTGATAGTTAGGCATTTCTTGTCTGGTTATTGATTAGGATTCATTGCAGGCCTTTAAATGTGTGCTTCTAATTTCACAGTTTAGATTTGTTGCTCTTAAACAGAGGCCAGCAAACTTTTTCTGTCAAAGTCCAGGTAGTAAATATTTCAGGCTTGTGGGCCTTATGGTCTCTGTTGCACTACTCATCTTTGCTGTTGCAGAGTGAAAAGTAGCCATAGACAATATGTAAGCACAAGTGCATGGCCGTGTTCCAGTAACACTTGAATGTCAAAACAGGCGGCAGGCTGGATTTGGCCTGGGGGCCATAGTTTGCTGACTCCTGCTCTTAATCCCTACTTGCGAATATCAGAGACCTTTGATCTAAGCTAATATGCAACAGTAGTTGACATATTTTAAAAACCATCTATCCAGCTATTAGTTCTTCTGCACAAACACCCGGAAAACCTATTGCCATTATTTGTTTGAAAATTATTATTGTGTGATCCTTAGAGAGAAAGCAGAGGGCACTGTTATTGTTTGTCAAGAGAATGGGCTCAGGGTTCAGATGAAGCTGAAGGGCATCCTGCCTTGTTTCTTATTGCTTGTATGACTTTGGGCAAATCGCTACATCTCTTTGTGCTTACTTCTCCTTCTCTTTTTTTTTTTGGACAGAGTCTCACTCTTGTCCAGGCTGGAGTGCAGTGGCGTGATCTTGGCTCACTGCAACCTCTGCCTCCCAGGCTCAAGAGATTCTCCTGCCTCAGCCTCCCAAGTAGCTGGGATTATGGGTGTGCACCACCACACCTAGCTAATTTTTTTGTACTTTTAGTAGAGACGGGGTTTCATCATGTTGGCCAGGATGGTCTCGATCTCCTGACCTCGTGATCCGGCTGCCTCAGCCTCCCAAAGTGCTGGGATTACAGGCATAAGCCACCACGCCCAGCCTGTGCTTAGTTCTTTACAAAATGGAGTAATGGTTGTACTCATAGGTATTCTTAAGAATTAAAAAGAAAAATACTAATAAAGCAGGTAGCAAAGTGGCTGGCAGAGAGTAAGCCCTTCAGGACGGAGGTATGCACACAGTGTGAGGAGCAGCAACCTGGGTATAGGGGCAGGGGGAGCAGACACTAAGGTGGGGGGCCTTCAGGAAAGCAGACACTTGGGGCCTGTGTAGAGAGTGGAAAGTTATTAAGCAGCAATCAACTCTTGATCCCAGCAGTCTCCCCTCTAGGACATCTCTGACAAGGAGTTGGATATGGACATTCTTCTTTATTTCAAAAACACGTCCTGTCATCCCCAAGAGGAAGGGGACAGAAGGGACACCTCCTGTGTGCCTTCATTCAACTGAGCTCAAGAGGTCACTGAGTGCAACCTATTTCCCTTTGTCCTCTGCTTCAAATGGCTATTTATAAAAAGGAATGAAAACGGGCATAAAGGCACAGGCTCAGATGGCCTGTCTCTAAATTACTGGGAGAAAAAAGTCCATCTTGACTAATTACTGAGCTGAGCTGTGTTCAGAGAGAGGCTCACTTGATACTGGGCATCGAGGTTCCTAGACCAGGGTAATTAGCGCTGGCCAAATGCAACAATTCCACTGATGAGGCCACTTCATCCAAGGTGCTGCGTCTGAGTGGCAAATCATCCCATTTGTCACCAGCTGCAAATCACTCAGCTCTTCCCTGGCAGAGCTGGAGTGATTCATTTTAATTGCCCCAGCTGCCGGTCACTGTGTTCCAGCACTCCAGATGGGGGAGGGCCCTGGACTCTGGGGGTGAGTCTCAGGGTTGGAAGGCTGGAGGTTAGACAACAAGCTCTAAGGAAAGCCCAGTACTCTGTAAGCTGGTGTACTATTCTAGCACTTGCAGGGCTATATTTCAAAGAGAATCGTCCTTTGTTCCTATTTTTTTTTCCAGTTAGGTAGGCTATGGGAGTGTAGTGTGGGCAGTTTGCAAAAAAAAAATGGATGTAGATTCATTCATTTATTCATTCATTCATTCTTTGGTTCACTCCAAATCTCATGTTCAAATTTGATCCCCAGTGTTGGAGGTGGAGCCTGGTGGAAGGTGTTTGGGTCATGGGGATGGATCCCTCATGAAGGGTTTGATGCCCTCCTCCTGGTAATGAGTGATTTCTTGCTCTATTAGTTCCCACAAGATCTGACTGTTAAAAAGAGCCTGGCATCTTCCTCTCTCTTTCTCCCTCTCTCTCCATGTGATCTGCACATGCCAGCTCCCCCTTGCCTTCCTCCATGAGTGGGAGCAGCCTGAGGCCCTCGTCAGAAGCAGATGCTGGCACCATGCTTCTTGTACAGCCTACAGAAACGTGAGCTAAATAAACTTCTTTTCTTTATAAATTAACCAGCCAGAGGTAAGCCTTTATAGCAACACAAATGGAATAGGACTCTCTCTAAGCCTCAGTTTTCATACCTGAAAAAGGGAGATAATGAATCCCATCTCATGACTTGTGAAGTTAGTAAGTCACATCTCACACTTAACACAGACATGGCAGAGCTCAAGATGTTACTCATAATGATGATGATGACAATGATTTCTTCTGAAAACACTTCTCTTAGCTTCTAGGCCCCACTCTCTCCTGCGTCTTCTCCTGCCTCACAGGTTGGCTCATCTTAGTCTCCTTTGCTGGTTTCTTCTTTCTGTTTAATCTTGAGCTATTGCTGTGCCCAAAGCTCAAGTCTCAGCCCTCTTCTTATGCCTGTCTCCAGTCTTGCTCTCATGATCTCCTCCGGACACATGGCCTGTATACATAGAGGCTGAAAATGCCCCAATTTAGATCTCTATCCCCTATCCTGTTTTCTAAATGTATGTATTTAACTGCCTACTTGGTACCTTAGACCTGAAGTATCCAACACAAAATTCTCAATGAACCCTCACAAAAAATGTGCAAATAAATAGAATACTCATTCTTCTCCATTTTCCTCATCTCAGGAAATGGCACCACTGTCCACCCTGCTATTCGAGCCTAACACCAGGGAGTCATTTCTGACTTGTCTCTTTCCCTCACCCACATATTCAGCCCATCCAGTCCAATCATCCCCTCATCTTCATAGGCAGCATTCCAGATAGTAGATCCTAGCATAACATTTCCTTGCCTCTTCTCTTGTCCTTATACAATCCACGTTCACACAACAGCCAGAGAGATCTTTTTAAACTGTAAGTAGGACCATGTTGTTCCCACCCCACTTAAAATCTGTCCCACTTAGAAGATAAAATCCAAATATTCTACCAAGGCACTCCCTGAGCCAGCCCGCCTCTTGTCTCCTCTTGTACTGTCTTTTCCTCCATGCTATGTTCCAGCCACTTTGATCTTGTTTCTAGAAAACACCGAAGTCTTTCCCACCTTGAGACCTTTGCAATTTTTGTTGATCCCCTTACCTGGAACTCATTTCTCAGAAATTGTCCTAAACCTGCCTCCTACTACCCTTCAGGTTTCAATTCAAATGTCACCTCTTCATATGCACCACTCTAAGTATCATTACCTCCATTACCCATCTTGTCTCTTATTTTTTTCATTTCTTTCACAGCACTTATCAAAGTATATGTGATCTTTATATAATTACATATTTACCAAGTCAATTGGTAAATATGTAATTATATAAAGATCACATATACTTTGATAAGTGCTGTGAAAGACTTGTTTATTCATTTATTATCTATCTCCCTCCACTAATGTGTAACTTCAGCAAGGGCAGGGGTCTTATCAATGTCATTCACTGCTACACCCTCAGCACTAGCATAGTGCCTGGCACACAATAGGTGCTCAGTGAACATACACTGAATAAATGATTACACAAATGTTTACTGAGGACTGACTACACACCAAGCATGATGGGAAATACCTAAGAGAAAATCAATTTAATAGAAGAGATGTAACCCACACAGAAACAACTATGATAGCTGTGCTACAGTGAACAGCATGGATGGTCACTGATTAAGTGCTAAGGACATGCAGAGGTGGGAAAGGCTACACCCCACTGGGAAAACTTTGGAAAGGTTTCATGGAAAGAGATGTCATGTAACTGGGCTCTGCAGGGCAGGCTGGCTTTGAGCTTTCTGAAACAGAAAGAAAGGCATTTCTTGGAGCAGGAGCAGCCTGTACTATGGTGTAGAAGCGTGGACAAGAATGTGAACAAGCGACAATTTCACTTTGCCCCAAACATATTCACCATCATAGCCACTGTTCTCTGAAAACCAACTCTGAGCTGGATGCCATAGAAGACACTTGACATTTATCTAATTCCCATCTCTTTCTTCGGGCCAGGTAGGTGTATCCCCTGACAGAGTTTGGATGTTTGTCTCCTCCAAATCTCATGTCGAAAGGTGATTGTCAATGTTGGAGGTGGGGCCTGGTGGGAAGTGTTTGTCATGGGGGCAAATCCCTTATGAATGACTTGGTGCCCTCCCTATGGTAATGAGTGAGTTCTTGCACTGTCAGTTCATGTAACTGCTGGTTGTTTAAGCGAGCTTGGCACTTCCTCCTCTCTCTTGCTCCCTCTCTTACCATGTGACACACCTGCTCCTCTTTGCCTTCTGCCGTAAGTAAAAGCTTCCTGAGGCCTCACCAGAAGAGCTGTGCAGATGCTGGTGCCATGCTTGTATAGCTTGCAGAACTGTGAGCCAAATAAACCTCTTTAGGAATTGCCTAGCCTCAGTTGTTCCTTTATAGCGATGCAAAACAAACTAACACATCCCCTCTTGATAAAAGAGGAAAGAGATTCAGAGTGAATAAATAATTTATTTAAGGTCACAGAACAAGTGAGGGGGTTGAAATGTGAGCCCAGATCCATCTGATTCCATTCATGTGATTTTCACTGTGCTGAGAAGGGGTCCAGCTTAGACCAGGGTCACCACCCTCCTTTCTTGAGATTTACCTTCTCAGGTCTCAAGCACCACTTACCACAGTTCCTAGACACAAAAGAATACTTGGCAACACACTCGTGTTATAAATGGGACTTCCTCCCATTTCCTCCTGTATATTTTTGGGCTTAAGTTCTTAGAAGAAGCTATTCTCTTTTTATAGCTGCCTGCCGGACGGCCCATAATAACAAAACATATGGTTTCTCTGCATCCAGAGGCCCCCACCCCCAGAGCTCTTACTATCTGCTGATCCATCAGCTCATTTTCAGAGGTGAGATGGGCTCCAAGGGCCTGGGTCCCTGCCTCAGTGGGCCAGGTGTGGGCCTGCATTGTCATCTGTGGCCAAACATATCTTTGGCATTTGAAGTCCTTAGGGCTGGGAACATATTTAAATGTGGGATGTTGTGGGGCTTTTTAAAAATATACCCCGACCCATAAGCAAGTGGGAGATAAAATAACAATATGTGCTTCTGCTTTAATTAACGTTTGTTAACTCCAGCACAAGGCATATATTAAAAGGAGCGATTTTACTTAAAATAACCCATTGAAAATCCTCCATTTGCCAGGTATTTTTTCACCCTACTCAGTTCCCTGCACACTCAGTCCCTCCCTCCCACATATCCCCAACTGAGCTAGCAGAACAGCCCTCGGAGGCAGGAAACAGTCTCTCTTCCTCTCCTTACCCAGAAATTCCCCAACCAATTCTTCAAAGGGACACTCAGCTCTTTCTGAGGCAGTAAAGAGAATTATTAAGTGGAAGTTCAGCAGCCGCACAGACTTCCTACCCCTGCCCCCTGCCATTTGTTAACTTGTGTGATTTTGGGCAAGTCATTTCACATCTCTAAGCCTTGGTTTCACCTAGCTGTGAAATGGGGATACCTAGAAAATGGGGATAAGAACAGGAAGAACCTAAAAGTGCTGTCATGAGGACAAGCACAATGTGCTTATCTGGACCAGTGTAGATACCTGGTAGAAGCAGTTACCACTCTCGGAAGTGAAAGGTGACATGGGAAAAAATGGACCATATGAGGTGAAGTGAAGAAAATCAGATTTGTAAAACAGAATACACTATCTGGCCCCATTTAAAAACTCAACCTTGGCAGAGATAAGTGTCTGGAAGTATGTAAACCAAGATGTTTAAGATGTTCTTCTACGAGTCATCTATAACATCTATAAATGTAAGATGCCTGCATTATGGGTTTTATTTTTTTTCCTTACCTTTTTACTTTGATTTCTTGATTTCCTAAGTGAGTGAATACCTATAATTTCTTTTTCTATTTTTTTTTTTTTTTTGAGACAGAGTTTCGCTTTTATTGCCCAGGCTGGAGTGCAGTGGCATGATCTCGGCTCACTGCAACCTCTGCCTCCTGGGTTCAAGCAATTCTCCTGCCTCAGCCTCCCTAGTAGCTAAGATTACAGGCATGCACAACCACACCCAGCTAATTTTTTTGTATCTTTAGTAGAGATGGGGTTTCACCAGGCTGGCCAGGCTGGTCTCAAACTCCTGACCTCAGGTGATCCACTCATCTAGGCCTCCCAAAGTGCTGGGATTACAGGTGTGAGCCACCATGCCCAGTCTATTTTTTTTTTTTTTTTTTTGTAATTTCTAACTTGATGGGAGGCATACAGTCAGGAAGAGAGAAGGAAGGGACCAACATAAACATGACAGCGAATGAAAGCCTCTCTGAAGGAGTGATATTTAAGCTGAGAGCCGAAGGTTGAGAATAATCTGGATGTGAGAAAAATCTAGAGGAACACACTCTAGACAGTGGAAACAGGAAGAGCAAAGGTTCTGAAGCAGGAAAAGCCTTCACGTGTTCAAGATGATTGGCAGCACAGGATGAGCCTGGAGAGTGAGGGAAGGACTAAATCAAGTATTGCCCCTGAAGCTAGGGCATGGACTCTGGATTGAATGATTTAAAGTCCAGCTCCAGGTGCCACCTCCTCCGAACAGCCTGCGTGGCTGCTGCTTCCTATGCTCACCTCTCATTTCTCTGAACTCCTCTACTTTTCCTGTTGGTAGCACTCCTTGCTTTCCTCCTATTCATTGTTAGCACTACACTAAATTATTAAATTATTAAAGGATTTTATATTTCTTCATAATTCTCTAGAACCTAATAACTATACAGTCTCAATATTTGTTGAGTGAATATGAAACTCCATAAGGAGGAAATTTGTAATGCTTTCCTCTGTAGGGAAAATACTTCTTAAGCTAATTAATAGCAAAAACATGATTGCACAAGGGATCATTTATTCTGAGTGAAAAAACTGATTTCAAACACTTGAGGAGCACCCATTTTTGAGAAAATGGAATTGAAATACATCCATAATTCTTACAGAGTTATAAAATCATGTTTCCTCAGAATCTTTACTCAGCAAAGCATTTGTTATAGAGCAAATTATTGCATAAAGTTAAAATAACAAACTTTTAAGTATTATAGAAGACTGATGTTCTCACAGATCTAGAGAGGTTTCCACTCTTGGTGAACTGTTGCCATAAATTTGCCTGAATTATTATCAATAAGAAATGCCAACTCTGTATCTCTCCCCCTTTTTCTCAGGGGTCTTCACTCAGAATGCCCTCCCTCTAACAAGGAGCTAATTGGAGACACAGCCGGCTCTGGGCCTGCTCTGAGCTGGAAGAGGCACTAAGGAACCTTCAACTTCATCCTTACCCTCAGGAAATGGGAAGGGCTCTTCCCCAGTTTTCAAAGAGGAGAAGCAGCCCTTCCTAGCTGGGACATGATATTATTTTCATCACTAGGACCTAGGCCCTGTGTCCAGCTCTGCCATTGGACCTTAACCTCTGTGCTCCTCATATGTCCAGCAAGCATGGGATTATCCATCCCATTATGCATGGAATGTGCAGTAGGCAGAATTCTAAGATGGCCCCATGACCTCTGCCCCCTGGTGTTACTGCTATGATTATGTTATGTTCCATTGCAAAAGGGATTTTGCTTTTGCCAATGTAATTACGTTTATTAATCAGTTGGACTTAAGACAGGAACATTATCTGGGTGTACCTAATCTACGACACGAGTCTTTTAAAAAGAAGAATTTCCTCCACCTGGAGGCAGAAGAGGAAGACAGAGAGATTTGAAGTGAGAGGGATTTAATTTGAGGGAGGGTCCTATCACTGAGATGGAGGGGCCATAGGCAAGTATCTGAGATGGCCTCAAGAAACTGAGAGTGGTCCCCAGTGGCAGCCAGCAAGAAAATGGGGATTTCAGTCTTATAACTACAAGAAACTGTTATTTTGCTAATAAAAGAAAGGAGTTTGGAAAGGAGTTTGGAAGAGAACCCCAAGCTCCAGAGGAGAACTTAGCAGGCTGACATCTCGATTCCAGTCTCATGAGAACCTGAGCAGAGAAGCAAGTCATAGCCTCCTGGACTTCTGACCTATAGAACCAAGAGATAATATATGGGTGTTGTCAAAGCTACTAAGTTTGTGGTTATTTGTTACACAGCAATAGAAAACTAATGTATGGTGACTGACAATCATTATACAATACTCCCTTAAGCCATTTCTTGTGTCTGCCATTTGAGGATGTCTGCAATAAATTCCTAATCTATCATTTTAGCCTCGCTCTCCACTTTCCTCCTCTCTATTTTCTGGATGAAGAGGCAGTTAAGAATAAAGGCTCACTTTCAGCCTGCTTGGGATCAAGCATCTCAAAAAAAAAAAAAAATGGGATCAAAAGCCATTCTGCCAAGAACTGGGTGGTGTCCTTGGACAAGTTACCTAAGCACACTAAGCTTCAGTTTCCTCACCCACAAAGTAAGGTATGATAGGCAGAAAATTTGCCCCCCAAAAACATCTATGCTCTAATCCCTAGAACCTGAGAATATGTGAGATTACATGGCAAAGAGACCATTTAGACAGAATTAAGGTTAGGGATCTTAAAATAGGAAGATTTTCCAGCTGGACTCAATGCAGTCATGTTGGACCTTAAGAGTGAAAGAGTAAGGCAGAAGAGTTGCTCAAGGAGTAAGACAGAAGAAGACATAGGAAAGATATAAAGCAAGAGAGAGGGTTGATCTTCCATTGCTGGCTTGGAGAAGAGCAGAAAGGGGCCACAAGTCGAAGACTAAGGGTATCCTCTAGAAGCAGGAAAGAGTCCTTAGCTGAGAACCATGAAAGAAACCAAGATCTTAGTCCCACAAACAGAGGAAGTGGATTTTGCCAACAACCTGAATGAGCAAAACAACATATTCTCCCCAGAGGTCCCAGAAAAAAACACCACCCAGCTCACACCTTTATTTTAGCCCTGCAAAGCCCACAATGGACTTTTGAGCTACAGAACTGTAAGGTGATATGTTTGTTTTGCTTTAAGCTTCTGTAAGATTTAAGTTCTGTTATGGCAGTGATGGAAAATGAATAAGTACAGGAAAATCACACAGGACAGAGACTGACAGAGTGAGTGGTAACCTATGCTACTTCTCATGACTATTGTTAGTCATCACCCGCCCTGTCCATTCTGAATACTTTCCTTCCCGCACACTCCTACCTTCTTCTTATCTTGCTTCCCCATATGTGTCTTTAGACATTCTTCCTCACTTCAAAATCCATCTCCAATGACAACTTCTTCAAGAAGTTTTTCTCGACCCCCTCAGCCAGGTGCAATCGCTTCCAAAGCAACATATTTTTTTTTGTATCTTTGCTAGCTATTATATTTACTTAAACTCTAGGTTGTATAAAGGGGTTTCTCAGTTAAATTCTGTGTGCTGTGATATGCTATGCAGTGATAACAAACAGCTCGCAAATCCCCAAATCTTGGCTTAACACACTAGACATATTTCCTTTTTTTTTTTTTTAAAAAAAAAAGCTTTACTTTCATATGTTAAGAATGCTTAACATGAGATTTATCCTCTTACAAGGATAAATCATAAGAGGATAAATGCACAGTATTGTTGACTATAGGTACAACAGTATGCATCAGCTCTCTAGAGCTTACTCATCTTGCTTAACTGAAATTTTATGCCTGCTGATTAGTAACTCCTCATTTCCCCCTGCCTCAGTCCCTGGCAACCACCATTCCACTCTTTAATTCTATGCATTTGACTATTGTATATATCTCATATAAGTGGAATCATGCAGTATTTGTCCTTCTGTGACTGGCTTATTTCACTTAGCATAATGTCCTCAAGGTTCATCCATATTGTTGTACATTAGAGAATTTCCTTTTTTAAGCCTGAATAATATTCCACTGTATATGTACACCACATTTTCTTTATCTATTCATCTGTCAATGTACATTTAGGTTATTTCCATATTTTGGTGACTGTGAATAGGGCTGTAATAAATATGAGAGTGCTAATATATATTCAAGATGCTGATTTCAATTATGTTGTAAAAGTACCCCCAGAAGTGGGATTGCTGGATAATATGGTAGTTTTATTTTTAATTTTCTGAGGAACCTCCATATTGTTTTCCATAGTGGCTGCACCATTTTTTATTCCCGCTCACGGTGTATGAGAATTCCAATTTCTGGCCGGGTGTGGTGGCTCACACCTGTAATCCCAGCACTTTGGGAGGCCAAGGTGGGCGGATCACAGGGTCAGGAGATTGAGTCCATCCTGGCTAACATGGTGAAACCCTGTCTCTACTAAAAATACAAAAAATTAGCTGGGCGTGGTGGTAGGTGCCTGTAGTCCCAGCTACTTGGGGGCTGAGGCAGGAGAATGGTGTGAACCCGAGAGGCGGAGCTTGCAGTGAGCAGAGATTGTGCCACTGCACTCCAGCCTGGGCGACAGAGCGAGACTCCATCTCAAAAAAAAAAAAAAAAAAAAAAGAATTCCAATTTCTTCACATCCTTGCCAGGACTTGTTGTCTTTTCAGGTGTATTTCTTGCTCAGGTTACGTGTCCATGGCAGGCTGGTTGGAGGTTCTTGTCCTACCACACTTTCGCTGGGGCTAAGAATGACAGAGAAACTGGAACATCCCCAGTGACATACTGGCTCTTAAAGCTTCTTCTCAGTAGTGACACACATCACTTCTGTTCATAGTTCACTGGCCAGATGAAATACAATGTCTGCAACTAGCATCAGTATGGAAATGGACCAGCAATCTTGCCTTGTGCATAAAAGGAAGAGAACTGGATATATCTGGTGGACAACTTTCATGACAACCACAAGTTCTTCTCCTACAGCAACTCCCTAGGAAGAAGTATTTTCCCCCAGTTGCCATTTTACAGATGAAGAGCTTGAGTCAGAAAAGATAGTGGTTGGCCACATTCCTCTAAGTGACAGGATTGGAACTTGGACCCAACTGTCCCTCTATCCTTCCTTTGTCCCTGCTGTGACTCTTTGTGCTTGACACTGTGCTGAGAGTGCAGCAGAGAACAGGCTCAGCTCAGTCCTGCCCTCACGCATGCAGTCTGCTGCTGTGCCCAGTTCTCCATCTAGTCCTCCACACCTGTCTCCCTTATCTCACTCTGCCTACCTGGTTTATATGTGCTACCTGTTGTTACAGCTGTCCTCCTCTCCCTCTGCAGTAGATTGTAAGCAGCTGGAGGGCAGGGGTGAGATCTTCAACTTTGAAACCTTTGCAATCCCTAATACATTAGTCAGTCAACAGATGTTCCTTGGGCGGGACACAAAATTGAAAACAAAATTCACTTTAGATGCCAAACATTTGTTCTTTGCTTATATCCACCCATGTGTTCCCAAAACTACTGTATTAATAGGGATTTGCCTGTGCTTTGCCAGTTTATTATAGAGAACATTAGCAATCAGCATATATTTTAAAAAGAGATTAATAAGATCATCAACAATACGTCTCATAAATCATAATGCAAATGGCTAGAGTACTTTCTTAGTTTCTTTTTGTTTTCCAAGAGATTGCACTTTTTTCAGTGACTTATACTGCATTGACAGTTCTAATTAGCAGTCATGAAAACTCAAGCTTTTAAAGCTATGGCAGATTAGAAAAGAAGTTTCCAGAGATATCATAAATCTTCTTCCCATGAGAGATGTCATGTGTCTTACTGATTGGGTTTAAGTGAGAAAGGAAAGCCTGTGGGAAGGAGGATGAAGTTGAGAAAAGATTAAAGGGGGAGGACATGTCTCAGGTACTAGCCTGGCCTTCAGGGGCCGAGTGGATCACTTGTAATTTACTGCGAGTATGCTCTTGACCCAGTGGGAATGTTATGAAAAAGCCTGTATTATTTTGTATCTCACAGCTCTGAATCCTGTCTATAACCTAAAAGCTGAACCCTGGCGCAGATGGGAGCCTAGCCTGTCCTCAGTCAACATTGAGTCAGCTTTGATGCTGTCATTGACATTTATTCAACAGATATTTATCAGGAGGCTTCTGTGTGCCAGGCCTTGTGCTGGTGACACTTTCCAGGCTTACCAGATGAGGGACTTTCTAAGCTGAGACCTGAAGAATGAGTTCACCACAGAAAGTTTGGATGCTGGCGAAGGTTGTTACAGGCAGAGAAAATAACAAGAACCAAAGATTGTAGGAGTGAGAGTGAAAGAGATAAATGGTTCCCCCAGTGGAAGAATGGCAGAGGTGATACAATGAGATCCTTGGTGGGAAGGTGCAGGGCAGTGAGGAGTGAAGCCAGGCAGGGCCCTGGGTGCTAGAAGGAGTTTGCAGCAGCAGGGTGGTGAGGGATGGAGAGTAGAGCCAATTTGCATTTTTTTTTTTTTTTTTTTTTTTTTTGAGAAATTGCTACCTTGCTGAATGGAGAATGAATTGGGGTGAGGTGGAAACAAGAATGAAGGTATGGGCCGGGCGCGGTGGCTCACGCCTGTAATTCCGGCACTTTGGGAGGCCGAGGTGTTCGGATCACCTGAGGTCGGGAGTTCAAGACCAGACTGACCAACATGCAGAAACCCCATCTCTGCTAAAAATATAAAAATTAGGCCAGCATGGTGGCGCATGCTTGTAATCTCAGCTACTTGGTAGGCTGAGGCAGGAAAATTGCTTGAACCCGGGAGGCGGAAGTTGTGGTAAGCCGAGATCGCACCATTGCACTCCAGCCTGGGCAAAAAGAGCGAAACTCCGTCTCAAAAAAAAAAAAAAAAAGAGGTATGAAGATGAACATGCAGCAATGCAATATTATAGGAGCCCAGATCAGAGATGATTACCTGGATTACATCGTGGCAGCAAGGGTGGAGGAAAAAATGAACAAACCCAAATGGAATCAGGAGGTAGAATTTCTATTTGAAGACTGATTGGATGCAGGGGGTGAGGAATAGGGCTCACTAATTTTTACAAGATGTTTATATTTATTCCTTGTCTCACACTATGAGGGAAGTCATATTTAGCGCTATTTTATGAATGGGGAAACTGAAGCTTGGCAAGGTTAGGTTAACACACAGTTAGTCCATGTCCAGAGTTCACCTTTTAACCCCGAGGCTACCCTTTCCCTACTCTTGTCTTCCAGGTTTCTGGTTGGGGTGTCTCAGAAGAGAGTGGTGACATTTTCTGAGGAGGGAAGCACTAGAAGAGAAAACATTTTAGTAGGAGTTTTCCCAGAATTGCTGATGGAGAACTGGCTACCAGAGTTCCCTGGTCAATGATATCCACAACCTTGCGCTTCCCAACCTTTAGGAATGTCCTGCAGAAAGTTTCCTGTCTCTGCATCCTATCTGGATGGGTTCTTGGTCTATGTCTCTGTTTCTTAGTTGCCGTTCCTGGGGAGCTGGGTCTGGTCTGCTCCTGTCCCTCAGCCCCTGTTTAGCACCCTGGTGGGGATGGGGGCCCCTATATACACCCTTCCTTTAGCCTCTTAGCAGTTAACTTTTAAATTAGCAACAGAAATCTTCCTGGGAATAAGAAATGGGGTAGGCCCCGGGAGAGTGAAGAATGCCTGAGATAAAGGAGGCGAGGTACCTGGTATATTAGAGCAGTTGACTGGGGAGCAGCTGCATTAACCGTGGACAAGGTACCTACTTCATTTCAAGTCTGTTTCCCCATCTGTATGTTAAACATGAGAAGGAATAATGCTTGCTTGCCTCATAGTTGTTGTAAGGATCAAATACAATAATAGATGACTGTATTCTGAAAATACAGACACTTTTTGCAAATGAAAGCACTTAAAATTCTGATATAACAAGTTAGAATTGGACACAAGTACTGGAAGGTCGTCCTGATTATTTTACAGGTGAGGAAAACCAGGCTGAGGCTGAGGGATTAAATGACTTTTTCCGAAGTCACCCTCAAAATTAATGTTCTAGCCAGGTTTAGATGGCAAATCTCGACTGGCAAATCAAGCTGAGGGTTGTTTCCATCATATTGCTTTGGAAGGATCACACAGTAATTGGCCATCACATTGACTGGGATTTGACCCCAGTTGTGCCATTTACTAATTATGTGGTCTTGGCCAATTTATGTAATCTTTCTGAGCTCCATTGTTTTACATATGGAAAAATGGAGTATCCTTAATTGTTAACTCAAAAGGTTGTTATGAAGATGAGATGAGATTAATGCTTGCAGGTACTGGATAAACAAGGTAGTGATTATTACTAGGATAAGATAATATATCACGCATTTACTTCATATCACCACATTCCCCGTCCACCCGAATTGAAGATTGACCTGAACTTCGAGGCTTACAACCTAACCCAATACATCCCTGATCTTATTTTGTTCTTCTACATATTTTACTGATAGAACCAGGGTTTAGGCCAAAGAGAGCACCATTCTTTAATGATCGCAATATTTGCTCAAGTTCACCCTGAAAGTCCATTGCAGGATCTATCTTACTTTGAAGCATGGTCAAGAGGTTGTGTGTGTACCGTGTTCCAACCAAATTGAGTATTTTATGCAAATAACTGAGGAGGGGTGGAAGGAGAGATGGAGTTTGATTGATGTAGGATTAGAGCATCCACTATATTTTTTCAGGGCAGTCCTCATTCAGAGGTGTAAAAGGCTTGGAAAATTAAGAGAACCCAAAGATACGATCTGATTTCACTCTAGGGAATTGTACTTTGAGCCATCAAAGATAACTTTCAGGATCAGATCATCTCTCAAAGTTAAAGCATTAGAGAAGAATAAAAGCATTTTTGAATCCAGAGAGATGTCATTAAAATGAGTTCTGGGTTCAGCTACCCCCAAACACCCAGCGATCATACATAAGGCTAGAGGCTGAGCCTGTCTCCTTGATAAACAGGAACTATGAATCACTATCACAGTGGGTTTCATCACATCTTGCCTATAAGCAAAAGGCTGTTGCCTCTGCCCAGGTTCCCTTCCCAACTTCATTCTATGTGAATTTTAATTAAAGGTTTCAGTTGGCTAATGCTTCTTCTGTTCTCTTATGGAAATGATAACAGAGGGCATAAATACCAGCATATACATATGCATTTTGATAAAAAGGCATGGGAATTTGAGGTCAGACTCCTTATAGAAAGAATTATATAACTCCTTTAATGGTAATAGGTATTTATGGCATCATTTTTGATACACTCCTTTAACTTGGTTTCTAAAACTCCAGACTTTCCTGTGTTTTTGTTACCTCACTGGCTGCTCCTTCTCGGTCCCTTCTGATGGCTCTTTATGACCTCTAAGTGTTCAAGGGCTCAGGGCTTGGCTCCCTCGTCTGCACTAGAGTCCCATGTAATCTTATTCAGTCCCATGGATTTAAATACTGTATGCTGATGATTCCTAAAATACTGAAGTCCAGTCTGGATCTTCTCCCTCATCTCCAGACTCGTGAGTCTGTTCCATATTGCCTTTTGTGTGTCTAATGGACATCTCAAACCTAACATGTTCAAAATTGAATTTTTGATTTCTCTCCCTTCCATACACCTGTCACTCCACACATGTTCCCTGTCTCAGTAAAACACATCACCATTCTTCGCGTTACTGAGATCTAAAACATTAACTGCTCTCTATCCCTCATGCCCCATTTCCCAATTGACCAGAAATCCTATTGGTTTTATTTTTAAAATACGGATTCTGGATTAGATTATTTCTCACCATCTCCACAGCAGTCACCCCATCCAAGTTCATAATTATTTGTCTGGACTACTATAATATTAAGGGAGGAGACCACCCCTCATATTGTCTTATGCCCAATTTCTGCCTCCAAAGAAAGAAGTAAAAACTAAAAGGCAGAAATGAAATCCACAAGCAGACAGCCCAACGCCACACCCTGGGCCTGGTAGTTCAAGATCGACCCCTGACCTAATTGGTTATTTGCATAAAAAAGCACTGTGAAGATCCCTGTCCTATTCAATTCCATTCTAATTACTGGTGTATGCAACCTGCAGTCATGTATCCACTGCTTGCTCAATCAATCACGACCCTCTCACATGGACCCCCTTAGAGTTGTGAGCCCTTAAAAGGGACAGGAATTGCTCACTCAGGGAGCTTGGCTCTTGAGACAGGAGTCTTGCTGATGCTCCCAGATGAATAAACCCCTTCCTTCTTTAACTCAGTATCTGAGGGGTTTTATCTGCAGCTCTTCCTGCTACAATATCCTCCCAACTGGTCACCCTTCTTTAAATCTGTAATGGTCTATTTTACACACATCAGCTTACAGGATTTCTCAACCTCAGAACTATTGAAATTTGAGGCCAGATAATTCTTTGTGGTGGGGACCTATCCTGTATGTTGTAGGGTGTTTAGCAATATCACTAGCCTCTACCCATTAGACACCAGTAGCTCCCATTCCCAAATTGTGGCATCCAAAAAATGTCTGCTGGGGAGAAGAATCATGCCCAATTGAGAACCACTAAGTTAGAGAGAGATCCTTTACAAATGTAAATCAGATCAAATTGCTCTCTTGCTGGAAACTTTTAAATGGTTTCCTATCATCTTTAAGATAAGATCCAAGTTCCTGACAATGGCTCACAAGCATGTTCCTTCTGTCTGAAATACCTTTCCCCTGCCTTTTCACTTGGCTAATACCCATTCATCCTTCTAGTCCTAGCTTAAATGCAAATTCCTCCAGAAAGCCTTCCCTGGCTTATCCCCTGATTTGGGTTAAGGTCTCCGCTCCATGTTCCCATAACTTCTGGCTCTTCTCTTGATATAGTGCAAATCACACTACATTGTAATTGTCTGATAGTAACTGAAATCCTTGAGAATAAGGAATGTGTCTTATTTATCACCATATCCCTCCCTTGTGCATAGCATGGCTTGGAAGAGAGAATTTACATACCTATATGGTGAACTGATATAAGTTATGGACAAAGCCTCTCCTGCACTGCAGACAGGCATGTGATACTCCCACCTCTATTTGAGACTCTTGTAGTAGATAGAACTATAAAGCTAGATACTAACATGGCTAAGCAATTTTCCTTTTTTATTCAGTAGTTCCAAAATTACTCTGGTGAAATATCAAGGGCAATCTCTGCTCTTAGTCAGGGGGGTCCTTAAGAGAAACCCCTAATTCAACAAATACTTATTGAGCACCTGCTATGAGCTGGTCACTGAACTGGGTGCCAGAACTGTGGTGGATGGGAATTTACATATGCAGGAATTGGGGAGCTTACATGCAAGCAAGGGTTGGTCAATAACAACATAAGTAACTTAACTGCTATTGTGAACATCAGGGAAAATGGGGCAGAGGAGGGAAATGCATAGGCATCATATCCTAGAGAATGTTTCGTGTGTGCTTGAGAAGAATGTGCATTCTGCCACTTTTGGATGGAATGTTCTGCATATAGTCTGTTAGGTCCTTTTGGTACAAAGTGTAGTTCAAGTCCAATGTTTCCTTATTGATTTTTCTGTGGATGAGTTATCCATTGTTGAAAGTGGGGTCTTGAAGTCCCCTGCTATTGTTATATTGCTATTTCTTCCTTTGGACCTATTGATATTTGCTTTGTATATTTAGGTACTCTGATGTTGACTTCACATATATTTATAGTTATTATATCCTCTTGATCAATGTACCCTTTTATCAATACATAATGATGTCCTTTGTTGTTACAATTTTTGACTTAAAGTGCATTTTTTCAGATATAAATACAGTGACCTCTGCTCTCTTTTGGTTTCCGATTGTATGAAATATCTTTTTCTATACAATTGCTTTAAGCCTATGTGTGTACTTAAAGCTGAAGAGAGTCTCTTATAGGCAGCAGGTTGTTGGGTCTTGCTTTTTTATTCATTCACCCATTCTATATCTTTTTATTGGATAATTTAACCCAATTACATTTAAAGTAATTATTGATAGATAAAGACTTACTATTGACATTTTGTTCATTGTTTCTGGCTGTTTTGTAGTTCCTTTCTTTGTTCTTCTCTTTGTGATTTGATGATTTTCTGTAGTGGTATGTCTTGATTCCCTTCTCTGTCTTTTTTGTACCTACTGTAGGTTTTTGCATACATAAAACATCTTACGTAAGGAGGCTTATGTAAAGCATCTTAGCATTATAACCATCTATTTGAAGTTATAACAATCTATTTGAACCTATTTGAAATGTAGAGTTTAAATTGTATGCAATTAACAAATTCTACATTTTTACTTGCCTCTTCATTTTGTTTTTGATGTCACAATTTCTATGTTTTTATATTATGTATCTATTGATAAATGGATCTATAACATATACATAACAAACCAATAACAAATTATTTAAATATAATTATTTTTGGTACTTTTATCTTTTAGCCTTTATACCAGAGCAAGAAGTGATTTATATACCACCATTACAGTATTAAAGAGATATCAAGAATACACAGTGGAAAAGGATAGTCTTTTCAATAAATGGTCTTGGAAAAGCTAGATGTCCACATGCAAAAAAAAATGAAATTGAACTCTTATTTTGTACTACACACAAAAAAATCAGCTGAAGATGGATTTAAGACTTAAAGGTAAGACCAGAAACTGTGAAACTCCTAGAAGAAAACATAGAGCAAAAGCTTTTTGACATTGGTCTTGGCAATAATTTTCTTGAATATGGCATCAAAACACAAATAGAAAAAGCACAAATTAACAAGCAAGTCTACATCAAACTAAAGAGTTTCCATACATCAAACGAAGCAATCAAAATGAAAAGGCAATTCATGGAATTGGAGAAAATATTTGCAAACCATATACCCAACGAAGGGTTAATATTCAAACTATATACGACACTCTTACAACTCAATAGCAAAAAAATCCCCAAATAACCCAGTTAAAAATGGGCAAGAAACTGAATAGCTATTTTTCCAAAAAAGACAGAAAGGTGGCCAATGTGTATGAAAAGGTGCTCAACATTACCAGTCAACAGGGAAAAGATAATCAAAACCAGAATGAGAGATCCCCTTACAATTCTTAGAATGGTTATTATCAAAAAGCCAAAGATGACAAATGTTGGTGAGGATGTGAAGAAAATAGAATTCTTATATATTGTTGGTGTGAATGTAAATTGGTATAGCTATTACAGCAAATAATGTGAAAGGCCCTCAAAAAAGTAAAAATAAAACTACCATACACTCCAGCAACCCACTTCTGGGTACATATCCAAAGGAAATAAAATCAGCATCTCACAAAGATATATGCACTGTCATGTTCATTGCAGCACTATTCACAATAGCCAAGATATAGAAACAACTTAAGTATTCATGGATGGATGAATGAAAAAGAAAATGTGGTATATATACTTAGCCTTAAAAAAGAAGTAAATCCTACCATTTGTGACAGAATGGTTGAAGCTGGAGGGCATTGTAAGTGAAATAAGCCAGACACAGAAAGACAAATGTCACCTGATCCCACTTATATGTGGAATCTCAAAAAGTCAAACTTATAGGAAGAGAGTAGAAGGGCGGATATCAGGGGTCAGGGAATGGGGGAAATAAGAAGATGTTGGTCAAAGAGTATTAACTTGAAGTTATAAAACAAATAATAAGTTCCAGATACCTAAGGTGCAGCATAGAAACTATACTGAATCATAATGCATTGTATACTTGAAATTTGCTCAAATAATAGATATTAAATGTTATCACCCTGTTCCCCACTACAGGATAACTATGTAAAATGATGGATATGTTAATTAGCTTGATTATGGATGATAATCATTTCACAACATACACATATATCAAAACATCATGTTGTATACCTTAAATATATACAATTTTTATTTGTCAATTGTACCTCAATAAAGCCAGGAAAAAAATGGGTTCTGCCTTAGGGAGCTCACATTCTAGTTTGGGAAAGGAGAAAAATTGTAGGATTACAGACAATGTGCTAGAATTAGTAAAAATGCATGAAAAACACGGGAGTCCTGAAGGCAGGAGCTACAGACTGTCCTAGCAGATGGAGCTGAGATCAGGAAAGGGTCTCCTGAGAAAGTGAAATTTGAGCTGAATTGTGAAGGAGTATATTAGAGACATGGCATGGAACAGACTCTCCAGGCAAAAGGACAGAGAGGTGAAAACTCAAAAAGGGCCCAGGAGTTTGGAATGGAACAGATCACAAGAGGCCAGAATACAGGAGAAAGAGATGGAGATGGAGAGAGACAGAAAGAGAGAGAGAAAGAAGAGAGAGAAGCGATGAGGCTAAATTTTGAAGGGTTTGAATGATACATTAATAGGTTTAGACTTTATCCTTCAGGGTTGGGGAAGAAATGATAAAGTCTGATCAAGGTGGTTAAAGGGCTTAGATTTGAGGCATACAGAGAAGGCTTCAGGAAGAGGGCCTAGAAGCAGGGAGGATTCTCACTTGAACCTAGTCTGTACATAAGTCTAACCTCATGACTGACAAAGTCCTATGTGCTAGTTACCTTGGAATCTGAGATCTAAACCCTCAAATGATTAAAGCTAGGTTACAGGGCTTGGCTCACTTGGCTTAATCAGAGCAGTTGCATTCTGACATAAGAGGAGAAAATGAATTATGCCATTGAAATATAGGCGGGTTTCATCAGTTCCTTCCCTCTCCTAACTGCCTAGAAACTAGTCTGGGATGTTACGAAGTCCATTTTGGATTAATGCAACAATCTGTTACCTACTGCTTTACTTTCAAGGCTGCTCAATCACACCAGATTAAACAGCTCAAAATGAAATTTTCAGCCCACCATTCTTTTATTGAGCACTTACTAATTTATTCTTTATTTTCTGTATAACACTCAGTCCTTTGCCTAGTTTTCAAAACCCTTTATAATTTAACGCCACTTTCCTACTTATTTTATTGTTATTCTCTCCATCAGGCCTTGTTTGCTTCATCAGACCATCATTATTCTTATTTCTCCATTTTTGCATATACCGTTAAACTTTTCTCATGTCTACCTATGTAAAAATGTACTGTTACATGCTAATAAAAAATACTATTTATTAGGACATTTATTCATTTACTTATTCACTAGCTCAGCATACATTCATCAAGGCTCTATGGGAGGTGCTGGAGTTATTGGGGTGGGCAAGGCAGAAAGGTCCTTACCTTCATGGAGCTTGGAGTCAGCCTTGAGCTTTGTTATTTGTTATTTGAAATGCAGTCCTCAGACCAGCAGCATCACCTGACAGCTTGTTAGAAATAAAAATTCTTAGGCCTCACCCCAGAACTATGGAACTAGAATCTGCATTTTAACAAGATCCCTAGGTAATTTAAATACACAATAAATTTTCAGAAGCAATGTGTAGGAGACAGGTGTTGAACAAGCAACTGTAATAGTATATAAAGGCTGCTATGATACTGCAAGAATAGGGATAAGAGAACTAGCACCACATTGTTAAATGTTCAATTATTTAATGGGCATTTTTTTACTCAAGTAAACAATAATTGTGTACATGTGTATGTTCACACATGACATTCTTCTTGGGAGTCCACCGCTCACCTAGTTCAGTTCTTAGTCCACTGTAGGTGCCTAACACATATTTTTGCTAACACTGATTGACTAAGTTGTTTACAGAAGCCCTCAAACAAATTTGAGGGTTTTAGAGGTTTCAGCAAATGATGGAATTGTTCAATTTTTGCTGGTACAGTTTTGATTTATTGAGTGTGGGGGTTTTTGTTTTGCTGCAACAGAAAGGGAATGTTGTTTATTCTTTTCAAAGCCCTATCATTTCAGTATAAACAGGGGTGGAAAATTCATAAGATGAAATGGAACCAAATTTTGCACAGAAAAATTTTTGCTCTGTGGTTCAAGGCTATGGATGAGTTTGCTCTTTTTGTGAATTTGCAGAGAGCTGGATGATTCATGATTTAGCCAATACCTCCAATCTAATTGCCCCAACACACTCTTTACTGTGAAATATCTTAGACTCAACTGGTTAAAAAATGCACTACTTAACACCAACTTTTCTACTTTTTCATCTCTTACGATATGATGATGCAACCCACAGCTTTCCTTACACATTGAGTTGAGACTATGGGTCAATAAAAGCAACCATGTTTTGAATGCAAGACAAATTCCTTTTTGTCCCCCCAGTACCTTCTATCTCATTTTAAATGCAATTTCTTCTTTTAGGTTAATTTAAATGAAATATAATTAATCCTTCTTTGCCTTTCCTCTGGCACACCCTAGAGTTTTGCATGCTCCAAGTTTGGATGCTAAAGGGTGTCTTTTCTACCCACAATTATCCTGATCCTGAGCTTTACCCATCACTTTTAGGTGTGAAACTGTTCAGAAAAATCACTAACGTAGGGTCTGTTATTGATTTCTTCCAGACCCTTGAGAAAAGCCACAATCATTGGTAATCCAACAGAATCATAGTATCTCACAGTTAGAAAACACTGCAGACATTTTCTCGTAGGAGTCTCTATGTGAAGAGAATCCCTTCTACACCCTGTACCCCATGGGATAATCCAGCTTCCATCTCAGAACCAGTTATCAAGACTTACTATAAAGCTAAAGTAGTTAAGATAGGGTAATACCCTGGCAAAGATAGACAACTATATCAACAGAACAGAATCAAGAATCCAGACACAGATCTGCATGTATTTGGTAACTGATTTGTGTGAAAGTGGTATACAGTAAGAAGAAAGGATGACATTAAAATAAATCATGCAAGTTCAATAGGATATCTATGTACCAACAAACAAACAAAAAATCTTGACCCTCTCTCTCACACATACCTATAGAACACCTAGATCTAAAAGTAAAAGGTAAAGCTGAAACTTTCAGAAGAAACTATAAAAGAATATCTTTATGACTTTGAGGTAGGTTAAGTCTTCTTAAGGAAGACACAAAAAGTACTAGCCATAAAGAAAAGATCTTGTGAAATTGGACTACATTAAAGTTATGTATTTCTGTTCAACATGACACACTGCCAAGACAGTGAAAAGATAAGCCACAGAATGGGAGACGATATTAACAATACATACAACTGAAAAAGGACTTATGTCAAGGCTATATGAAGAATACTTGCACAACAATAAGAACAGATGACCTAACAGAAAAGTGACCAAGAGATCTACAAAAGTACTTTATAAAAGAGGATAGCTACTCAAATGGCTAACAAATATGAAAGAAGTACTAGTTGCCAGGGGAATGCAAATTAAAACCGTAATGTGATCCTACAACTCATCTACTTGCTAAAAGGAAAAAGGCAAATGTGGAGCAACTGGAACTCATATACATTGCTGATGAGCTTAAATTCGTAAGCTACTTCTGAAAACAGTTTGGTAGCATCTACAATAGAAAAATATATATAACTTGACCCAGGAATTCCACTCCTAGTTATGCATCCAACAGAAATACACATACCAAAAGACTTTTACAAGAATCTTCACAGCAGCCCTATTTATAATGGCCTTACACTGGGAACAACCCAAATGTTCATCCAGAAAGAATGAATAAATAAATTGTGGTATATCCACAAAACGGAATACTATAAAATAATGAGAATGAATGAACTACAACTATATGTGATACATGGATGAAGGTCACAATATAATATTGGGCAAAAAGAGCCAGACACAAAAAATAGACACTATATGATTCTATTTAGTAGATTCAAAAACAGTTCAATTCATAAAACTAATCTATGCATCAGAAATCAGGGGAGCGGCTACTCCTGTCATGGGAGAAGTGTGAAGAAGGAGACAAAAAGAGTTGCCTGAGATTCTTCATATCATCTATTTCTTAATTTCAGTGCTGATTACACAGGCATTTACACAGGTAGTTTCCTGAAAATTAGTTGGACTGTATAATTTGTGTCTTACTTATTTGTGTGTTATATCTAATAAAATTTATAAAAAGAAAATAAATTGTGTGTCAAAGGGGGAAGATGTGGGGAAACTTCACTCCCATCTATACCTTTGTTTGCTCAAAGTGTTATCTGAAATTTAAGAGGAAAGAGTCCATTAAGTAAAAAAAGAGGTTGAAGTTAAATAAAAACAAGCATCACCACAAATATGAATCTGCTCTGTGTAAGTAAGAAAATTCCCTTTTCCCTGTCTGAGTTTTGTTGTAACACATATGGTAAAATGTAAGAAGCCTTAGCTTACTAGGGAAGCCTGATATATTTGCTTCTGCTTTAATCATGTTTCTCCCCTTTCTCCTATCCCAGTCAGATGGAGATGAGGACTGACCTACCAATGTCCATCTCTCCCATCTGGGTCACCTGTGGATGGAACTTGGGGCCCAGGATACACCTGAACTTTGTAAGTTCACTGTTTCATGTGTGTTAGTCTTATCTTCCTAATTAGACTATACACACCATAAAAGGAAAGACTTGGTGTTCCTTATTTCTATGTATTCTTTATGGTACTAAGGAGAATACAGAACTGGCCACAGGGGCTCAGGAAACATCTTCCTTTGTAGAATGTCAGATCATTCAAAGTGTGAAACCTGAGGCCTGAGAAGAAGTGACTTGCTGATGGGCACATGGCCACAGTTGTATCTTCTGACTCCTGTCCTTGTCTAGCCAGGCTCTCTACACAGCCTTGATAAAGAAATACACACCATGACCCATTCATGCTGTTCCTCTTGGCCTTACTTCTCAGGTGGATATGCAAAGGCACAGCAACTCAATGTTGCTAGCTTCAATTGTTCTGTCCTACTGACTACATTGAGCAAACATTGCCTAAACATGGAGACTCTGGGCATGGGATGGAGGAGCAGTATACATAGTCTCAAAAAGACAGAGGCAGTGACCGGGCTTACTTTAGTGTTCAGACCTGTTGAAGGGTTTTCTGTGGCAAAATAAGAATGCACCAAGAACTAATGCTCCTCCTGTCTCTTTTCATTTGCCTCCAAGGATTATGATGATGTTCAAGGTCCTACATAACCTGAAAGGTGTTGAAGTCTAAACATTAGTCCTTTAAAAATTGCTTATTATTTTTTAAGGGTCACTTGAGCTATTTTCAACAAGAATGCTTCATCCTAACCTAGATTATAAAATGCTCAATGCTAACTTTACTGGCTATGTGAACTTCTTCAACCTTAGTTTCCCAAAGTAATATGAGATGATGAGATAAGAAACTATATGTATTTTAAGACCCTATTCTATAGACTCATTAAGGAACCAATGTTTTGATTAATTAGCTTAAAAGTAATCACTGGTGTCTGTTGTGGACACAGAGAATTAATAAACACTGACTACATGGAATATTAATAATCATTGACTATAAATGTCTTATAGTTCTCTACTTGGAGAGAGAGCACATGCCTTTTATTGAGCACTTATTACATGTCAGCACCATGCTAAACCCTTTAAATACCTTATTCCATTTAATCTTCATAATGATTCCAAAAGATATAATCCTTATTTTATATATAAAGTGTGGCAGATCGTATTTTCCAAAGATGGTCACAATACCCCTACCCCCTCCATTCCACACCTTCTTACGATGCGATGCTGACCCTTCTCTTACTGAAAGGTGGAATCTATGTTCCCTCTCTTTTAATCTGGTTGGGGTTGTGACTATGGCAGAAGTCACACTATGTCACTTTTGAGGGTAGGTTATGAAAGGTGATACAGCTTCTGTCTGCTTCTTTTTGGGACCTTGTTCTTGGAACCCAGCCCTCGTGCTGTGAGGAAGCCCACAGAGGAGCCAGGAGAGGGCACGTGTAGGTGTTCAGGCCAAAAGCCTCAGCTGCCAGACACGTAAAGGAGGGAGTGAGCCCTCAGATGATTCCTTCCCTCAGCTGTCAAGTTATCCACAGTCTTCCAGATTTTCCATCGAAGGCCCCAGATACAAGCAGAGACAAGTCATCCATGGTGCCCCTTTCCAAATTTCCTGACCCATGAAATCCATGAGCTTAATAAAATAACTGTTATTTTTTGTCATGAGTTTGGAGTGGTTATACAGCGATAGTGGTAGAGGCTCTGACATGAAAAGCTAGTTGCCCAGAATCACACAGAAAATTAGTGTAAGAGGCAGAACTAAGCCCAGGCCTAACTCCAGAGCCCACGCTCTTAGCTGCTCTGTTGAGAAAGCCCTGCATATTTACAATTCCTGCAAAGCCAATATCCATCACTCTTGAGATGTAAAGAAAAATGAACATAATGCTGACCTCAAAGAAACAAAACCAGGTGCTCAGGAGAGCAGGAACGGACTTGTGGACAGTCTGGTTTGGCAGGGAAGGATCACTGCCAGAGAAATGAGTAACACTAGCAAAGTGGGCAGGTGCGTGGATGCAGTTCCTATCCAATAACTGAGCTGAGAAATAACACTGGGATGGGATGAGTGATGCTGCCAATATCCTCCAGTCATAATACTGCATCTGGCAGCCTTCTTCCTCCTGCTGGAAACAGCCTCTGGACTTTCCTCCGGCCGGAGGTGGGCCAGCAGCACAGCCAGATAAGGAGATGCCTGTCAGTGAGTCTCAGAAAGCTCTTAGCAGGGAATAAATGATTGGTGGGGGACCAGGGATAGGGTGGGAAGGAAGTGAGGTGATTAACATAATGGAAGGGAAAGAAAATCAAGATGTTTGAAGCTCTGGTATGTGCTAGGTACTAGGTCTCTGTTTGCTCAGGTGTTCTCATAATGATTCTGTGATATTGGTATGAATGGACCTTTTTTCAAATTTGAAGAAACAGACTCAATGGTTAACTTACTGGTTCAAGTCTGAAAGCTTAGTAGCTGCAGGAGCTAGGATCCAAACCCAGGTTTGTCTGAATAATGGGATCCTTGGCCTCAAAACACAGTCATCTCCCCTTCTTTGCTTGACTCATCCCCCCAACCCCTTTGTCTTACCTGTAGTTCCTCCTATGTCTTGCTTAATCCCTTGGGACCAGCCCAAGTTTCTCCTTTTCCATAAGCCAGCCCAGGTCATTTTAGTCCTCAGTGATCTTTCTCTCTTCTCTACCTATTGACTATTAACCCCACTTTTGGGAATTATTCAAAAGCATGTTCTGCTTTATTATCTACTTTTCTCCTTGCATACCTTGGTTCTTCTACTGCGTTGCAAACTTAGAGGTCTGAACTCACTTCTTGCTTCTTTAAATCTGCCATAATGCTTAGTTAGCCTTGTGCCTAATGCAAGGTTTAGATCCCAGGTGGTGCTCAATTTAAAACATCAGAGTGATGACTCCTTTCTTGTGTCTGTGGAAATACATGCCCACAATAGCCAGAACCAAAATAAAGCAAAATCCCTCTCTATTGATTTTTTTCCATTCCCAAAATGAGACATGAAAGAGAAAATGAATCTCAGGGGGGTCCCCAGCCAGAAAGACATTTTTCTAACAGCCCCCTCTACCTGCTGCTCAGGAGATAAAGATAAATAACCTGGCAGCAGTGGTGGCCAGTGGGTTCCCCCAAGTGCCCAGCCAGGACCCTTTGAATCCCAGAAGTTAGAATGTGGCTGGCAAAGTTCCATCCATGGTGGACTAAGTCTTAACACCAAACAACAAAGATGATCCACAGGAAGTTGAGGGCTACTTCCTAGAGTTCTTCCTGATGGCAGCTGAAGTGGTCCAACATTACCTATTTTACACTCTGTGTGTTTCTAAGGTAACACTTTAATAGCCTCATAGCAGGGTACAGGGCCCCAAAAGTCATGGTATTGGGTTTATCATTAAACTTGGTGAGCTCTGAGCCCTTGGCCAATGAATACCTAGGAAGGATCTTGATTGACAGGTAGCATGGCTCAACCCACCTTGCTGAGCCATGGTACCTGTCAATCAAGATTCTTTCTAGGTATTCATTGGTATTGGCTCCCTCCCTTACGTGCCTCCCTATCCGCCTCAGTGCGTTTGCTCACCATCATCCCCCAGCAGGGATTCCCTCCTCATTTCTCTTTGCTTCTGTGGAAAAATCTTATTTCATCTTTCAAGGCACCATTCAGTGCTTCCCAGAAGTCTCTGTTCACCTTAGCCCACACGAATTTTTCCTTTCTCAGAAGAACTCTAGCACTGATTCTATGAAGTACGTGTAACAAAGGGTTTTGTGCAACCCTTGGTTACACATTTCCCTAGTTCCTGTGTCCCAGGGAGGCAGCATGGGGCAGTGAAAAGAGCCTGTAATTTGGATCAGCAAGACCATAACCCACGACTTCCCGGTTCTGTGACCCTGAAGATCTCTACAGAGTAGCACAGCCATTATTGTTCATCCTCCTCAACAGCTGCTTCCTGCTCCTTTGGATGATGGGCTGGCATTTCTTTCACCAGCTTTCTACTGATGGACACTAAGCCATCTCCTGCTTTTTAAAACAGTGAAATGAATGTCCTTATGCGCACATCTTATCACATTTGCATGATCATTTCTATAAGATAAATGGAATTTACCCATAGGATAAATAGATTCCAGATCTCTCTCACAGTCACAAATTTAAGGCCATTTCTGATTCTATTTCCTCATTTGCTCCCCATTTATCCTTTCTACTTAAAGTGCTACAGTTAACAACATGCCCTCTCCAGCTTTGGCTGTGACTATGGAATGTCCCACAGTCCCTTCCCAGATGAAGCTGACTTTCCAAAGTGGCACCAGTTACATTTTTGCTCTTATCTCTGTCTCACCATCTCCCTCACTCCAGCTGAGCAGGCTGCACCTGATCTTGGTGGGGGCAAAATATTCTCCTGGGTGCTCGCCTCTGCTCCCTCAGGAGATGGCTCTTAAAGACAAAGATACTGTTAGGAATAATAAAAATTGAATAAAAATTCAAAGCAAGGCCAATTAATAAAACAGAGTTAGGGAGTCCTATAAAGGAAAAAGGATGTCTCCCACTTTTTAAAAAAATTATAACAATCCCTGGGGAGCCATAAGGGACCTTCAGAAGATTGCTGGTCTTGGAAGACAGCTGTGTGTCAAGGATAAATCATGGGTATTAGAATCAGACAGACACAGGTTATAATCTCAGCCCTGCTGGGTACCCACATGCAAGTGAATTAATTTCTCTGAGCCCTAGTTTTCTCATCACAAAATGCTGTTGACATACCAGGCAGAGTTGTCAAGAAGATTAGCAGTAACATGATCTAACACTTATCAGGGTGCCTGACACATAGTAGGTACAACACATGAAAGAAAGAAATTTTTGCTACTATTTTTCCAGCAAAGAGATCAGAGCTTTCCTGAATAGTGGGGTAGCTGGCAACATTAGCATGACAAGCTAACTTTATTTTCTGGTTCCTTTTAATTTCTTTATCTCCAATTCTTCCCACTTCTTCTCCAAATCCATTCAGGGACCAGGACTGAGTTGCCCTGTGTTACACAGGTAGTTAGTGACAGCTAGAAATTCTCTCCATTAGCCAATTTTCTCTTGATTAAATGAAAAATACGACAGAGTCCTTAGCTACTGTGAAGATGGACATTCAACAAACATGTTGAGTATTTAGAACATACAACCCCTCATGTCAGGTTTTGAATAAGTTGTAGAAATGAGTCTACCAGTCTCAGTAAGAAACAGACATGGTAACTATAGTGCAGGGTTGAAGATTTAAGATGCCCTCAGAGAGGTGTAGGTGACAGCAACAGTGGCAACAGCAGCAATAACAACAGCATTTACTGTGTGTCACCCCTGTGCAAGGCAAATGTTTTCCATGAATCACATCATTTAATCCTCAAAATATCTCATTTGAGGTAGGTCTTATTATTTTTCCTATTTTCCAGAAGTGGAAACTGGGTGTAGGAAAGTTATTTTCTAAAGCTCACACAGCTAGTAGGTAGTAGAGTCAGAATTCAATCCCAGCCAGCTCTGCTACAGAGTTCAAGCTTATAACTATGACTGTAAAGCACAGATTCAGAGGAGTAATTGGGGTTGGTTGGGGGAGAGTGAGAAGGCAACATTTGCAAATGGGGAAGGAGTTGAGCAGGAAAGGTGGGAAAAGTCACTCCAAGCAGAGGGAACAATAAAGGCATAATGGGAGCATGGAGCTGGGAGACAGAATGAAGCACAACTTGGCTTGGTGGGAGCCTTGGCTAAGCTGGGAATCATAAGGAGGTGAGCCTTAGATGGGGAGCTAGGGACATACTAGAGACCATCTTACTCCCATTTTGCAGAGGAAAAAGTGAGACACACAGAGAGAAAGTGACTCATCCAGTGGGTTAGTAGTAGCTGAGATTGAGCTTCTTTTTAAATTCCTTTACCACCTCCTCCACCCCTTGTGACAACAGCTGGTCCTACTTCTGCCTTTGGGTGGGACTCCACTCTGCTTTAGCAGGCAATGTGCCTCCTAATTTTGAGGCCATTTCTCCTTAAGCCACTAGATGCAAACAGTGACTGTCATTAGCTAGGTTTGTGGTTTCTGTTAGTGTCCTTGACACCATTTATTTTCTGCTGGGTATCTTGGACTTAATTCACCTATTATCTCCGTTGGACATAGCTAGAGGTAAAAGCATATGTAAGTGGTGTATCAAAAATGATTCATTGACCACGGTTGGATGGTGGTACCTAACTCATATTCAAAACCATCAGGCTCCCCATAGGGGTTTCAGCATACTTTCCTCATTAATTAAATTAGTTATGCTTTCATTTTTTTTCTCTCTAGAGCTCAATACTTCTTTGCAGGTGAACAATTGGTTTCTTGGTCACAGATGCTGTATATCCAGTGAGGGTTTAAAAGAAAAACAAGAGGTCGTCTCCGGGAAAATGCAGGATCTACGAAGATGTAGCTAGCCATAAATAGGTTTCTCTGGATACAGAAATTTAGGGACCGTCTTTCTTTTAGTGCAGCCGTCATTTATGGTCTGGATTTTCCAAAGTATATGAAAGGAAAGAAAAATAAGCAATCAGATTTCATGCTTGGAATCAAAAATGGAGGGGAAAAGGAGAAAAATTCCCTTAAAAAGTATATATAAATAAGATATTCCAAATGTGTCTAAATGCAGTAAGTACATACGGTGGTTGTTTATTCGTCACTATTCTTTTAGGGCTCTCAAACTGGTGGCGTACAAGCTGAATCTAGGCATGCTTTTGTTTGGTCTGCACGGAGTTCCCATGGCAATGACTATCCAGAGCCGAGGGGGAGCTATCCTCTCTAGCTGACACATGCATGTGCCGTTCACCACAGCCCCCAGCTGACTTCCACTCCTATGCTATTGAACTTACACTAATTATCTGTGTGATTTTGGCTATGTCCCTTCCTCTCCCTGTCACCCAGAATCCTCGCCTATCGAATTGGGATGGCCATGTTAATCGCATTTTTATTTCGTTTATTGCCTGCCTCTTCTCTCTGGAATGCAAGCTCCAGGAGAGTAGGAGCTTTTGTCTGCTATGTTCTGTGATGTCGCTCACAGTACCTTGAACAATGTTTGTTAAATAACAGTTGCTAAAGAAACACTTAATGAATAAATAAATGAATAATTGGTCCTCAATATCCCCTTCAGCTCTGTGAAAAACTTTCTGAAAATTTTCCTATTGTAATTTTGGAGAAAAAAAAATCTCTCCGTCAATTAAACTGTTCAAAGTATAAACTTCCAGAACAATCTAGAGAAAGCAATTATGCTTCCCCCTTGCTGATGGCCAGAACTGCAGGCTGAGACACAGAAAATGATGGTTTCATTTGCATACCCAGTGAAGGCTTTTATTTTCCTGTCACTGCACTCATTTAAACATTTCCATGCTGCTTTTGGAGCTTGTGAAACTTCTACTCTTCTTCTCAAAGGTCTGTAAAACTTCTCAGTAGCAGAACCTGGTTCTGGGTCTCACCATCAGGTAGCAGAAGATTAAAATGGAAAAAGTAGGAGCCATTGATCTGGAGTTCCACACCCTATCTCCCATGATGGGGGCCACCCCCACACAGTCCATGTACATTTCACACCTGCCATGACTGCAGAATCACCTCACCTGGGCCAGTCCCTTTGTGTTGGTGTTGCTTGCTAATGGAAAGGAAAAAACAGTCAAGGGGAAATATGCTGGTGAAACCCTTGGTAAGTTCCTCTTGCTGGCTTGGCCTGCAGAAGGCAGGGTCATCAGGACAGCCAGGCCCCTGCTTTGAAGGCCACAGTCAACACCCCTGTGCCAAGGGCCTCGCTCACCCAGCAAGTAACATACTATAGGGTAGTGAGCCGGCAGACCCTAGGCTCCATGTTTATGGCTTTTGACTCAATATCAAACTCAATGCTTTTGACTCAGCATCATTTCTAGCTGCTGTATGGGCCTTGCTTTCCGTACTTTTAAGCTGACTTCTCTGGGCAGCACCCTAGTTCAGTGACTTCCAAACTTTAATCCCATCAGCCCTGGGGCAGAAGTGGGTGAGGAGGCTTGTGAAACATGTAGAACTTTCTCTCCAACTGCAGAGTTTCAAATTCTAGAGAGCTGAAATGAAGTCTGAGAACCTGCATTTGGACAAACATCCCAGGTAATTCTGACACAGAGGGTCCCAGCAGAAACCCCCATGCCTAGTCCCAAGACCCAGATTAGCTATCACACATTTCCTGCTCATCATTTTTGACACATCCTTGTGACACTGTTCCTTGTAGAAATGAACCTGTGGCCTAAGTGAGGTTTGCATTTTCAAAATGAGAAGTGTTTCACAATTTCAGGCTGCCTTCATCAACTTGCCTCAATATTTACTCTCAGGCTCTTGCTCTTCCCCACAATACTCCAGTGACATCAAGAAGAGCAAGAGAAATGGGTTTGCACAGCTCTTGCTGGGATGGGAGGACAGAGAGCAGGAGGTGGAAAGAGGGGAAAGAGGAAGGTTTCTCATAGACTCTCAGTGCCAGAGGCATACTGGTTACTATGAAACTTGTGTGTGAATGCAAAGGTCAGGCTATCATTGGTTATTGGCTTGGGCTGTCCTCATTGGCCACCATCTTCCTACCGTGAGTCAGTTAAAAGGCCCTCAACAAGGCTGGGCATGGTGGCTCATGCCTGTAATTCCAGCACTTTGGGAGGCCAAGGTGGGCAGATCACAAGGTCAGGAGTTCAAGACCAGCCTGGCCAACATGGTGAAACTGCATCTCTACTAAAAATACAAAAATTAGCTGGGCATGGTGGCACATGCCTGTAATGCCAGCTACTGGGGAGGCTGAGGCATGAGAATTGCTTGAACCCGGGAGGCAGAGGTTGCAGTGAACCAAGATCATGCCATTGCACTCCAGCTCTGGGCAACAGAGCAAGACTCGGTCTTGGAAAAAATAAATAAGTAAATAAATTAGTGGAGGGAGGAGGTTATGACATCAGGCTCCAGGAGACCTCCAAAGCGCCGTCACTCCCCCGCCTGAGACTTCTCCTGAGAGTAATTATCTCCACCAGGTTGAGACAATTATTACACATTCCAATTCAGTCTATGATCAAGAATAAAAGAGAGAATTCTGAAAGCTAAAGTCATAATTTCCCATTTTCGTCTATTCTCCTAGCACCCTCTAACCTCCTCTCATTCTCTTACTAAGGGCACCTGAACCCAGGAAAATATTGATGCCATGGAGAAGCCATTGGGAAAGTGGGGCCATGGGTGTAATAAGCTGAAGAAGCTCACTCTCAGTTCATTTGAAGGCAATGGAGCCTTGGGCTGAGACTGCACAGTAGGGTAGCATTGGACTGGGCACCAATCAGCCATAGGTATCGCCTGGGTGATCTTAGAGAAAATGCCTTTCCTCCCCTCTCTGGCCTCAGTTTCCTCGTGTGTAACATGGGGTGGGTAAACTAGAGCATCCTACTGATCCCGCCCAGAGCTAATAGTCCCTGAAACTGTGGTTCCCTGTTTCCTAAATGCTTCCTCCCTCTTGGACTCACCCTTGATTCCTCCCCCTCCTCATCCTCATAGATCCAATCCATCAGCAAGTCCTGTCAATTCTAGTCTCAGAGTGAACCATAAATCCATGTCAATGATCATCATTATAATTTCCATCACTGTAATTTCCTCAGGATGGCTGTGAGAGACTCTTGTTTGGTCCCTCTGCTTCCACTCTGGACTCTTCTCTGCCCCAATTCATTTTCCTCATAGCTCCCCAGAGTGGTATTTTAGCATGCAAATGAATCCTTCCCTTGCTTAAAACCCTCCAATGGTTTTCCATTGCATTTAAAATAAAACATCAAATTTAAAATGTGACCACAGGGCTCTGCACAGGCCTCTGCCTCTTCCTCCAGTATTATCTCAAACCCCTGTTCTCTTGATTCACTGTAAGCCAGACACGCTTGTCACTCCTACAGTCCTTGAGAGCACTAAACTCTTTTTCACCTGAGAACCTTTGCATATGGCTATTTATGTCTCTTAGCTTTATACAAGTCTAGCTCATTCTTACCCATCAGCTCCTCAGAGAAACCTTCTCAGAACACTCTAAGTAAGGCTTGTTTAATTCCACTTCTTGTATTATCTATTGCAACAGCAGATTCATTTTATTCATAGCACATCCCAACTTACACATTCACGATAGTTTGTTTAATGTCTCATATCACTATACTGCCAGCTCCTTGAAGCAAAGGCTCCTGCCCTCCACACTCCATCACCAATATATCTTCATATCCTCAGCACCTAGAACCATGCCCTGCATGTCGCAGGCAGTTAGCAATATCTGTTGAATAAATGAATGATCTTGACCACACATATGGGGAAATGGACCAGAAATGAAAGTTGAGGGAACTAAAGATAAATTTTGTCTGTGATGATTTTTATTCCTTCTTTAACATACTCCTCAAAATCTAAAATATCTATTAAAAATAGGTCTTTGGGCTGGGCACAGTGGCTCATGTCTGTAATCCCAGCACTTCAGGAGGCTGAGGTAGGCAGATCACTTGGGTTCAAGAGTTCAAGACCAGCCTGGGCAGCATAGGGAAACCTCAACTATACAAAAAATACAAAAATTAGCTGGGTATGGAGGTTTGTGCCTGTAGTCCCAGCTACTCGGGAGGCTGAGGTGGGAGGATGGCTTGAGCCCAGAAGGTCAAGGCTGCAGTGAGCTGAGATTGCACCACTACACTCCAGCTAGGGTGACTGAGTTAAAAAAAAAAGTTTTTTTTTTTTTGGAACAAGAAGCAGGCTTAAAAGTAAATTCATGGGTCCCTTTTTAATCTCACCATCAACCTAATTAAAAAAATAAATTGTAATCTGTGATCATAGCTGAAGTGATTTTTAACTTTCACTGTTAAAATGGGTTATACAAAACCAATTTATTCAATATACATTTCAAAGGGTGGGTGGAGGAGTCTTTAAAGCGTTTCAGTAGCATTTGCTGGCATACACCGTTGACTGTGCTAATTCTGAACTATTTTTATCTATTCATGGTGCCAGTGCAGAAAACATTGATTTTAGGCACAGTGGCCAATACTGCCAGTTGATTCCCCCAATATCGATTCCTACCCTGCCTACTCTAGAGGCTGGAAAACCTAAATTCTTGCCTTCTCAGCCTCTCTTCCCACTAGAAATAATCATGGCCACTGTCCTGACCAATGAGAAAGAAGCAGACATCTGTGTGTGGTGGAGAGTATTTTGTTAAGCTTTTGTTCTTCTGATCCAAAAAGACAGAAATAGAAGGCAACACTTTTTTTCCTTCATGCTGTTTGAACATGGACACAATATTTGGGAACCGCCATCTTATGAACAAGAAGAAAAGGCCAAGATAATTACAGAACGGCCAATCTGGATTTCACCACAAGCCACTACCTGCTACCACTTTTCTTATGCGTGAGAAAGATAACCCTCTTTACTGGGTTATCTTTATCTTTACCATATTACTATGGTCAGGTTTTGATGTTATTTGCCGACAATTACACTTGGCCACATTTTGTTGGTTTTGGTTACTAGACATTGACATCAACTTTGAAGAGATTAGAAAGACTTAAAGCTACTTGTGGATAAGTGCAGATATATGCAATTCAGATGAAATTGATTCCCCAAATAGTAAATTAGTAAGGGTTTATGACATTTTCTTTAAATAAGCAGTAAGATCAGTTAATTGAAGCTCATTTGGAAGGATGTTTGATGTCAGCTTTAAAAGCCCCTTCTACTGTAGCACCCAGAGCGTCTAACATAGTACTGTGCATATCAGAAGGTCATGAAACTTACTGACTTCATCAGGAAATATATAAACAACAATGACAACAAAAGTTTCTACTGATATTTTTCATTGTCTTCTTAGTCTCTAACTTTGATCATTGTCTTAGCATCCTTGTCTTTTTGTCTGGTTCAAGGTAAGATGAAGTGCATGTCTCTTCTCTTCTACATATATTTCCAAGAAACATTTTGATACATTCTCACTCTCGAGGGAGATTTTACAGGCTCCTAAACTCTGGGATTAACCAAGGTTGGCTTGATAAAAAAAAGTCCATCTCAAGTGGATCAAAGTTCTAACTTCCTCTGGCAGTTCACTCTTGTGTCTGTCAGAAATTTCACCCAAAGTCACCAACCCTTCTCCCAATTCCTATGAGGAGGAGCCTTAGGAATCCAGATATTGCTGGTCTCTGGTGTAAACCACTGGCTATTTCTGCTTTGTTAATGGACTTCTCGAGAAGAAGGTATTAGGCTTTCAAATCAGTGTGAGCAGTGGCATCATTTCTTCCAGTGAAGTTTAGACAAAATCCAATTTAAAAAAAAATCAATTAACATAATAAAAAAGCATCCAGTTATAGCGCTTCCTGCGTGAAGGCTGGGTACTGTGTTATAGGATCCATACATACTTTTAAACTTTCCAACAACATTTGAGGTAGGAACTGTTATTTCCATTTTATTAATGAAAAAGAGGCATAGAGTAGAGTTGTTTTATGAAAATCAGAGAGGAGGGAGGCTGGATATGTTGTTCAGTCTCCTCTTCACCTCAATGTCAACTCCTATGATACCCTAGTGGAACCCTCAGAAGTCCAGAAAGCATAGTTTGAAAATCCTCTTGCAGCCAGAGGTCACAAACTCAAACACCCTCTGGGGCCAGCTGAGTAACACAGGAACAAAGAAGGTCAGGTTGGGGCTGGGGTGAACCGTGAATGCGCGGACCTGTTCAAGAGGGCAGCTACCACTCAGTTTTGGACAACCATTGCCAAATTCTGTACAGATTAAACAAAAACATGTCTGACAGAAGATTCAGTTTGTGGACCACAAGGTTGAAACCCCTGGAGGAATAGTTGGGAGAAAGAAAACACACCCTGAGATCATAGCATAAAGGTACTGTGAAAAGATGAGATGCTCACTGATGAAGGAAATACAGGAGAAAAAACAAGTTCATGGGTCTTCTCTGACACCTGCATGTTGTGATGGCCCTACATTATACTGACTAGTTAGGAATTGTTTCTTCCCACTGTTTATCCACGAGCCTGATTTATTTTTAAGCAAGCCCTTCCCCTGCTTGGTTCTCTCTACTCTTCACCATGTGTTTGCCAGTATTGGCCAAGCAGCCAGTCTCACACCTCCTCTCCCACACGCCCCCCACCCCCCACTGTCTTCTTATTTAAAGAAAAACAAGATTATAATGAACGATGAGACTTTCTAAGTTATACAGCAGGCCAAATAAGTCCTGAGGGAAGCTTGTTAGAAAGAATTTACTCCATTGCTGCTTAGGAATATTGGTCCTCCTTGACACTGAAATGCAAAACGTAGACGGGTGGTAAAGATGCCTCCAGCACATGTCTATGAGACCTTGATATTATGCGCTTATGCCTCCATATCTATCCATGGAGGCCAAATTCTGAGCCATGATTCCCTGTAGGCTTTTGAAATTTGGTAATCTAAGACAGTGCCTACTGGAAAAAGAGTTCACAGACATTAAGCAACTGTAAAAGGAAATAGAGTCAGTGCTTATTTATCAGGCATATTGGTGGGGAAGTGTGGCATGCACATCCAGAATGTAGTCAGAAGAACAGGAGGTCAGTAAATGTGGGACTTGGTCTAGATTGGCAGCTTTCCTGCCTTCCTCACCCCCCTCTCCTGTCCACCCTTTCTCTTTTCTTAGCTTCAGTCACTTTTTTTTTTCCAAAATAAATTGTATTCACAAGTCCAATATGTAAAACAGACAAAAATGGAGCTATTCTGATTCCATGTGGGGGGCTAAAATCCCACTGATTTAGTTACTCGAGTGCTTTCAATGTGATATCTGAGGCACCTCTGAGAAATTCCATTTTTTTTTTCTTTTTTTTTTAAGACAAGAGTCTTGCTCCATCACCCAGGCTGGAGTGCAGTGGCACGATCTTGCCTCACTGCAACCTCTGCCTCCCGGGTTCAAGTGACCCTCCCACCTCAACCTCCTGAAGTAGCTGGGATTACAGCCACCTGCCACCACACCCAGCTAATTTATTATTATTATTATTTTATTATTTTTTATTTTTAGTAGAGACAGGGTTTCACCATGTTGGCCAGGCTGGTCTTGAACTCCTGATCTCAAGTAATCTACCTGCCTTGGCCTCCCAAAGTGCTGGGATTACAGGCGTGAGCCACCATGCCCGGCCTGAAATTCCACTTTTTAATCACAAGAAACAAATTTACATCATCACTGGAACTAGATTATTTCTAGAGTCTTTCTCAGAACCAAAGAAAAGGAGAACTTTTTTCTCTTTAAGATGAAGACGCCAACATCTACTAGGGTGAGGTGACTTTCCGAGGGCCCCATAAAGGGCCCGTGTGCTGGAACCAGTGCTAGAACTTACTCATAATCCAGTGCTAGAACTTACTCATAATCCAGTGCTCTTTCCACCATGCAGAAGTAGGAAAGGACAACATTCTTAATCTCAACTCACTTGCCTACTAGCTGTGTAACACTGGCAAGATATTCAACATTTCTGTGGTTCCTCATTTGTAAAAAGAGACATGATGGGAGTACCACCTTGTGTTCCTGTAAGGACTCAATGAGATAAGGCATGTACAGGATTCAGAACCTTGCTTGGCATTTGGTAGGTGCTTCATAAGTGTTAGTTGTACCACACAATGCTCCTTTCTTTCCTCTGTACCTTTCAGCTACAACGCATCAGTCATAATTATGCCTATTAACCTTGACAGAGCACATCAACCAGAAAGCAGACAGAGATGGCCCAGCTACAGGATGATGCAGATAATCCACAGCATGCAATGGACAGTTGACTGTAAACAATAGTTGAAAAACTGAATACAGTGGAGTCTGAAATAATTCATCTCTTTACTTTCCAGTATTTAAAAAACAAACAAACAAAAAAACAAAACCATAGCATTAGGCAAAGGGATTGAGAAGAGCTGACTGACCTGGGAGAAATGTCGCATCCTTGCTGCATGAAGGCTCCCAGGGAGAACCACAGACTGTTGAATATCCCAAATTCATTGGACTGGTCACTGGTTGTCTGGTCCCGTCCTTCCTCAAACTCTTCACTGTGCCATTCATAGGGACTGAAGCGGCTGACCAGGAAGAGGACAACACTCACTCCAATGTAGGCAAAAACAATGCACATCCAAATCTCATAAGCCAAAGGATCAAGGAAGGAGAAGACACCCGGCTTGGATTTCTGTGGTTTTTTAATCATGATGGAGATCCCCAAACTCATAAATGGTTTGGAGAAATCTATAACTTCTTCCCGGACCAAAGTGATAGTTAAGGGAGCCACAGCTACATCTGCTCTCTGAAAAAAAAAAGAAAATGCAGGTGAGCTCAGCAGCCTTTTTCATTCTCTTGTTTGTCTTCTCATTGTGACTATTCTTTTGTGTCTTAAAGGATATGAGAGTGGGAAAGAACCTTTGAAGTCCAACCCCTCCTACCCTATAAAATATTTTTGATGAATGGATGGTCAGCTCAATATCTTACAAGAGATTTTCTAGTTATTTGACTGTTCTAAATGTTAGAGCCATCTTCCTCATACTACAAGAAGGAAGCTGTTGTGGTATCTGTTGTTTTTGCCTGCTCAGCAGCCCCACTCCCTTCCTCTGGCCAGAGAACCATTCTTGCCCCACTCTCAGTCCTGCTGATTGGAATGGGTCTGACCACTCTGGCTACATGGGGAAGCAGGTGACCCAGGTCCCAGTCAATCCATGTACCCCACTACCCTAGCCAGAATCATACATTCAGTGATGACATAGGACTCAAATGGGTTTAGTGAGAATTAGTCCTGAGAGATGTAGAGGATGACCCCTTATGTCATAATTTGGGCAACTGTAAATTCAGGGCTTACCCTGGATTTCCTTGGAATCTGTGTCAATACATCCCTCTGTATTGATACAGAGGAATCCAAGAACATGAGCCAATGTTTCAGTTTGCCTAAGTCAGTTTGAATTGGGTTTCTTTTTCCTGCAACCAAGATAGTCCTGAGTAAAGGCAAATTTAACTCAATAGATATGTATTGAACACTTACTATGTGCAATCTGCAGGCTGAAAGTTGTAGGTAGACTATGGTCCCCACCCTCAGGAAATTACAAATTAGTAGGAGACATTGAAACACACAAACAATTTTCCAATCTACAAGATGGAAGGGGTATGTGTTATCCAAGATATACAGAGTACTACCAGAGACCAGGGAGGGATTCATTCTGGCTGCGGAGATAAGGGACTGCATCTTGGAAGAGGTGGCATATAAAGTTGGCATTGGGGTATGATTTTGACAGGTTGCTCTGGCATGGAACAGCATTCCAGGAGGAGGGAACCATGGGAATAATAGCCTGTGATGAAAAGGTAAAGTAGTATTGCAGTCATTTTCTTCTTCAGGAAGAAGTCTAAGAAATACATACATAATACAGTTTTTAAATTTCAAATCCAGCATGCAGATAAACACAAAAAGGTTGCAAGAAATATTCATCCTTAGGCACCCAGCACATGGAATCACCAACCATGCCTTGCTCTCCTGTCTTTCCTACCTCTCTCCAATGGCAGAAGCACTGGCATCTACTCAACAGAAATCCACTGTTCCTGTTGGCCTGAGATCAAGAGATCCTGGAAACCTAAGAGGATTTCCATGGACAGATGCCATAGCATTCATTTCTGAGATGAGAGACATGCCTATGCAGGTCTGTTCAAAGCAAATTGCTTTCTCTTATGCTGTACAACAGCCCAGATGTGAAGCTGGTGACAGATGCTGTGCAGATCAGGGCGCTGCCCACCCACCAGCTGGCTGTTGCTTAGAGATTTCCTCTGGTTACTTTCATTGTCTGGGATTATTGAGAAGGTGCTTTAAGTGGAATAGAAAGCCTGGCTTCAGGATGAATTAAGTTCTCACGTGTAGAAAGAAACTTTCCATTAATCAACGTGAAGTCAGGTGTAAATTTCATAGTAATTCTGTTTTTTCCCCTCATACTCACTGCATAAATCTTGGTAATTTCTAGAAATACAAGACAGTACAGGGGAGAAGGTATTTACTTTTCTGTTTGTAAACCAACAGAAAAAGAATGGGGGAGAAAAGTAATGGAAATGACTTGGAGGGATTGACCACAAGTTATCCAGAAGGGAGGTGGATGAAGACCAGCTTTGAAAGGGGTAAATGATATTGCATGGATTTGTTGGATGCTTCCTAATGTGATTTAATAAGAGACCGTAGACTGGAAATCATTGATCCATATTGCCTTTTTTTTGGGGACAGGGTCTTGCCCTGTTGCCCAGGCTGGAGTGCAGTGGTGTGATCTTGGCTCTGCAACCACTGTCTCCTGGGTTTAAGCAATGCTCATGCCTCAGCCTCCTGAGTAACTGGGATTACAGGGATGTGCCACAATGCCCAGCTAATTTTTGTATTTTTAGTAGAGGTTTCGCTATGTTGGCCAAGCTGGTCTCAAACTCCTGGCCTCAAGTGATCTGCCTGCCTTAGCCTCCCAAAGTGCTGGGATTACAGGTGTGAGCCACCGTACCCGGCCTGTTCCATATTGTCCTAAAGCTTAGTTCATTTTGTAGTTCAAAAATTTGTTCAATAGAACATTATTTCTGGAAGGATGGTTAATAACATGAAAATAACATAAAAATAAACATGTTTGGGGCAGAACTTCCCAGAACCTTTAGATGACCACAATGCACTGATAATTTCCAAGAGGGGTAAGTAGAATGTGGCACTTCCAAAACTATTTGGCCATGGGTCATTCATCTTCCTAAGCATCAAGAGGTACCCGTATATGTAGGATACACACATACTGGGAGATGCTAAGTTCAACTACTTCATTTTACAGATAAGAAACTCATATCTAGAGAGGGAAGGTGGTTTGTGAAAAGCAGTAGTATTTTAACTTGGTTAATATCGACTGAGAGGCCTCAGAAGTTGATTTCCACCACCAATAACTGAGGTTCTCACTGGAGCTTCACTGGGTAGTGGAGGGCACAGTGGATCTCAGACCCGGCTGCTCTTCTCTGCAACTGGCTGATTGTGTAGCCTCAAATGAAACAGTTGTCTTTTTGGATGTCAATTTCCTCATTTTAAAAACAGGCATAATAATTCTTGTTTTACCAATTTCACAGGCTTGTTTTGTGAGGGTCAAGATAATTCAAAATACATGAGAGTACTGTGAAGTGTGAGCACTCAAAATTATTTTCTTAAACTGATATCTTAGGACAATGGCTCTCAAACTTGAGTGTGCAGCAGAATCACCAGGAGGGCTCTTAAGGACACACACGCCAGAGTTTCTAGATTCAGTGGGCCTGGGGTGAGATGTGAGAATCTGCATTTCTAATAGGTTCCCAGGTGATGCTAATGCTATTGGTCCAGAGACCACACCTCTAGAATCACTGACCTAGCAGATCCCAAAACAAAATATGTGATGTCTAGAAACTATCCTGGGAAAACAGCATATAGTTTTCATGTGGTAGAAAAAAGCATAAAGTGAATAAAACTATCAGAAATGGAGATCTGCTCTGAGCCAGGCCCTGCATAAATGAATATTCCCCATCACAGCCTGTGGTAAAGAATTCACATTCCTTGTTTCACAGGGGTGGCCCCGGAGAAGTCATGTGGCCAGCAAGTTGGCAGAGTTGGAACTCAAATCCAGGTGTCTGTCTGCAAAGCTCTCTCTCTTTCTGCTTCACCAAGACAAAGGAAAGACAGGAAAGACAGCTGTGAAGGAGGCACCAAGATATACCATGTGAGGAGCAGAAAATTCATTTGCAGCATATGGCATCTGCAAATGCAGACATTTGCTGTTCTCTCAGTTAATATTGGTTTTACCGCCTAGCATTTGGATGGTGGGATTTCTACAGAGGCAGTATGTCCCAGTGTGGAGTACAAAAGCCAGAGCTGCATGTTCTGACTCTGCTTTCACTAGCTGTGTTTCCTTTGCCAAATTATCTAACCTAGAGGACCTCAGTGTCCTCATCTATAAAATGTAAACAGTAATCTTACCCACCTCATGGAGTCGATATGCAGAGTAAATGAAAGAATGTGAGTAAAGTATTCAACATAGCACCTGGCACACGCTACACGATGAAATGTGACTACTATCATTGTTGATGGAAAAAGAGGGAGCAAAAGGAAGATAAGAGAGACCCTGATTGACTTAGTTATTTAGAAAGCCACAGAAAGAATAAATTTGGAAGCCTCCGAATGAATTTTTCTTGATCTCTGGTGGTTGGTGGTTGAGAGATGCTTCTCCAAATCACTTGGTTCTTCCCCAAGGGAACAGAAAAGGAAAGCCAAACTAAAAAGGCTGAGCATCCAACTGGGGCCATCACAGAGTCTTCAGAACACTGTTTTTTTGTTGTTGTTGTTGTTTTGTTTTTTATTTTTGAGACGGAGTCTCGCTTTGTCGCCCAGGCTGGAGTACAGTGGTGCGATCTTGGCTCATTGCAAGCTCTGCCTCCCAGGTTCACGCCATTCTCCTGCTTCAGCCTCCAGAGTAGCTAGGACTACAGGCGCCCACTACCACGCCCGGCTAATTTTTTGTATTTTTAGTAGAGATGGGGTTTCGCTGGGTTAGCCAGGATGGTCTCGATCTCCTGACCTTGTGATCCACCCACCTCAGCCTCCCAAAGTGCTGGGATTACAGGCATGAGCCATTGCACCCGGTCAGAACTGTTTTTCCTGGGGAGAGGAACAGTCCTGATAAGGGGGAAGCTACTGGGGCAGGGCTGGCTGCTGAGGTACCCATAGGTAACTCCAGCTGGCATGAGCCCTGCTATGCCAGTGACTCACCACCAGCTGTGTTGGCTACTGGGGGTGATCCTGGCATTGTTCTGCCCACACTGCAGACTTTTAACCAAGCAAACCATATTACATGAGGTGAAGGTGAAGATAAATGCTAGAGAAGGTGAAAAGTGCATAGCAGTTGCCATGGGGATGACCTTAAGAGCTTGATGGGAGTTCCCATGGAAACCAGCCTCCAGATGCAGCACGTACCATCCAGGTCTCTACCTTTTGTCCATGGAGCTTCCCAAAGTGAGAGGTGGTAAAGGGAATAAGAAAGGGGAGAAGCACATCCCATTCCCCAACTCAATAACCACCTTCACATGTCATCTCAAAAGCCACCTCCCTGAGGAAGATTTCCTTTATTCCATCTTTTTCTTCTTTGAATTCCTTTTGTATGTCTCTCAGGGCCACCATGGCTCCTCTTGCTCTGATATGAAACAAGAAGATTTATCATCTTCCTCAGTGGCTGCTTGTCCTTATGAGCACTTAACATTGATCTGGGGCTTGGCATGTGTTTTAGTTTCTGTGAGTGAAGCCGTGGTGGTCCCTTCCCTGCACAAGGCAGCTGGAGGCTTCTTCCATTGCCTTTTGTTGTCTCTCTGCTCAAATACCTTAGTGATCTCCCAATGCCCACTGAATCATCCACACTCTTCCTCTTGTTATTTTTTACTCATATGTATCCCTGACTACTCTTCAACCCAAGTCCTCAACAAAAACCATGTGTTTTCTCATTCTCCTCTCACACCTTACTTATTTCCACGACCATCCTATTGTTTATACTTTAAAAATTCCTGGGCTGCTTTTCTCTCTTCTGTTTTTCATTATTATTTTTGAGACAGAGTTTTGCTCTTGTCTCCCAGGCTGGAGTGCAATGGCATGGTCTTGGCTCACTGCAACCTCTGTCTCCTGGGTTCAAGTGATTCTCCTACCTCAGCCTCCCAAGTAGCTGGGATTACAGGTGCCCGCCACCATGCACAGCTAATTTTTGTATTTTTAGTAGAGATGAGGTTTCACCATGTTGGCTAGGCTAGTCTCAAATTCCTGACCTCAGGTGATGGGCCTGCCTCAGCCTCCCAAAATCCTGGGATTATAGGCGTGAGCCACCATGCCTGTCCTCTCTGTCTGCTTAAATATGGTCATTTTTCAAGTTTCACATCCCCACTGAGGGCTAGACAAACTCTAGTTAGCCCTTAGCTGAGCCATACAATATAGACTCCTTATTCTATGCTACCTTTTACTGTTTTCTCACATTGTCTTTTCTACCCCATAAAATGTTAAAAGATGGGGTCTTTTCTACCTCATAAAGTATTAAGCAAAAGATCAAATCTTTCGCTTCTCAATAATTCCCTAAATGCTTAAAACAATGTGGGGCATTCAGCAGCTTTTCAAAACTGCTATAATTTATTGAAGATTTTATAGCAATTGTGCATGGAGTTATTTCAAGTGTGATGAGCATTATAAACATAGAATAGACCTACCCCTGTTACACAGGTAACCATTATACAAGGCAGGGTAAGCCATGAAAAAAAACCAGCAACTAAATTCTATAGGGGAAGGCGAGAACAATTAAAAGGCACATTCATACCTATTATGAGAAGAAACACACACTGAAAAAAGTATTATTTGATACAGGTTTTGAAGGAGTAGGATCTTAGGGGTAGAGAATGGAAGGGAGCACTCTAGGGAACAGAGTAATTGAGGGGCGTTTGACTGAATTGGAAACTTCATGAGAGAGCATGAAACTAGAGAGGCAAGTGACTAGAAAGTTAGGTTGGCTCCAGATGCATTTAATATCAGAGAAGAAACTGATACTGAGAGAGCCACAAGTGACTTTTTGTAGACAACTCAGCAGTCTGCCTCAAGAAAATTGATCTTGGAGCTATGCTGTCACCTGTGTTGGACAACAATCAACTGACGTCACAAGACTTTGAGTGGGATTGAGGGAGCTGGGACCAGTAACCTGAACAAAGAGTGTCTTAAGAAATTGGATTTTGGATGACTCATCTATTCAGCAGCAACAACACTCAGTTACAGGGTTTCATAGACATCTGTGGGCAGGGCCACCGAACCACCAAATGATTTCCTGTCAAACCCTCTGCCTCCGCCCTCTAATTTCCCGCCCTGCAGTGAACTTACTCCATAGACCAGCTCTCCCACCATGCCATTCCAGGCCTTCGTGTCAGGGTCTCGGGCTCCATATTTTCCATCACTGACAATCTCCAGACGGTAGGAGTAGCCCACGTGCTTGGCAATCTCTGCCGCCAGCTCTACACAGTAGCCCTCGTAACGGTCATTGCCCTCAAACTGATTGGCGTTCTTCTTGAGCATCACATAAGGATCTTCCTGGAAGAGAAATGGGGAGATAGGAGAATGTGGGTTATGGGTTCACCCATGGGTAGGGAGGACTTTGGCATAGCATAATATCACATTTGGTTAACACTGGGGAAGGCTCTCTAGCCCCTCAATCCACTTCCTAAATGTCTTCACTCCCTACCTTATTACAAGCTTCTTGGGTTAAGGAAGCAAACTTTGTTAAAATAAGAATGTTTCATCACTGAGATAGGGCATACAGCTTTTCAAATTATGTTCCAGGATATTTTGTATTTTTTTGGAAATACCTCTGGGGTCATCTTGAAGGAGAAATAGACCCTAAACAGGCTCCAGGTTTCTCATGATCAGTCACTGAAAATTACAGCATCTTCACTTACAGCTACTTTATGTATTGGACTTTCTTTGAAAATAGCTTCTACTGAGGGAGGATGGATGAAAACCAGCACAATTTAGTGTCAGTCTCATGTTTTAAATATGAGAAAGCTGGCTCAAGAGAAAGTAAGTAACTTACCCAAGGGTACAAAGGATGAGACAGTGAAACTAAGAGATACAGAATGAAAACTCAGAGCCTCTCATTTTCAGGGCATTCCCTTTTTGACTTGCTGCTTTTATCTATTACACAGTTTTGGCAAGAAGAAAGGGCAGCTTTCAGTCCTGGTGGAAAACTCTTGTGCTGGCCTAGCTTGAATCCCAAGTAACCTTGATGAAAGACTGAGTACTCACTAGGATTGTTGTGACGATGTATGTTCTGTTCTGAACACTTGAATTATCGCCCCCAGCTTGGGCATCGGTGGCTGCAGGGACAAACTTATCATCTTCATTCCAGTAACCTATCTGTTAATGAGAAGAGAGTGGAGGTGTCAGGTAGGCCAGCCTCCTTTGAACTGGCCTACTGTGGGTCACCCAGTCAATACCAGAGACAGGAAATTAAGGAGCTCATGAAGAATTGGACACACCGAGCTCTAAAATATTGGTAAACAGAAACAATAAGAAGCACAGTGCTTTTCAGGTGCCCCCAATTTTGCTCCCAGGGAAAATCCCCACAATAATTGTTTCAGTTTGGAAATTGCCACCTCCGAGAGATAAGGGCTTAACTGTTTACACAGCCAGTCTGCTTTGTACAATGCAAGCCAGGACCATGGGATTTAATTCCCTGCAGTTGTTCACAGGGCCAAACCCCTCTTTCCCCCATGTCTACTAACCCTGCCCTTCAGTGAACTCATTCTGAACTATAGTTGGAATCATATGATTTAAATATTACATTCTTTTACTTTATTTTTAAGTTAACTATATTTTTCCATCTAGATTTAACTTCCTATCATGGTTGTTTATCCTTTATTTTTTAAAATTTCTTCTGTCTCCAAGTATAAACTATTACAATACTGAATATATAGGAGTGCCTAAAAATTATGGTTGACAATATTAATTTTTCAAATTTGAGTAGGTTATTTATACTAATTCATTTTCCAAGGTCTTTCAAGAAATATTAATTGAATTGCTATTGTGCTCAAGGCTCTGAGCTAAAACATTAGTGTTGCTTGTTGTCAGGACGGGTTGATGAGACGCAAAGAAGTCTGAGAGATAGGCCTCACTCTGAGAACGCCTCTGGTCTACCATGGGAAGACATGACATGGCCGCAGAAGTGACAAGTGAGTGGGCCTAAGGAGTTCGGAGAAGCAAAAGCCAAGTGTGGGATCTTACTCAGGGCAAAATGCAACAGGAGGAATCAGGGCTTGTGATCATGAGAGATGAATGGTCTGGACCAAAACCTTTCAGGTTAGGGAGAATATGAGCCAAGATATGAAGACAGGAATCTGCCTAGATGTTTAAGTTCTGTGGGTCCTGGGTGGAAGATAGAGTTAGCCCAAAAGGGCAGTAGGTATCTGGGAATAGGTAGCAGATGGCTTTGAAGGCCAGGCTAAGCAGTGTAGACTACACCTCAAGGCAACAGGGGATCATTGAAGGTTTGGAAACAGCAGAATGACTTGACTAATACACACACACACACACACACACACACACTCTTAAAGCTATACCTCCTATACTTATCTCTCTTTATCTCTGTCTCTAATCTCTGTTTGCTTTAGACAATTGTGTTTTGTTTTGTGATCATTCTGCTGGCTCTAGATACAAAGGAAAAAGGAAAGAGAACTAAAAGTGCATATGCAGAGGGATGAACAGGTCTATCAACAGCCAGAACTCAGCGTAGGCTCGCAAAAACTGAGGCACTTGCCAAATGTCAGCTGAAATGTCACCTTCACCTTCATGTCTTTCCCAGCTCCTTCAGTTGGAAATAGTTTTTCCTGTAATCTCGCAGCCATTAACAACAATAATTGCCAGCACTGATGATGCTCTTGCTATGTCAGAGGCTAAGTGTTCAACAGTTTTCATGCCATTTCGTCTGGCTTGTGGGAGTGTGTTAATTTGCCCGAGGTGAAGTAGCTGCAAAGTGGTTGAGCTTGTCCTGGAACCCTGACAATCTCTCTCCAGAGGCTGCATTTAGCCACTATGCTGTTCTTCCTAAGAAGGGATTGGGCTCTGGACTTGAAATCATATTAGTTATCATTTACTGAATGCTTGCATTTCAGGGACTTTTTAAAGTGCTTTTTATGTTTTAACTCCTTTCATCCTCACAAAACCCGCCAAGTGGGTAGTTAAGTATCCTTTCAATTTTAAGTATGCAGAAAGTGAGATGTGGAAAGTGAAGTAACTTTCCCAAGGCCACAGGGTAGCCGTGGAGCCAGGATCTGAGCCAGGGAGACCAACTCCAGGGCCGTGCCCCCGCATGCCAGACAACCCTGAGTGCCTTGTGTACGTTCCCATTAGAACACTAGGTCTAGCTGTTTGTTTGTCTGTCCCCATCTCTCCTTGGTGCTATGAGTTTCTCATGGACAAGACTGAAATAAACATACTTGTTCCAAAGTTCCTGTCTTAGTCCAGCACATCTTTTCCCAGAGAAGCAGCTCAGGAAATGTTTGTGGAGACAATGAATGCATCCAGGCAGCAGTGACCCAGCATGGACATGGTGCACCCTATTGATGCTGAGACAGCTCGGAGGTCTGACGGGGAGCATGTCTCTCAGGATACTGCATGGAGGCTTACCCTCAGTGCAGGCATGTGTATCATGTTCCCTGTGAGGGATGCTGTTAGTCAAGGTGGAAGGAGACATTGCTTTCTAATGACAGAAGAACCAGAAACTCATGTTTCTAGAATGCCAGAACTGGAAGGGGACTGGAGAATCACATTTTGTCCAACTTGTTCCTTTTTCACAAGGAGAAGCAGAGGCTCAGAGACCACAGGATTTGCTCAAGACAGTGTGGTCTCGGTTCCCTCGCTTTTGCAAGGACTGTGTTCTAGGGAACCCTAAGAGACTTGTGGGGCCCTTCACTGCTCATGGAAGGTGGTGAGGGGCAGTGAAGAGGAGAGAGCTCTGGCTTCCTCACCCTTGCTTCAATGGTCAGCTCTGCTTTTTATCTATTTCATCTGTTGGGATTTCCCTCAAGAGTTGCCTTTTACAAAGAGCCTTCTAGCTGAAAAACAGATATTTAAAAGCACTCTGGTAGTATATTATGATGTAAAGTTTTCTGCTTTGGTATTGTTTTGTTTTTTAAATCTCCACAGTACTTTTATAACATCTTTACACTATGCAAACAGTGCAGGCAGGCTTAGGATTATTTTCTGTGCTTTACAGATAGGAAAACTTAGGCTTAGGGAGATTAAATGATCTAACAAAATAATAGGTTACACAGTAGATTAGTGGCAGGACATAGAACCCAGGTCTTGTGGACCTCAAAAGTAAGATTATTTAATAAAATCAATACAAACCTGGGAAAATATCTGTCAAATATGATTTATCCCCTCATAGATGGTGCTAAGGTTTTTTTTTTCTTTTCCCTTTCTCCTCCTTCTTGTTCATTTTCTTCCCTCTCATCCATCCTTTCTCCCTTCCTTCCTCCTATTCTTCCTCCTTTCCTTCCTCTCTTTCTTCTTCACAATTAGTCCACAGGTTTAAATATTCCTACTCAAACTGCACAACCATCAGTAGAAAGGAAGTTGCCTCCTTTGACATGCAACCAATTCCTCTAAAAGCTACCGAGTATTAAGATGTATTATTTTAAAAAAGAGGGAGCCCAGTGGTTAAGATATTGGTCTCTGGCCTCAGGCCAGACCTGGTTTAAAAGCTAGGCTTTCCTAATTACCAACTATCAGCTTGAACAAGTTACCTGACCTCTGTGGTCCTCAGTCCCTGATCAGTAGAGTGGATATAACAATAGTACCTGCCTCATGGGCTGCTATGAGAACTACATTAGTTAATGCATGTGAAACAATTAGCATAGTGCACCGTTCATATTGCCAGTAAGTTAAAAAATGATATTCATTAGGGTAGTGCCTAGTTGAAGGTTAACAGGTTTCTATACTACAAGACATTTCTGTTTTCAATTTGCTATTGAACATTATCTGCAAAAGAAGCACGTATTATAGAGCATTTTGAAATTCACTTGACAATATAACCCTTCTTTACATATAGAATGTTTGGGGTAAGTGGTTTAAAAATTATAAAACACTGCTGTAAAATCCCAAGGTTTTCATACAAGATGGGGAAAAAAAGCAAGATGAATCTGTGTAAGCCAGATGTATATGGCTTAGAAAGATACTTTAATTTTTAAGGATAGTGGTCCTTCAAAGCTAGCACTACTTATTAATTTTAGCACTACTGTTAAATTGGGATCTCTAAAAAATATTGTATAGCTTGGCTTATATGCTAGGTACTTTCATATCAAAAGCTAGTAGAATAGTTAGAAGTTGTAAACAAAACTATTTTATTTCTAACTCATTTGTAGGGAGATAAAACATAATATTGTCAGGGTCAGTGGGCTGAGTGATACTCAGCTTCATGCCTATGCCTCATGTAAGCTAGTAGACTGAGAAATCTGGTTCTACAGTTTGACGAAAAGAAAGCTGGCAAAGATTTTTGAAGAGACGTTGCACTTTAGAGATAAGAGCAAATTTTCCTTTCTTTGGGAAATGGTTGGATTATTATACAGCACTTTGATTCTCTACTGAGGATATGCAGGAACTTCGATTCTATCTAAAAGTAAATCAGAGTTAGTAGTTGGTAAAGATTGGGACCCACCAGTCAGGAGAGGATTTAAACAATTCTGACAATGAGAGGTCTTCTCCTGGGGCCAGTTATAATTTTTGATCTCCTTGTTTTCCATTTACCTCTAAAGATTCTGTGAATGTAGAAAATGAACCTAGATGATAGATCAGATTTTTTAAGTGGATAAAGTATTAAAAAGAGATGATCATAGAACTGAAAATTCAATTGATCTACATTGCACAGTCATCAAATCAAATTCAGAAACTGGTATCTCCAGGCTGCCTCTGAGACCACAGCCCCTTACCTCAAAAAATAAGATCCTTTAGAATCAATTTTAAAAGACTAGGTTGTCTATTGTGGCCAAGATAATTAGCTGACTCCCAAGCATTCTTACTTTCCTTCCATGGTGTAGAGATGTTGGTGGAGAGTGGCTACCTAGTGCGCAATGACATTTCCCAGCTTGTTTTACCTCTGGTTGAGCCAAGTAACTGGGTTCTGGCCAACAGAATACAACAGAAGTGATGTGCATCTCTTCTAGGCTGATGCCCCAAAAATCTCCAGCAGAGTTGCCATTTTCTTTCATTCCTATCTGTTAGCTGGATGTTGAAATCCAGAAAGACCCAAGTAGACAGTGGAGGGTCCATGAGCCTGAGTCTTAGCCAGAACCCTCAGCCAAAAAAGTGGTCACTGAGTGAACAACAACAACAACAACAAAAAAGCTTCTTTTGCATTAAACAGCTGAGATTTCAGAGTTTATCTGTTACAGCACCTAGGATTATCTAAATTAACACACTTAAAAGATTTGAAGTTAATAAGTTTATGTGTAACTTTATCTGAGTTCTGCTTGAGGTGTTATTTTATTAAATTTGCAGCATTTTTTTCCCTTACTTATTGGCAGATCTTTTGAAATATGGGCTAGCATAGTGTGCTCTCTGATTGCCGAGAAACATTTGATAAACTTCCCAGTCATGTAATAAACAACCTTTTATTTCTCCGTGCTTACTCTGTTTCAGTATATTCTAGGCACTGTGAATATAATAAAAATACAAATATGGTCCTTGCTTTTAGAGAGCTGGCATTTTAGAACATTTAGGAGGTAGAGAAGTATGAAGAAAATACATATCCAGACCAGGGGTTGACAAACTTTATCCTAAAGGGCCAGAGGGTAGATATCTTTGGCTTTGTGGATCATATAGTCTGTGTTGCCGCTACTTATCTCTGTTGTTGTCATGCAGAGGCAGATATAGATAATATATAAACAAATGAGCATAGCTATGTTCCAGAAAAACTTTATGGACACTGAAATTTTAATCTCTCATAATTTTCACATGTCACAAAATGGTCTTTTGATTTATTACAACCATTTAAAAATGTACATGTAACCATTAGCTCATGGGCTGTACAAAAATAGGTGGTGGGATGAATTTGGCCAGTAGGCAGAAGTTTGCCAACCAATCTAGATCAATCAACCAACAAAAATATATCAGAAGGAATAAGCACCATGAAAAGTACAAATAAAAAGGAAATTGTGACTGTGAGCTGGGTGAGTGGGAGTGACTTTAAAAATGCTTGGTCAAGGATGTCCTTTCCAAGGTGGCTTCACTTGGACTGAGACCTGAATGACAAGGAGGCACACAGCACATGAAACTCTAGTCATAGAAAATGCCAGGTAAAGGAATAGCCTATGCAAGTGACTTGAGCAAAGGGCGAGGTTGTGCTCAAGGAATGCAAAGATGCCAGTGTAACTGCAGAGAAATGAGCTAGAGAAAGAGGGGTGAGAGCTGCTGTCACAGGGAAGCAGCATTGAGGGCTCTGGGGGCCACATTGTATATTTACTGGCAACAGGAAGGTGGTAAAAGTTTTAAGGAAAGGAGCCATATAACCTGATATATATTTGAAAACCATTGTCGTAGCTCTTGTGGTGGAAAAGTAGCCTTGTAGAGGGGCAAGATCATAGCAGGACTCGTGACTAATAAGGAGGCTACTGTGTGGTGTGTGGAAGATGGCCTGGGCTCTGTGCTCAGCAGTAGAAATGGAGAGAGGTGGTGAGGTTGAGGCTATATCTGAGATGCTATATCTACATCTGATGCTATAACATGATTCAGTATGGTCAAAATTGGGTAACAAGGATTTAAAGCAAAACTTCCAAACAGCATATGGAATGGGAAGCTATAAATTCTTTGGGACTTTAGAAGATTACTTTTGATATCAGCAGGACTTTGTGTCCCTTTAGTCTTGTTTCCTGCCCAGTCTTTTCATTCCAGCTACACACAGGGTCAGTAGTGGGGATAATAAACTTGGGGCAGGGCAGGGCCACTCAAATCAAATTGAAATGAGAAGTAGGTGCCTCTACCCAGTCTAAAAATTGCTATAGGAACAATGGTGATGGGAAAAGATGGTTAAATCAACAATACTCGTTCTTCGATGAAAAATGTAAGATAATTTTCCCTAAACTTCTCCGTTGGGTGGGCATTTATCAGAATGTGTGATTCTACCAGACTTTGAGAAGATATTTTATTCAGATAGAGACCCTAAATCAGTACCCCATAGTGAAGTGGTATCCCTGAATGGGATTTCCTAAGGATCCCATTTTAGTAGAGCAAGTACCCATCCTGGTATCTGAAGCCCCTAAACTTTATGATGAATGGATGCTTGGAACACACACATTTCAGTGGGATGTCAAATTGTATCCAGGTACCTAGAGGGTGTACTGGCACATGGGTGAACAGGAAATAGTCCTGATGATCAGAAGAGTTTCTCTGAGGCTCCAAATCTGGAAGAAACAGCTCCTTTTTATTATACACAATCAGGTAAAGCCATGTAATGCTCACTGAAACCAGTACAACTAGGTCACCCTTGAAAATCAGAGAAATTACTTTGTTAGGAGGCTGATTGAGTAAAAAGCCTGAAGCCACAGATGTGAGGAATTGATTTTCTGAAAGGCAGATCCCCCATAAACAAAGGATGTTTAAGCCCACATTCTAAGAAAGGATTTGGCCATTGGAAGGTAAGTTTAAAAACAGCCCCAGGACCTGAAAACTAAAGCACAACCATTTGCTCATGGATTTTAAGGTACTCTGTTATTTCTCTTTGCTGATTTATCCATTCTACAGGCTTACACAGCCTGACTTGCCCAAATGCAATGCTGATATAAAATCCCTGTGGCCTATAGAAGGGAGTTTAAAAGTACAAACAAGCAAACAAATGTGGGCTGAATGTCCACTACGTGCCAGGCACTACTTTTCTGAATCCCTTACTACAAGCAGTGGGGTAACAGGCATTGTCTTATTCAATCCTGACAGTGATCCTGGGAGGCAAAGAGTATTACCACCCTTTTAGAGGTGATGTAATGACTTGCAGGGAGGCTAAATAATGTGTTCAAGTTCATGTGCCTAGTAAAGACTAAAGCAGAGACTTAAAATCCTGGTCTGTCTGCCTCTAAAGCCCAAGCTCTTAGCCACCCTGTCAGTGTTTCTTTTTTTGTAAATTTTATATTATATTATATTATATTATATTATATTATATTATATTATATTATATTATATTATATTATATTTATTATATTATATTATATTATATTTCTTTTACTTCCATCTTCTTTCCTTAGTAGTTGCCAGTGATTCTTATCAAACCCTTTAGCGCACCAACCAGAAAATCTGCGGGTTGGAGAGGAGGATTCAAGAAGGTGCAGATTCCTAGGCTTCGTCTCTGTTCTCCAGAAGCAGAGTACCCAGGGGCTGGGACCCAGGAATCTGCATTTTAAATAAGGCCTCCCAGTAATTCTTCTATTTGCTGAGGCTTGAGAACCATTAATCTTGCTATAGTGCCTCCAGTTCTGAGAAGTTTTTGATGAAGAGCAAGTCTTGAAGAGATAAAAAGTCTCCCAACAGTCTCTGGGCAATAGTTAGGGTCAACTCAAAGGGCTGGGGCCTCTGGTTCTGGGAGTAACAACTGGGGAATTTCATACCAAAGGACAGTTTATCAATTGATGAAGGCCCCAGTGGAAACTCTACTTTCACAGAGGAAGCAGAAGTCCAGCCAGGAGAGGAACAATGTGAGTAGGGAGAGGATGGTAAAAATGCAGCAGATGGCACTGACATCCAAGGTGTCAGAGCTGAGAGGAATTAAAGTTTGCACAGCCCAATGTCTCTAATTTATTTTAGAGACCCAGAGAGACTATGAGACATGCTGAAGGCCTCACAGCTGGATGATGGCAGAAATGGAGTAGAAGTCTCTGGCTTCTATTCTTACTTGTTGTACCTTCAGTATATCCCCAATATATCTAGTGACCACTAATGTGTAGAAAATAATCTGGCTATATTTTAAGCTAATCCACTACTCCAGAGTTGGGGAAAACAGTTCAACATCCATATTTTAATTATGGCAAACACACAACTACTCATATACAATGTAGAAATGCCAATTTGTTCTATCCAGGAAATAGCAATATTCTTTTTTGCCTGAGGGCAAAAGGCCATTCTGAGGATTCTGAGGAAAAGCCCAGGTCTACAGTCAACAATTTTCTATCTAGGAGCAATAGGCTTGCCTGCTTCGGCCTTACACAAAAATGCTACATCTATGTTTTCATTTTCAAGGCAGGGGGTGATACCATCAGTTCTCAGAATCTGAAAGAAAGGGGCTGGGGACAGTGGCTCATGCCTGTAATCCCAGCACTTTGGGAGGCCGAGGTGGGAGGATCACTTGAGCCCAGGAGTTTGAGGTTATAGTGAGCTATATGATCGTACCACTGCACTCCAGCCTGGGCAACAGAGTGAGACCCTGCCTCAAAAAACAAAGAAAGAAAAAAAAAGCCTGGGCGCAGTGGCTCACGCCTGTAATCCCAGCACTTTGGGAGGCCGAGGTGAATGGATCACACGGTCAGGAGTTTGAGACCAGTCTGGCCAATGTGGTGAGAAACCCCGTGTCTACCCAAAATACAAAAGTTAGCCAAGTGTGGTGATGGGCACCTATAATCCCAACCACTTGGGAGGCTGAGGCAGGAGAATCGCTTGAATCCGGGAGGTGGAGGTTGCAGAGAGCCAAGACCATGCCATTGCACTCCAGTCTGAGCAACAGAGCAAGACTCTGTCTCCAAAAAAAAAAGAATCTGAAAGGAAGATGGCCTTGGGGAGATGGTCACATATTTGGTGTCCCTTCCAGAGGCAGTACTCTTAACAGCAGCTGCTAAATGCTTTGAAAGAAATAAACAATAAACAAGCCACCTCAGTGTTTTCCAGATTTCAGCCATTTGCTACCACTTCAACATTTACCATAGCTATTAATAACAACTAACACAGGTAACATTCACTGAACAGCGATCAGGTGCTAATGCAGACATGATCTGTGCCCGTTTTACAGATGTGGAAATTGAAAGTTATAAGAGCGAAGTGACCTAGCAAATGTCTTCTCCAGCAGCAGAAATCAGAAGACCATGGGACAATAAAAATGAACTCAGACTTGGACTATTTCTGGATAAGTGTCATTCTCAAGGGTTTTTGAGCCCAGAAAGAGTGTCTGTGTACAATCAACATGCCAAAAGTTTGCTGAAAAGTGTATACATCCCCAGTGGCTACATTCATAGCCAAATAGGTAGTAGCCAAATACTCTTATTTGGTACCTGCTGTAAGTCAAGGCAGGTTACTGTAGCTGATTCCTGAAGGAGGAGATCTCCCAGTCAGAGGTGGGAGATGGGCTCTGGAAGGCTGTCGTTAGCGAGAAGATGTGATGATAGAAGAAGGGTCAGAGAGAGGTAACATTGCTAGTTTTGAATATGGAGAAAGCTCGGTAACATGGGAGCCAAGGAATATAGGTGGCCTTTAAGAAACTGGAAAAGGCAAAGAAACAAATTTAACTCTGGAGCCTCCAGGAAGAAACATGCCCTTGCCAACACTTTGATTTTAGTCCAGTGAAACTCAAGTCAGACTTCTGACCTACAGAATTGTGAGACGATAAATCCGTGTTGTTTTAAGTCACTGTTTGTGGTAATTTGTTACGGCAGCAATAGACAACTAACATAGCCTTAATGAATGAGATAAGATTGGCTATGAGGTAGAAGATGCGGCTCTAGACACAAGAGCAGAGAAGACAGATTTAAAGGAGGTGAGGACGGAGAGCGTACAAAGAGAACTTCAAAGTAGAACTTTCTGCAGTGATGTAAATGTTCTACATCTGTGCTGCCTGATGTGGTAGCCACTAGCCACATGTGGCTACTGAGCACTTGACATGTAGATAGTGCAACTGAGGAACTGATTTTTAAATTGTAATTGATTTAAAATTCAACCTAAATAGCCACATACAGCTAGTGGCAAGGTTATCTGACAGCACAGGCATAGAGAGCATTAAGTCTGAGAGATTAAGACCCAACTTTCAATGGGCCAGGCCCAGTACTTAGAACTTCTGCACACTCTTAGATCATTTAATCCTCTCAATGACCCTATGAGGTTGGCATGGTTAAGGTGATCCCCACTTACCAGATAAGAGAATTAAGGAACAAAGAGCTCAAATAAATTATCCGGAATCCCAGACTAGTAAGTGGTGAAGCCAGGATTCAGTGTTGAGGATTCCAGAGCCAGCATTCTGATCCATGGCACCCTACCAGCTCTATGCCATGCTGTACAATGCCTCCCAGTCATTATGCTATGCCACCAAAAGGAATTAGCAATGTGATGAAGACCATGAGCAGAGAAGTAGCACCTTCCATGAGGCATAATAAGAAAGGCCAGAGAAGGCTTCCCTGGGGAATGACATTTACTTTGAGTGTGGAAGGCTGAGGAGGGATTGGCAGGCAAGAGGAGGGAGATGGGTGGAGGAAGTCCCAGGCAGAGGAAACATGTATGAAGGCTCAGTGATGAGAAAGAACATGGTGTATTCAGGGAGGTGAAAAACAAACAGAATGACTGGAGTGGAGAGATGAAGGAAGTATCAAGGGTTAAGGTTGAAGAAATCGGCAGAGGCCAGGGCACATAGGTTCTGGTAGAATTCGAAATGTTATTCCAAGGATTTGACTGCTATTCTAAGAATTTTCATATGTAAACATATTATACATTATACATATATGTAAACATATATATTTTCACTCTTACTTTTTTATAAATAATAGAGTGGATATGACCAAGTATTGATTAGGAAAAGATAGTTAACCTCATCAATAATCATCATTCTCAAGTTCTTAGTTTAGAATCCCTCAGGAATAGCAGTGGCATTTTATACACATCAATTACTTTATGTTTTAGAAGTGCTTTCCTCTACCTTGGATTTTCACAAGCATCCTGGGACAAATGTAGAGATTTTTTAATCTCAATTTTGCAGATGAGTGAATGGATTCTCAGAGGAAGAACGAGACTTGCCCAATGTCCCAGCTGGTTAGTGGCAGAGCCAAGTCTAGAATCTGTGTTTTCTGAGTTTCTTCAAAGATCCAGTCCAGAAAAGGTAGACTCACAGGCCCTCAGCTCTGGCCAGAGTCCCTGCTCAGCCTCTCCTCTCTGCAGAATGGAAGTAAAGGGGGACCTTACCTTTCGGATGCCGTCATGTTTCATTTCAATCACGTGGAGCGTGTAGTTGGTCCGGCGTCCTTTCTCATTAAACTGCACGTTTCCTGTCAAACCTTCAAATCGCACCTGGAAAACAAAACCCAGTGGTGGGCAGTGAACTCAGATGTACTTTATGTGTGTTTGCTTTTTCCACTGAAGTAGAAATTCAGAACCCAAGAATGTTCCATGGAACGATGTCTTGGAGTATCCTGAATGCTAAAACTCTTCACTCCCTTGCCACAGGCAACGGATGCAGTAGAGACCTCTTTTCCCTAAATTGGGATTCATCCTGACAATTGTTTTTACCTATTTCTTTAGGCAAATACTAACAATGGGTCAGAGTGCATGCTAATGTGCAATGTCTACACCATCCCTAACCAAACACCTCTCATCACACAACCACTATGACCACTACTGCCCTTCTGAGATACACATCTGAAGATGAAGAAAGTATGGGGGGCCTGCAAAGGAAAGAAAATGGTGCACCATCGCCAATGAGTCAGAAGACCCAGGACAAGAAGCCAGCTTTATGAATGAAGCCTTAAGCTATGCTTGGGGATGGCTTCTTAATTCCTTTAAGAATTTCTTCTTTATTCCTGAGTCCAGGGAATAAAATACTTGGTAATTGAAAGACTTGGATTTAACCCCAGCTTACTCCTTAATAGCCAAGTGCCCTCAGGCAATTTAGCTCTCTAAGCCTTCAGTTTCCAAAAATCTCTGCCCCCCCCCTTTTTTTTAGTCTTAAGTGATAACTGCTAATGTGAAAGTGGTGTGAACACTTCAAAGCACCTAGGGAGAACCCATTGTGTTCAGACAAGAGAACGCAAGGTGTTAAAGAAATCTCAGTTGGCTAAAATAAAATTGTATTGGAACCCTCAAATATGCCACATGAGACTTCTCCACATGGGCCAAATCAAACTTTCATGGCCTTCTATCTTCAAATTCATATCAAAAGTTAAATGGTCACCATGGAGATCCGAGATATTTAAGGTTGAGCTTGCTGCTCTGTAGGTGACCGATAAATGTCATCCAAGACCACTCTCAAACTGAGGCTGAGTCTAGCTGAGTATCATCAGCTCAGGTACAAGCAACCATATTCTCTAATAGTGATCCACCACGTGTCCTCAGATCCCTCTTGCCTAAGGCCAGTGAGGTGAGGTGTCTACCTGTTACAAATACAAATCCACCCCTGTGACCCAGCACTGTTTATTTCCCCCCTTCAAATGGCTTAAAAGGAAGCTTTGCAGAGTTTTATATTTTTTTCTGACAGTGGCTAGCTCCTCTGTTGTTAGAAGGTATAAGAAGAGCTGGGGGTTGTGTGTATTTGAGAGAGAGAGAATGCATGTGTGTGTGCACGTGTGTGTGTTCCTGTTTTGAGGTTGACCCTCTTGTCACCGTCTGGTTTGAAGTCTCAGTGAGGAGGTCACAACAGGCCCAGAGCACTGAGCAAATTTTACAACATGCTCTTTACTTTCTTAGATGAAATCTGGAGAAATCCCCAGCTCCATAAATGTCTGGGCTATCTTTGCTTTTCAGAGAGAAAACAAAGTACAGATTCTACTACAAAGAATAAGAGAAAGGAGAAATTCCAGTCCATCAGCAACTTCGCCTTCTTATCACCTCAGTAATCTCTTGCCAATCTTTAGTGTTCCCTTATTTCCAGTTCAAGATAGTGTTAGTTTGGTGGGTACCACGTAAGTGACTCATTCCAAAAAAACAGACTTGGATAGATGTGCAGATGGTAGACCGGTAGACTCATTTGCCCAAACTGAAAGTGTCATTAATAATCCAAATAGGCATCTACTTTTCAGCCCCAGTCTCAATTTTCGTACTAATAATCAGTGTGGCATATTAGTATGGCAGAGTACATAATCTCTCTATGACTAAGTTTCTCATTTGTTTAATGGAACCAATTAGAGTTAATTATGTCTTAAGGTTGTTCTAAGGATTAAATATTTTTTGATCAATGCTCGGTGCATGGTGAGTATTCAAAAAATGCCAGCTGTTATTATTATTGTTGCTAATGGTGATACTTAATACTAACATTACTTTCTGAAAACCTCATGTTTATGACACACTTGCACACATATTATTTCATCTCTAGTCACAGGGACCCCCTGAAGTATGTCATTTAGAGATTATGATCTTTATTTACATGGGAGATGCCAAACTCTGGGAAGTAAAGTGATCTGCTCAAGTCTTATGACTAACCAGTGGCAGAGGCAGGTCTAAAATCTGGAGCTTCTGGTAACTTCTGGTATCTTCACTTAAGGTACCAAGTGTTCGCCGAAACACAGGCCAGTGCTATTGTGCTAGGCTTCAGGAGGACAACACAAAAATGTGCAATGTAGTGTTTTCTACCTGCTTTCTGCTATTGCTGCTGGGCATTCCCCAGGTCGTGCTCTGCTCATTCTAACTGTATGACCATAGGTTCCTTGCTCAAACTATCTGCTTCTTGGTTTCCTCCTCCAAGAAGTACTTAGCACATTGTCTGGGACATAAGTTTTCAATGCATAGTTTATATTATTTAGACGATAATAATGATGATAATGATGACTACTACTACTGTGCTGTGTAGAGTGGGTAAAAGTTATGAAAAATAAAATCTAAAATTGAGGCCTTGGGGCTGGTAGATTGTCTAAGACAAGGGGACTCTTTCAGAAGAAAGAAGGATCATGTCACTGCCTTCCTCAGTTTCCAATAAGGTCAAGGGTCCTACCTGCACAGTTCTAGTGACCCAAGGACCCATTGCACTGTCACGGTGATCTCACAGGAAGCTGCTTATTTCATGTTCACAGAAACCCAGTGAGTAGTCAAAGCAGAGGTTATTTTGCCTGTTTCACAAATGAGATTGTTGAGACTCAGAGCTGATGGCGCTTGACTCCAGGATTCACAGTAAGTCATTGAGAGGTCAAGGGTAACTGAAGGCTGTTAGTATCTAGTTGGAGAAGCCAAGTCTTACATGCACTGAGATAAAACAAAGTATCAGAGAATGGGAAAGAGATCCCAGAAACACCATTCCATGACGGCAGAGCAAGGAGAGTTCAAGAGGATGGCTCAGCCCCAAACCATTTATCAAGGAGAGTCAGGACTCACAATCAGAGGAAGAAACTTTTCAGAAATATGTATCTTGAAACCACTGTCCCCATCCATCAGGTCTGAGCTCTGGGATCTGGGCACTTATCCCTCTCTCTCCCCGTCCCAGGGTGACTGAGGTCAGATTGATGGAGCCCAGGCACTTCTTCTTGGTTCCTGCTCCTGGAACTCCGGGCACCCTCAACTCCCTCCATGAAAGATGGAGAATTAATCTTGGGCTTCCTGTAAAGGGTACTGGGTGCCAGCTCAGAGTCTGCTGCTGGTGGGAGGCTGAAGCATATATTTCCTTTCCTGCTTGGTGCTGAAAGAATGTGGGTTAATATCTTTATTACTTCAGCTGTGTTAAAGAAAAAATTAATCAGCACACTTGTTAAAGCACAGTGAAGAAGACTTTATTCAGAATTGTAGCAATAGGTATAGAGACCCCTGCAATGGGGTCTTGCAGAGGTGGAGAGAGATTGGGCTCAACTCCGAATACAGCATGGGCCAGTGGGAATATATAGCCAAGGAGCAGGGTGGGGGGGCAGTGGATAGGAAATTACTAACAGCAAGCATCGGGGTTAAGAGGAATTCTGGCTAAAATGGCCTAAGAGGATTCTTGCTGAAGATGGACCAGGATGATCTGACATAATCTGGGGGATGGTGGGGGCTGAAGAAGATGATCTTGGAAAAGGGGGTGGACATGGTGGACAGGGTTCTTGCTAAATCGACTTAGCAAGTTCTTTGCCAAAACTGGATTTTACAAGAACTGCACAGATGGGCCTAGGAGAAGGTTCAGAAGCCTGACTAAAGTTTGGTCAAGCAAAGAATCTTTGTCAGATGTCAACAGTGACTCCTCTCCCCTGCCCTCACTGGATCCTGAAAGGTGGTCCTGAAGGACACAGCCGAGCAGTCAAACTGGACAGGTGGATCCTTCCTCCTGGATGCTCACTGGTTGTGAGGCCTGTAAGCTAGGTCCTTGCTGGGTCACATCCTAGGTACTCTGGCCAGAGCAAATCTCAGAACCCTTCTAAGCTTCACTTTCCTACCTGAGTCATGGGAAGAATAATCTTGGCTCTGACTGTCTCATGCAGCTTCCCTGAAGTTCAAAGAAACACATGCATGATCCTTTTTTTTTTTGATGTAGTCTCACACTGTCGCCCAGGCTGGTGTGATGTGCAGTGGCACAACCTCGGCTCACTGCAACCTCCGCCTCCTGGGTTCAAGTGATTCTCCTGTCTCAGCCTCCCAGGTAGCTGGAATTACAGGTGCCTGCTACCATACCCCGCTAATTTTTTGTATTTTTAGTAGAGACAGGGTTTCACTATGTTGGCCAGGCTGGTCTCGAACTCCTGACCTCGTGATCTGCCCGCCTCAGCCTCCCAAAGTGCTGGGATTACAGGCATGAGCCACGATGCCCAGCCCACAAGCATGATGCTTTCTTAAAATTTTAAGCCCTGTGACAAGCCAGTCGGGCAGGCAGCACTAGGAGGATTATGTCTGTTTAGCAGACAGGAAAAATTCCGATCTGGAAAAGGCAAGCAATTAGTTCAAGATCCCCCAGATAGTGCTGGGTGGAGCCACGGTTGGAACCCAGCTCTTCTATTCCTAATTCCCTAACAGGCCAATGTGAGACCTGCAAGTCCTTGCTTGTATCCTCATCCTACCTTGTCTCTTGCTGGGAATCATTGACATCCCCATCCAGAACCTCCAAAACCCGATTTATTCCATGTTCAAATTTACCATACCTTTAAGGGTTCCATTACCACCCCATCTCAGTCTGCCTGGGACATGATATAGTTTGGATATTTGTCCCCTCCAAGTCGCATGTTAAAATATGACCCCGGACGTTGGAGGTGGTGACTGGTGGGAGGTGTTTGCATCATGGGGGCGGAACTTTCCTGAATGGCTTGGTGCCCTCCCCATGGTAATGAATAAGTTCTTACTCAGTTCTCATGAGAGCTGGTTGTGTAAAAGAGCTTGACACCTCCTCCCTTATCTATCGTGCTCCTTCTCTTACCACATGACATACTGTCTCTTCCTTTACCCTCTGCCATGATTGGAAGCTTCCTGAGGCCCTCACCAAAAATAGATGCTGGCAGTATACTTCGTGTGCAGCCTACAAAACTGTTAGCTAAAACGAAACCTTTTTCTTTATACATTATCCAGTTTCAGGTATTTCTTTATAACAATGCACATGGACTAACGCAGGACAGTGCTGGTCCTCTTGTTCTAGAATAATTGATAGTGGTTTTTCCTTTCACTCCTAAGTGTTCCCATTTGGATGATAGATTTTAGATAATAAAGTGGTCACCCTATTGAAAGGCCAGTCACATTCCTACAGAAAGCCTTGCTGATGTCTGCATTCCTCAGTGATGGCATTCTGCTCTGACCATCCACAGCACCATAAGCCCACCTGTGTTAGCCCTTAAAGGCAGGACTGCATCTTAAACTCCATTGCTCACCCAACCCCAGACCCCATCTAGCAAAGTTCTGAGCATACCTTCACTTCCATATGCTTGATTGTTGGCTGGCAGGTTGCAAAAACAAAGACTAAGAGGGATGATTACTATTTAGGGGAAGTATTCTAAATTTGAGGCCCTGGGATGGATTCTAGGAGTATCTATGTTCTCTCTACTCCTGGTCATGCAGAAATTATGTATGTACATATATGCATTTTTCTAAGAAAAAGAATCTACAGATTTCTTTTAAAAAAATCATATTCTCAAATGCCTATTACCTCCCCTATGTTAAGAATCCGACTTGGGGAGTTGAATCTTCTCCCCCATCCAGAAGGTGACATATGAGCATCCTTCCTGGAGTGCTGAGGGCCTCCAGGATGTGGGTTCATTAATATTCTGAATGACTCGCTAGATGGCAGGCAGGGGGCAGGCAGGCAGCTGATTATTTTCATTCTGCTGCTAGGGAAATTACAGCGGAGTGAACGGGGAGGGGGTGCACAGATATTACCCAAGGCCATGTGCTGCTGGGGGCTGGGCCATAGCTCTTGTGTCTTCCCTGTTTGGCCGTGTGTCCTTGAGGTTTCAGAGCAGTGAAGCATACAGAGGGAGGCATCATCTAAATGTGGGTTGGAGTCCCAGCTTTACCACTAGCTAGCTGTATAACTTTGGGAAGTTTTATAACCTGTCTGAAGCTCGGCTTCTCCATTTACAAAGCACAGTTAATAAAACTACCTGCCTCAGGGTGTTATATCAAAGATCCAATGATATAATATGTGTAAATGTTTAGAGCTTTGTGTATACTAAGCCCTTAACACACCATACATATTATTACCATTATTTTCAGAATTTAACTCCCTAGCATGCTTGCCCTCCAGATAGGCTGTGCTGGACCTCTTGGCCTAACTTATAGACGACCCAGGTCTAACACAAGCTAAACCACAGGTTCTATCCCACTATGTGACCTGAAGGCCAGAGGTGAAGGCAGTAGAGACCTGAGCCTCCAAGCCTCAGGTTTCAAAGACTGGATACCATCAGGATTTACCCAGCTCCCTGGTGGCATGGCTATTTCAAGAGATGGGTCTAGAAAAAGCCATTGCTGAACAGTAGTCATGACTATGTATGGAAGGCTCCAGAGGTCAATGCTTATAAGCAAGGGCCCCTGGGCCCATAGCATAAACCTAACTGGGGGAAGAGGAGCCCTGGACTGGGATCTGGTCCAGCCTCCACCACTAAGCTGGTGTGTGACCCTGGGTGAGTCACTGCCCACTCTGGATCTGCTGTTTCATTATAAAGTGAGGGAAAAGAAGATCCAGTAATCTCTAGGGTGTCTTTCAACAAAACCTGTTTTCATTCTAGGTGCTTAACAAAGATTGGAAAAGGAATCGATTTGAACCTCTGATCTTAGGGTCAGAATGTTCTGGTTTGTTTGTTTATTTATTTATTTATTTGGGATATTTGTTCCTCTCTTTTTCTCCATAGACACTGCAAGGAGTTTCTTGAGGGCAGGTCTTGCCTTCCTTTATTGTCCTCAGTGCTTGGCTCCAAGCCGGGGCACACCATAGATCCTCAAAGAACAGCTGATGAAGGGCAGGCACACACATATCTTGGCTCCAAGACAAAATAAAAGAGGTCATTATTCTTTTGACTATGGCAACTGCTTCCTTTCAAACCCTACTGAGGGAAGAAGCAGGGTGCTAAGTATACACTACAACCAGAAGGACATGGGTTAGACCATAAGAAAAAAAGTTAGACTGTTTGAATTTTCAGAGCCAGTTGAGACTTGAGGTCCTGTCTCCACCCCCTTCATTTTCATGAGGAAGGAAAGGGAAGGCGGCAGGAGAGCTAAGTGAATGCTTCCAGGTCATCCAGAGAACCAGGGGCCCAGCTGGACGTGGAGTCCAGCTCTCCTGCCTCCCAGTTCAGAGCCCTTCCTGCCACCCTGAATTGCCTCCCAGGCTTCATCACTGTCACGGTGGCGTCAGACTATCCTTTCAGGACGTCATTAAGATGAGAGAGGCAAGGGAGTTGGAAGGGTTGTGAAGCTGAGGGCAAGTCACTGGGACCTTTTGAAACCAGCCTCACATTGCAAACAGAATCTGTCTCGACTGTGGAGTCTGGAAGAGCATTTTAAATAAGCTGGGGTGGGGGTGGAAAGGGAGGCGCAGGCACTGTCCATTTGGCAATTTTCCCCTGCAAGCTGCCTGGTGTCTGTTGTTGCTGCCTAGTGACTTGGGAGCCACCCTGCACAGGGACCAGGGGAGGGCAGAAATGGCAGCTGGAGGTCCTCCTTAGCATGTTCCTCATGTAGCTAGTAGAAATCCTGCTTAGCTTCATTTCAAAGGACAGACCTACATATTCTTCTCTACAGAAAGGCAGTCATCAGGGCTGAGGAACAGCTGGTGAGGTTCCTTCAGCGTCTCTTTCTCCCGGTTGTGAAAGTTGCTAGAGCTGTGCACGTGTGGTTGGCAAACAAATGGGAATAGTTGTACATTTTGCTCTACATTTCTCTCTCATTCAGAAATGCTCCTCTTCTCCCCAAGGAGCCCAAATTCATCTTCTGCTGAATGTCGTCTTAAAAGTAAAGCTGGTCTTAGGCAGGCAACTCCATTTGTTGGGGAGGTTGGGTCCTGAGGGACATTTGTGCCACATAATCTTGCTATGCTGGCTCATCATTGTGGCCAATGCTTTGTTATTCCTTTGCAGCAAGCACAGCCGTCCTCTCCCTGTCCCTTCGGAAATACAACTTCTCAATCAGGAGGCATCAGAACAAAAATATAGTGCTATTCCTTGGCAGTTTGAGAATCATAGCCTGGGCTTGAGGTGCTTTAGAGATCTACAGGAGCCCCAAGAGCAATAAAGCTGAGGGCAAGTCCCCAGAATCTTCTAAACCAGGCATGTTAAATATACACCCACATGTACCACTGTCTCATCCTGCTTCCACAGCAGACATATCACTAATTGAATATTTATGCTTCTCTCTGTTGTATCTGGATTCAGCCTCAGAAGCTTTTGCATAGCCAATTGATTGGAGTGGGCATGGCCATTTTCTATCCCTGCCCTTTAACTATTGTTAAGTGCAAACATAATTGATGAATGAAATGCTGAGAAGCAAGAAGGTAGTATCAGAAGTACTGAGAAACATTTTTAGAGTCCACATACACCAGGGTCTCATAAAATGTGTGCAGAGACAAAAGGAAGAAATCCAGAAAATCAGGGCAAGAAGGGAGTGTTTCCAGGAGACTATTAACATGGTTCAGTTTCATCCTTGTGTATTTCAAGTCCCTTTCCCATACACAGAAAATCACCAGCTCTCCTTTTTCAGCAAAATTGCTAAGGAGAAAATACAGCTTTTACACTATAAGAAATGACTGTTCCATATCATTGTTATTTTTTTTTTTATATGAGCTTCAATGTATGCTAAGAGCCACCAACACCAACAATGCAGTGGTTGTTCTGAACTTCAGGCATTTTCTTCCTTTTCTTTAGAACAGCTGTGTTTTATTGGAATTTGATGCTGAAATCCCCTAGTAGGCTCCCATGAGATGGGGCAAACATTGGTGGTCTTACCTGCTGCAGAGCTCTCTGGATGTCGATCCCTTGGCCCCAGGGAACAGCTGGGTTAGCCAGACAATCCCCAGCATTCCCCCGGCGAGATATATCAATTCTCTGCCTCCGCAGGCTCTGGAAAGCCTCAGCCATCACCTTCACCCCATCGTAGGTGAGCGCAGAGGTGTACTAGTGGGAGGAATGGAGACAGTTAGGTATCAAAGAGCTGACAGGAAGGCAGGTTTGGGTGCTGTATTTGAGAATGTGTTTTCTGGTGATGAGAAGGGTGTGCAGTGGGCCAGGTACATGGTATACGTGGGGAGACAGTGGTGAATCAGGGATGGTGTCCCTGAGAAGCATAAATATTCAATCAAATGGGTGCTGCTGCTCGACCATGCTAGTCAATGCTGACCTCCTGAACTGTGAGTTCAGTACTGCCAGTTATAATTTTTGAAGAGAAGCCAGGACTCTAGATTTCTGTGTGCAATCTTGCAATTTTTAAAATGTTGGTTCAGTTGGGAAAAAATGCATAGATTACATATAACACATCTGCAGGCTGGATACAGTTCATGAAAAATCAGTTGGTTTATCCCAGCATTACAGTCATCAGCTGGAAACCAAGAGGAACGGTTAACTCTTTCATCTCTTGTAAAAGTAAAATGCAAAAAGAAAATGAAAGAAGGGTGAGCTCTTAATTTTTTCCACATATGGCTTACCTAAGTGGTAAGTTTATATCCTGTAAACTTTCCCCTCATTCTTACTCGCAACAACTATCAATTATACCCTCTCCTGACAAAAAGGGGACTAGGATGTGGATGAAACAAAATCAGGATAGTCCAGGAAAATATATCCTGGCTTTGGAACCTATGTCTGTTTTCTTCACTAATTTGTTCCTAATACTTATTATGTTGCCTAGCACACTCCAGGTTCACAATAGAGAATTGAAGAACGAATGAATGGGTATTTTTCTATTTTTTTTAAATTTAATTCTCTCACTTCTTTTTAAAAAATTAAATTACATTTGATTATTTTTGTCATCTGCTCAGTCTTTTGGAAGTTGGAGTGCAATCATTACACATTACTTAATTAACTCCTATGTAGTTTTCTCATTGTTTTAAAGTGTATTTGTGATTTTCTTTGCTTAAGCTCATATTGAAATAAGTCTTCATTATTGAAGAGTTAAATCAGTTTGAACAATAGTGGGATAAGAAGTATCTTCGTTATATGGTTTGCCATTTATAAAAAGAAATGGATTGAGTGGCAAGAGAAAGTCTGTCAAAGATTCACTGTTTGTCCAGATAAACAAACTTGGCCTTAGTATCCTTCTCAACACAGGGTTCCACATGGCCACTGTCAAGCTATCTGGTTTGACTTTGGAAAAAGAATTATTTGCTATTCTTATTCCCAAGCATTCTCAAATAACAAACAAAATAGATTTTGGTGGCAGTATTTAGAGCTGTGTTGCTGGGAAGTGAGAAGCAGAGAGTCTGCATGATTACTGAGAGTGGACTCTCCCAGGTGGAGGTCTGCTGGATATTCCTTAGTTACGTTGCCCTCATTTTTAGCTGGGCACATGGCTGAGCAGAATAAGGGCCACCTCACTACACAAAGAAGCTCCATCTACAAAGAAATGAGCATCCTCCTGAGCTGGGCAACATGGTGGCTGTGCCCAGAATAGAACCACCATTTTCCACTTCCCTTGCAGCCAATCGGGGGTAGTTTTCCAAGATACTTTCAATAGCATATGAGTGGAAGATCTGCGTGTGACTTCTGAAAACAGTTCTTCATGAAGAAGTTGTGCATTTTATGTTTTTTTTCTTCCTACTGGGTAGAATGCTGAGGCAATGGCTGTAGTTTAAGCAGCCCTCTTGTACTATTAGGAAGCAGCCATACGTGGAGGACAGCAGAGCAAGAAGGTAAAAGAAGCCTGGGTATTTGATGACTGTGGAGCCATTTTACAAGTCTGGGATTGCTGACTCTTAAGTTTTGTTCACATGAGAGATAAATAAAATGTCTCCCTCATTAAAACCATGTCATTTTGGGTTGTCTGACCCCTGCACCTTGTACCTAATAATCTTTACAAATATATTTCCCTGAATTTGTTCCCTTTAGAAAACTGATTCCTTTCTAAAGACTAATGCAGCTCAGAAATCTGGGGCAGGCAAAGGGACCAGGCTGGCCCTTTGCTGCTGGCCGCCCATCCACTCACCTTGGGTCTCTTCCAGTCCACCCGTGTGTGGTCTCGAGCGTCACTATTCTTCCACTGCTGCATGATCTTGGCCGGAATAGTGTCTGTGTAGTTCACTAGTTGGAAACCTGTCACATTGGCGCCACTCTCCTTGAATTTGTTTAAATCAATGTCCATGAAGCCCTGTGAGAGGGGGAGGAGGGAGAAGTCAGAACATGCTGCCTGGATAAATCAACTTAACCTGTTCCAAAACCACAGGATTTTCCATTCAGTTCCACCAGATGAAACCTATTCAATGGAGAGACAGGCCTCCTTTCCTTTGAACTTGGTTATTACTTAGTTTGTGCACAAAATTAGCACAGCTCAGGAGCCAGTATGCCTAGTTTGGAGTGCTGGCGCTGCTATGCATAAGCCAGTAGTTATACTACTATTAACTAAGTTACTTGACAGTTTTCTTGTCTGAATAATGGAGGTCCGGTTGTTGGGGTAAACATACAGTGGAATGACACATGTCAAGTGCATGGTGCAGACCAAGTGATCAATAAATAGTGGCTGCGATTATTATGATGATACAGATATATAGTACAAGGTAGAAACCTCTAAGGAGGGAATAATCTCGTCTACCATCCCAATACCCAACCATTTTGAGAGAAGAGAAATCTGAATTTCACTGGGCAAGCTCCTATGAGTTACCTAAGGACACTTCTCCATCCTCACCCTGTGCTTTTTTCCATACAACAGAGTAAATTTTCACCACTCCATGAGGCCTGATCAATTCCAGCAACCATGAAGGATTGTTTATTATAATGACACTTTCCACCCCATTTGGTGAAGTTTACTCAAACTCAAGAAGGCTTTGACCGTAAAAGGAAATCTTACATTTGTATAATATATTCAATAATGTGCAGTACTTTCATATCTATGGCCTCATTTCAGTTTATCCTTTTTTAAAGTAAACATTATATGTCTATTTGCCAGGTAAAGAAACTGAGGCAGAGTGGAAGAATCAACTTGCAGAGTCATTTAGGGAGTTAGTAACAGAGAGAGCACCAGAACTAAGGGCCTCTGCTAGGCATTGGTTCACTCAATCACTCACTCACTTATTCACTGATTAATCATTTCAACAAACATTTTTGAAAAGTCATAGTGCACTATTCTAATAGTGAATAAAGCAAGTTCCTTCCCTTATGGAGCTTATATTCTAGTGGGGAAGATAGGCAATAAATGAACAAGTAAATATGCAGCATAGTATAGTATAATCTGGGATAGTATACTCTGTGGTAGCAATGAGCTCCATGAAGGATGAAGTGAGGTAAGAGGATGGGGAGGGGCAGTGTCATGCTTTGGAAGGAATGATGAGGATGAGCCTCCCCGAGGAGGTGGTCTTGGCTTAGGGACTTGAGTGAAGTGATGCCTGTGTCTGAGCTATGGGGATATTTGGAGAAGAGCATTCTGAGCAAAGGCCCAGAGGTGACAGGATGATTGGCATATTCAAGAAACAGTAAGGAGGCTGGTGTGACTGCGGCACAGTGAGTTTGAAGAGAAAGGGTGGGAAAGGAGGTCAAAGTGGCAGCCCAAAGCTGGTCACATAGAGCCTTGTGTTAACTCGGGTTTCTTTTAGGTATAATTGGGGGCCTGCCCAGCAGGAAGAAAAAAAAATGGAACGCACAACTTCTTCATGAAGAATTTTTTTCAGAAGTCACACGCAGATCTTTCACTCATATGCCATTGATTATATCTTGGAAAACTGCCCAAGGAATTTGAGCGGGATCATACAGGCAATTCCCTTTCAGCTCCATGGCTTGGGGGAAACCGCCAAATTCCAATGAGCGAAATGGGAAAATGAGCAGGGGATCCATGGTCAATGGGGAATTTCTGAACTGGGAGCCAAGGAATTAGAGCAGCGGTCCCAGCTCCCTCTTGGGATCCTAGGACACCGTCCATGTTTCTGAATTTCCCATTGGCTTTCTCTAATTTTTCTATCTAAAAGAATAGACTTCATGATTCAAAAACAACCCTCCCCCACCCCTATGCCTCTAAAGTTCTGCAATTTTTTATTGTTTCTATTTTTGTAAACAGAGCAAGCTGAGTCACACTCAGAGCCTTTGTCCTTGCTATTCTTTCTGCCTGGAAATGTGATTTCCCTGTCTGGCTCCTTTCCATTTTTTGGATCTCAGCTAGACTGTCATCTCTGAGAGAGGTCTTTCCCGACTTCTTATTTAAAGAACGAGTTCTTGCCCTGTTGTAGACAATGTCAGCATCCCGTTCGCTTCCACTCCCCTTTCTACATGGGTATTCTACTTTACATACTAACTGCAAACACCTGGCTACTCCGCCTACCTGCAGGCTAAGTTAGACATGTTGAGGAGTTAATATGCCCAGAAGCAGCTTTCAATCAATGACAGATGAAGAGTCAGTAGATAAGTGCCCCAGAATCCTCTCCCCTGCATGGTATGACCCTAAGGTGGGTTCTACACTGACATGTCGGGATCCCCTCAGGGACTGTGCTCCTTCAGTAGCCTGCAGCGTAGGCATCTTGTTTATGAACCTTTGTAGGCAGGCTTCCCTTCTCTACCTCCCTTCCCTGGTTTTTTTAGGATTGGCACCCAAGAAGCCCCTTGTACTTGAATCCTTGTCTCAGGGAACTGCTTCCGGAAGAACATAGTAGAGTTACCCCCAGCACCCTAACCAGTCTGCTCTATCTCAGTGCCCTGTTAGAGCTTCTCCAGAGTTTTTATCACCATTTAAGGTTATCTTGTTTACTCATGTGTTCCCACATCCTCTTTGCTCCTATTGAAATGTCAGTTTCATAAGAGCAGGAACCTTTTTTTGTCTTGGTCACTGATGTGTCCTAGAACCTGCTCCTAGAACAATGCTTGGCCCAGAGTAGGTGCACAGTATGTATTTGTTGAGTGAATAAATAAAAGCCAGAGACTTTCCTCAAGAAAGAAAGCAAATTATCTAGGAGAAATATGACCAGCAGGCAGCAAACACCAGTGGGTGACTGTAATTGGTTGAAAAGAGAAATTCAGGTTGAAAATACCTTTTGAGTTTAACGTGTTCCACAGCCACAGTTTACAGAGTTTCACAGATACAGCTGATTTGCACAATGGTTCTAGCAAGCCATTAGTAAAGGTGAAATCAGAACTAGGTTCCTGCACCCAATATGCATTCCAAGACGTTACACCATCTAAGAGAGCACTTATCCCAGCACTGGTTAAAAGCTAGAGCACAGTTGAGAGATTTCTCATAGTTCTTAGAGACTTTAAAAAGAACATGTTCATAAAGTAACTACTGGGAGATTGAAATGGAAAGTATCTCCTGCAGTCAAATTCTGTCTCTTGAAAATCTGTAACAAGGTCCTGGACATTTCATACTGACTGCTTCCATCTCAGACATAATGGAGGCCAAAGGAAATGGCCGAGTTTCCTCAACTGCTCAGCATAAATGCCACTCAATCTTGTCACCAGAATATCTGACAAGGTGAGTGCAGCCAAACCTTCATTACTTATGATCAAACTAATAAGACTCCCCAACTGAACCCCCATCCCCTCCTAAGAAAAAAATGGACGGAGAATGATAAAACAAGCTCATAGCTATGATGTTAAGTAAAAGAAACAAAATTAAGAAATAACTTGGGGTCATAAACTATATTCTCATCTAATAGCTGACATCTTCCCTCCTATTTAAGATTTCATGCTGGGAATAATAATCTTGCATCTCTACAATGTTTTTAATCACTAAGAAATGACTCTATTATAGTTACCAGACTAAATTTCTCCATAATTCAAGAAAATGAACCTGTACAAATGTGTTCTTGACTAAGAAGGGGGAAATACAGGTGTTAACTCTTTGCCCACTGGTTTATGAGAAAATTCAATTCACTCATTCTGTTTCCCTGGGAACTCTCATTAAATAAGATTTAATTAAATAATTTTCTAATTTTCTTTGCCATCTTATAAAAAAACCTTAGAGGGTAATATTTGGTAATTAGAACATTTTTCTTTATCTGCTTTATTTGTGCTATTAATTATATAGTATTATATAAAAATACTACATTGCTAATTATATTCTATTAAAAATTTTAACTACAAAGTTTGCTTACTACTCTCTTTGAGCCATTTTGCCTATTTTACAACATGTTCCCAAATGCTGGGATCATTGCTCTATATACTGTTACTATTGACAAAAAAAAATGAGATTAATCTACAAGGTACTTGTTTTTCAGGTTAGTCAGTGTTTTTCCAGCTATTCAGCACAAGAATGCAGGTCTAAACCCACTCTCCTTCCACTGACCTCCCAGCACTGGTACCACATGCTTCTCTTTGAGTGACTGTTTCTCACCTAAAGTGAAGCTTGGTGATGAGTGAGTTCCTAGGGCTATTAGGTCACCGTGTTCTTGTCTGCTTCTTCTGCACCTATGTAGCATTTCACGCTGCCCCATGTGTGACTAATAAATTGATGAGAAAGAATGCTGTGTCTATTGTCATTATTAAATGCAAATAAATTGACTGATAAACTGTAAGCTCTCAGAAAGTGGTTCTGAGGGATGTATCAGAATACCTTGAGGCATAAGGATTATCATTCAGTAGCCCTAAAGAGGAAACTGGATATCTGGATTTTGACAAAGCTCTAATGCTGGTGACTCAAAAATCAAGGTTCACTATATTAAAAATATAAGGTAATCATCAGAAGAATTCCAGATAATAGCATAACTAACAAACATTGAGAAGGCGATGTTGGGGGTGTAATATGAGCTGATTTGTCATCTTTCTAATGGGAAGTCAGATATGGAGTTAAAGTTGATAAAGCAAGAAAAAGAAACATAAATATATTATGTAGAAGTGTAAAGGAAACCATTAAATAACAAAATGCAGGAAAAGGTTTTAAAATAGTTACTTCTATGAAGTATAGAACTGGAAAGAATGGGCATTTATCTTTTATTTTATACCCTTCTGTAATATCTGTTTTATCATGTGAATATATTATATTTTTAATACTATTAAAAAATAAAAATAGATCCTCAGATAGCTCTAATATATCTTAGATATCATCCACTAATCACTGGAAAGTGGGGGAGGGAGTAGCAGTGGCAGGACAGGGGAGAGAAGTTGTTGCATTTATTGAAGCTTTGTTATGGTCTTTTAAGAGAGCCCTGCTTAATTTTTTTTATCTCCTGGCCTGAAATTAAAGCACACTGGTGCTGTTAAGTGCTCTACTGAAAATGGCTTCAGAAGCATTGCTTATAAGAACAAAAATGACAATAATGGCCAAAAACACCCCTTTGTATGCATTATATAACTTTATTCAAACAGCTTTTTAAGAGTTTTGAGGTTACTGTAATTTAAAAACAAAAGAATAATAATCGTTTGAGATGTAAACATTTTCCAAGCTCTATTCCTGAGTCAGACATTCTGTTAAATGCTTTATATACATAATCCTTTAATTACTTAAACAATTCCAAGAGGTAAATGTGCACAGTAGACACCCAATACTTATTTGCATAAATGAGTGAGTGAGTATCTATCCTAATTTTCTGTTAAGGAGCTGCGGTTAAGAGACCTTTGGAAATTTCCCTGAGATCATACAGCAAACAAGAATTCAAACTGTGGTCCAACTATAAAATCTGTCTTCTTCACAAATGTGTTCTACTGCCCCACCAGTGGAGAAACATGGGTTTAGCTTTAGGATGGTGTGTGAAGATTGCTCCAGACAAAGAGGGACAATGAACCTCAGACTGTGGCTGGCACAGTTAATAGCCAGAATATGTCACCCTGCCAGAGCAGGGGGCTTCAAATATAGCTTTCTTTCTTGAAGGAATATTTGTGGGACTGCACTAGATTCCTCTCCTCGACACTAACCTCTTAAGGGTCTCTAGATGCTTCCAAAGCATCTAGTTTATCTGAAGCCTATTAGTGTCCCCCTATTCCACATCTATGCAAGGGGTCAGCAAGCTTTTTATGTAAAGGGCCAGATTATAAATATTTTAGGCTTTGCGAACCATATGGTTCTTGTCACAACTAGTCAGCTCTGCCAATGCAGCATGAAAGCAGCCATATATAGAAAATAGTAATTTACTATTACTATTTAGTATATAGTAATTGGGACAGCATGGCTGTCCCAATATTTTTGGGCATGGAAATTTAATGTCATATAGTCCCACATATAAAATATCACTTTTGATTTTTTTCCCAACAATTAAAAAATACAAAAAACCATTCTTAGCTCATGAGCCATATAAAATCAGATGACGGCTGGATTTGACACAGGGACCATAGTTTGCTGACTTTTGACCTATACAGGAGCAAAGATTTTGGAGAGAAGACCAAACCCTTCATATTGTACAGATAGGGAAACTGAGGCCCAGAGAGGGGAATAGTGGCTTAAGGTTATATGGCTGATTAGAGGATTAGTTGCGAACAGAATCTGTCTCCTCTCTATATCCACTGTAGGAGGTAAAACAAACCCCTCATATTGTTCAGATAGGGAAACCGAGGCCCAAAGAGGGGAATAGTGGCTTAAGGTTATATGGCTGGTGAGAGGATTAGTTGAGAACAGAATCTGTCTCCTCTCTATATCCACTGTAGGAGGTAACACAATGCTGAAAAGCCATTTGAGTACAATGATGGGAAGTGAATGTGCTCAATTAAGTAAACTAGTTAATATAGTCACTCCATCTATCATATGCCAATTATAATTTTCAAAGGATTGGAATGAAAAGGCATTTCAAGTAATTATGATATCCTAAAGAGGTGTTTAACACTACAACTACATTGGACATGCTTTCATCTTGCTGTGAAGATTTGGAGAATGCTTTAAGAATCTTGAAGAGGCTCTGGGCCATCATTATGACTGTTAATTATCACGTGCAATTGGAAACAAAAGAACTGATTATGTGTGTCTACTGGTTACTTAACCTCTCTGAGGCTCAGTTCTCTGGTCTTCAAAATGCAGATATAGTACCTACATCGTAGGATTGGTGAATGGTTTAAAAGAATTAATAAAACTAAGCACTTAGAACCGTGTCTGGCACATAGTAAGTGCTTAATGAATGTTAGCTATTATTATGATCATCACATTCACCATTATCATTATCATTGGGTCAAAAGAGGTTAGGTGTTAGAACTGCTTCAAATACACGGACTGGGTCAGGCAAGAAGCCTGAGAGAACACGAAGCAGGTGTATAGGAACATAGCTATCGAAGGATGAAAGGGTTTATCTTCAAAGCTGGATTTCTTTTGCTCTGGGATTCTTTCAAGGGGTCACATACAAGCTGTTCAGCCCTCATCATCCTGCCTGTGCCGACACCACACCAGTCAGAAGGAAGAAGGAGCATCTAACATTGTTCAAGGAAACGGGCAAGTAAGGTTTATTAAACAAATCCTGGGACACTGGAAAGAGCACTTCCTCCACCCCATCCCCTTGAGATCCACAGGAGGTAAGATGAGAGAAAAATCAAAGAACTTGTACTTTATGCTCTGAATGGCACAGATTGAACATGCCAAGTTTCCCCAAATTGTCGGATAAAATCCTAGATGACAGCTCCATAGAGAGAGTAGTTATAGGAAACTGTGGTTTGAAAAGTCTTCTTATATTAGAAGTATTTTTTAAAAAGTGGGAATTATCAGCCTAAAAAAGTATAGAAGACCAAGAAAATAAGTGAAGGATGTATTTGAGTCCCAGAAGGGTTGTCATGGGGAAGAGATGGATGATTTGTTCTCTGAGGCTCTGGAACGCAGGCCAGAGCCAATGAAAGGGGAGATGTCATAGAAGGCAGACTTTGGCTAAAACAATAATTGCAAGTACCTAACACGTATCAAACCTGTACTGTGCAGTAGAAACTGTGCTAAGTGCTTTATTTGTGTTATCTCCTTTAATCCTCATAGCAATCCTGTAAAGTGGGTACTATTATCATTCCCATTAGCAAATTAGAAATTTAAAAAATCGAGGCTTAAATTAATGGAGTAGCTCCTGCTCAGTACAGTATAGCTAGTGAGGGACAGAGACCAACAAGTAAAAAGACTCTAGGACTTGTTTTCTAACCACTGTACATCAAGCCTCCCAACCACTAGTGAGGTCAATTTATTCATTGATAATCCTGTCCTGCAATGAAGCACTCAGAGCAGCACACATCTTTATATCAAGAAGGAAGTATCAGGCTTCCATGAGATCAGGGCATTTCCCTTAGCTCCTTTAACGTGTGCTGGTACTTGAAATGTGAACCACACAACACTTTATTCCTATCTCTTCTAGGCCTCTCCTAGCTTTTTCTTTGAGTGTGCAGGGGCCCTTCTCATCTTGCCTGTGAGACTGTGAGCTCCTGGAGGGCAGGGACATTGGCCCCCACAGCGTCCACACGCAGTACCTGGATCAGGGTGCATGCTCAATATATGTGGAGGAATGAAGGAACAGAAAGTTTCTTCTCACCCTCTCATGAATTTTTTATAAGTTTCAATCCTGTCACCACTCAGCCTCAGCTTTTGTCTTGTGGATCAAAGAGGTCTTCTTACTGACTTTTTTGTGTAGTCTATTGTGAACCAGGTCATAAATAAGAAGTGTCAGGAAAAGAGTTTTAGGGAGAACCACATAAATCCTGTCTTTGAATCTCGTGAGTTGTTTGTCGTTGGGCAATTATCTCAACCTGTATAGCCATTAGTTGATTGATCTGCAAAATAAGAACTTTGGCTACATCAGTGATCTTATAAGCTATGTTCCTGGTTGCAGGCATTTTAGAAGTTACCATATTAGGTTAGGGAAAGGGCAGAAAGATGGGGTCCTAAATCCCACCCTCTCTTTTCCACCATAGTAGCTCTGCTTTTTATCTGTTTTATGTATAAGAGTTCTCCCCCAAGATTCCATTTGAAAATAGAGCTTCAAACTAAAAAGTTTGGAAACTTCTGAGCCACTTGATTTCTCTCTTAAGGTCTCTTCCAGCTTTGATCTACAATTCTGTGATCACACAGGTATGTGTGCATGAATATGGATATGTGTGAATTTGTGGAATACTCCTGGGCTGAAGACTTAATTGTGTCCTTAAATACCCATGTCTCTGCATAAAAGTCTTCACATTTTCCTATTTTAGCCACTTTAACCAACCAAACCTTTAAGGTGTCCTCTCCCTGTATAATCTCTGGTAACACAGAGGGTAGTCTGGTTCCCTCTAATTAAATAAGGTATTGTAGCTGTGCTTAAATCAGTGAAAACACCATAAATATTGAGAAGAAAAAAGCATTCGTGTTGACTTATCCAATTACATTTGGAACCAGAGAGGCACACTTGGATATCTGCAAACACACCAACAGACATACCTCATACAAGTATCCAGTATTGACAAAGCATTGTAAATGTCAGTCAGGGTCTCACAGACTAATTTCTCTCAGTCCTGGGATTTAGGATAAAATGCTGGCACTTTCTGGCAGAAGGTCAGGGACTCCACGTTGGGCTATTGATTGCAAGGTTGCATGGGTGTACTACCTGGCCTGGGAATAGATGGTCTTCCAGAGAGTCCTTTCATCTTTACTCTGCCCCAACTGTTGTAGTCAGGAACGACACCTGGCCAAGGCCATTTCAGAGCAAGAGTGAATTTCCAGGTATGAGGTGGGCCCTTATGGCTACAGTTCCCAGTGGACTTAAAACCAATCGCATCTACCCTTTACATGATCAAAACATTCCTATCTAGAAAAGGCCAAGCAAATACTCATAGCATACCCATCTTTTGATGAAAAGCCGGTTTACACCTTCACAGGCCTCCCATATAGTAGGTGCCCATTGAATGTTTGATAAAAAGAATGAAAGTCCAAACATGATAAATAGGAAAGCTACTGGGAACCAGGTAAGAAATATTCTAGTTAATCATTTATTCATCCATTTACTCATTCACTCATGAGTGCTTTACACTATCAGGCCTATGCTATATGTAGAAATGTAGCAGAGAAGAAGACAGGTGTGGTCCTTGCTTTCAAGTTACCTAAGGTCTAGTGAGAAAGGCCAGTATTACACAAGTAATTATAGAGCAAAACGAGTGGACTCAAACTTGATCTTGGAGCTCAGGGAAGGCCTTGCAGCAAAAGCATGAAGCCTGAAAAAAAAAGTGCCTCTGGTTGGGTGAAGAGGGCTGGGAACACTCTAAGCAGAGAATACGCATGTACTGAGGTTCAGAGTCAGAGCCACAGAGGGTTACTGCCCTCTGTCACAGAAACTGCCTGTGCATGTCAGCCTAGATTCAAATCTCAGCTCCACCTCCTAGCTGTGCAACCTCAGGAGGGCTACTCAACCTTTTGGTGCCTCAGTATCCTTTGCTGCAACATAAGGATTATTATGGTATTTCTTATAGCTGTTGTGGGGATTAAGTATGTTATACGTCAGATTCTTAGAGAACAGTGCTTGGCACATATTAAGTATTCACCTAAAATCCCGTGTCTCCTAGAGCTCCATTTCCCTCCCACTGTATTCTCTATTATTCTGTCTTAAAAAGAGGGATAGGTAAGGAAACAAGGACTGAACTCTTCTAGTTACATAGCTCACCAACCATCTGCCAAAATTAGTGCTAAGGGGTCCCTCTTGCTTCAAGGCTGCTAGTGACAATGAGTTTCCATGCTCTATCACAGCAATCATAGCCACTGTCTTGCATATCTGAAATGGTCCAAAGGATGCTGACCCAGCATGAAAAAGGCCATTCCAAATCAGCTGAGGTGTGCATGGTTTGCAAGATTGAAAGATACAAACACCAAGTGCTTGAGATTAATAGAACAGCCTCTTCCTTAAGCTTAAGGGAGCCAGTGTGGCTTTGAGAGATATTTCTTTGATACCTCTGAACTGAAGACAATCAGGAAAACTAGACCCCTAAATCACACAGCCAGGAAGATTGTTTTGCTGAATTTTTTCCTTTTGAAAACATTATGCCAATTCTAGAACAAATTGAGATCTTCCAGAAAAATATGATTTGCATAAATGGTCATGAGTAAGTGACAGAGTTAGGATGAGACCCTGGGCTTCTGTTGCACTCTGTGTTCTAAAACTTTACATACATTAACTCATTTTATCTTATGAGATCCACATTAATATTCCCACTCATAGGTGAGACAGCTGAGGTACAGAGAGGAGAAGTGACTTGAAATGGACAAACAGCTAGTAAGTAGCTGAGCCAGATTTCAAACCTAGGCAGTTTAAGGAAGAAAGGTGTTTATTTCTTGGCTTTTCTCAATTACAATACCAGTCCTAAGAATTGCAAAGGTTTCCCCAGTTTGGGCAGTGTGGCCCAATGGAGAACAAGCCTAATCCTTAGAATGTAAAAGGTTTTAAGTTTGAATCCCAGTTTTAGTCAAATGACCTTACAAAAGGTTTTTCAACAACTTGAACTTCATTTTTCTCCTTATAAAATGGGACAAGAATCTTACTTTTCTTGGAGGGAGGCAGAAAATCTCAGAGGTCTCTGGGGTGAATTCTCTCAGAGGATGGGGGTGAGTACAAAGAGTAACCTAGACTGGGATGCTTGGATCACCTTGGAAGATAGCATCCTTTGGCATCTGGGGTTTGTCTTTCTATCCACCCACTCTCCTTTTCCTTCCAAAGGCTCTGGGCAGTGTCAGCGCTGGTGATCACAAAGTGTCTGTTACAGAACAGTGAGGTGAGAGCAGAGCGGGAGAGGGAAGGCTGTGTGGGAGGAAGAAGAGGAAACTGGAATAAGCTTCATCAGCAAAGAGAGTCCTTGAGAGGGGCACAGTGGGGAGGAGGAAGCACTTCTGAGCTCCCTCTCTGTCTCTGTCTCTGCTCCTGCCCCACCCCCCAACACAGAGGCATATGGGCACATTGTGAATATACAGTTGGGGGAAAAGAAGCCACAAAGAAGGAGCAAGCGATTCCTCCAAATCCTAGCCCAGCTTTGCTGTTTAACTTCTGGGTGAATTCAGACAGATCACCTCCTATCTCTCATTCTTGAGGGTCCATTTTATAAAATGAGGGGCCGGGTGAGATGAGTTTCATAGGTACCCTTCAGCTCTCACTCCACTGGATTCTTCAAACAAGGGGGAGGGCACACTCTACACGACTGCTGGCCTTGTGGATGCAGCCTCACGAGCCTTCCCAGACACCCCACAGCTGAGGTGGCCTCCCTGGCCTCTGATCACCACACTGTGACAGGGCAGGTGGCCATCTATGAGGCTTGGATATTTTCACAGGCTGTGATTTTTCTCTGGCATTCTTTTGAGAACATTATTTTACATGTTCTAATCTAGCTGGAAGAAAAGGTCAGGTTGCTTCTGGGACAAAGTTCAGCCTCATGCTTCTTAGTCCTTCTTGCATGAGCCCAGTGCAGTATCAGGCATACGGACAGGCTTGGTTCATGTTTGGTGGTTGTCTGGACAGCTGTAAGAACCACATCCTGAGAGAAGGCATTGGGGGAACAGGGGGGTGTCCAGACTGAAGATGCAAACACCAAAGAGTAAGCAAGGTAGCCGTTTTGAAATACTCGAAGGCTGCTTTGTGGGAAGGCAGCAGGCAAGTTTTGCAAGAGCCAGAGGGCATTAGATGAGAGGGTGATACAGGGTGAGCAGCACACAGGCCATGCCCTGTTCCAGGAAGAGTACAGAAACCGTCCAAGCCCTTTGAGAAGAAAAAGGGCTGCCTCAGAGGTAGGACTTTTCCATCAATGGGTATTATTCAAGCATGAGCCAGATGGCTGAGTTTCTGTTGGGATGTTGTAGAGGAGATTCTGGCTCTCTACACATGAAGTGGGTTAGAAGCCCTCTTAGGCCTGTCTTTAACTACTTATTTGCATATTCATAACTAAATTCATATTCCTACTACCTCTACTTCTTTTAGCATAGGTGCTAAAAGATTTTGCCTTTAAGTACATTTGATATGTAGGTGCAGACATTATTTTCCAGGAATTCGTTTTATTCATTCATTCATTCATTCATTGACTTTTTAAAGCACACCTGTTATGTGCAACTCACTTTGCCAGGCCCTGGGAATTCAACAGAGAATAAGTCACACACAATCCTTCCTCTAGGAGCTTGTAGATAAACAGGGAGGAAGGCATCAGTTATCTAATCTCAAGTATAGTAAGTGAAAAAATATCTGGGGCTATGGCAGCATAAAACAGGTAGATGTGATTTCGTTTCCGAGACCGTTGAGGGATCTCACTTAGTTCTCATAAAACCCTATGAGGATGTACATAATATCATTCTCTTTTTTAAAAATAAGGCAACAAAAACTCAGAAAAGGTAGGTAAATTGACTAATGTTCCATAGCTAATAAATATAAAAGTCAGAATTCAAACCCAGAACTGGCTCCAAAGCCACTCTTCCCAACTACTATACCACCTGCCTAACCAGAAGCTGCAGAAACTAAACATGACTGTGAGGTACGGAGCCAACAGGAAGAGAGGCACTGAAGAAAGTGGATGAGCTCAGCTTTGCAGAAGGAGACGACAGATTTATCACCATAGGGGAGCAAGGAGACTAAAGAACAGTTTCTGCTCAGGGCTGATCCAGCAGAGGAGCAGCAGCATGGGGCTGGGGGCTTGGAATAGCTGCCAAATAGATTAAAACTTCCAATCTAACATCTACAGGAGTTAATCTGCAAGCACATGGCAGAAATGGCTGACTGTCCTGGTTCTTAAGTACCCCGATAAGACCTGGAATGGGTTAACTCTGTCATCTCTTCCTCAGCTTTTGTCACACTAGAAATAATAATTTTAATACAATTCCATCAATGTAGTTGTAGTTCTTACCTTTGTGACTCACCAGAAGCAAATCTTAGACCAAATGAGTGTTTCTCAAAACAGAGGACCTGTGGACCTCTGTGGTGTGTCTGTAGTGTCAGTTTGGAAAATGCGGCACTAACAAGTGAATGCTTCAGTGCCACTGCGATTGCCAATATGAGTACCTAAACCATGGAGTAAATGGCAGGACGGATGTCCAACGGGAATTTGAGAGCCTGGGTTGGAATGTCAGGTCTATTGCTGCTACTGTAGGCAAACTGTCTTGTCCAGGACAACCCCCTCTCTTTCTTGACTCTTTCCCCAACTTTCCCTGCTCAGCACTCACATGGCACAGTAGTAAGAACACAAATTTTGGGATTCCATGGCCCTTGAGGAGAAGTGCAGCTCCATCACTTTATATGTTTTGTGACTGTGGAAAAGTCAACCTTTCTGAAGCTCCGTTTCTTCATCCGAGGATAACATCAACCTCAAGGGCTATTGGGAAGGTTTAATTGACACGCATTTAAGTGTTTATCATAGTGTCTAGAATGTAGCAATCAGTCAATTGTAGAAGTTATTGCCATTATTATTATTGTTGTAATTTATTAGGGGTTTAAGGAATTCTAATTCAGTGACTCAAGTGTCTCAGCATCAGGTTAGCCTGATCATCTTATTCCTATGCCCACATCTCTTGGTTTTTGTCATATTCCTGACAGCCAAACTCCATTAATTAGGTTCCTGTCTTTCTCCTCTGCAGCTCAGTCATGTAATGTCTCTGAGCCTCGTTCCCACATCTATAAAATGGGGATGATGAATTCCACCTTGTTTACTTCATAGGAGTATTATGACATCCAAAACCTGGTAGTATGATTTATATAGAAATATCACATAAACTATAATATGGTATAAAAATGAGAAAGATTGATGATATTACTATTGTTATTACTCCTCTAGAAGGTACCATATGGTTCACGCTGGTCAATGTTGTCCAACAAATTCAATATTTTTCAGACAGGAGTCTGCTGAACCCTGTATAAATTCTCCCAATCTTCTAGTTCTCTATGAGAGTTTAAAAATATGTGCTTTTATTCCAGTGAAATTCTAAATACCAATATAACAATCTGACCATTTACTCCATGGTTTAGGTACTCATATTGGCAATCACAGTGGCACTGAAGCATTCGCTTGTTGGTGCCACATTTTCCAAACTGGCTCTACAGACACACTACAGAGGTCCATAGATCTTCTGTTTTGAGAAACACTCATTTGGTCTAAGATTTGTTTCTGGTGAGTCACAAAGATAAGAACTACAACTCTGGAGGGCTCTGGCTGCCAGATGTCTGCATTCCCCACAGTCTCAGAGCAGGGAGTGATTGCACAGTCAGTATTAGGGTTTGGAGGACCACTGGCAGCCAGGCTCAGCACCTGTGCGTTCCAGGACCCAGGCACCTCTGTGAGAGATAGTGGCATAGCTTTCCAATTTCTGCATGGTTCAAGTTCATCTTATGCCCACACCAATGCTATGGAAATAAACATACATCTCTCTCCTATAAAATATGGATATATATGCAAGCATATATATGCAAGCATATATATGCATATGTACATACACACCATATGTGAATATGTACAGATGGGCGGATTTAATATATGAAGTAAGAATTTTCCATTTGTGCAGAACACTTTTAACTTTTTAAAGCATGGTGGCATTTGGCAACATATTTGGTCTCCCCAGTGACACTATGAGTAGGTAGAGTTGGAATTATTGTTCTCAATTGACAGATGAGGAAACTGAGGGTTGGAGAGTTGTCCAAGAATACAGAGCCAGCTAAGAGTGGCACCTGGACAAAAAACAAGGTTTTTTTTGTTTGTTTTGTTGTTGTTGTTGTTGTTGTTTTTGACTCCTTGCCTATAAGTTCTCTTCTCTGACCAACAATCTCCTCCCCTCCTCTCTTCTGGCAGCCCTTCAAAGGTGGCTATTTGAACCCCAGAAGCATTCCTCCAAAGTGATCTGCTAAAAGAATACTGCTGGCTACTTTGAAGCTCATGCATTCGACAGGGACAGAAAGAACTGCAAAATAAAAGTGTAGCTCCCTCCTTTTGTTAAACCTTTCAAAGCCTTCCTTGGTCTCTAACTCTATAATTACACCCTAATCACAAACATTCCAAAGGAGTGGGGTCAGTTCCATGCAGCAGTAGGCTAATTATGTGGCAGAAATTCTAAAAATTATCATCTTATAAATTGCATTATTCCTCTGAAGGGGGAAGAAAACACACCACATACTCGACTGTTTCAAACTGAATTAATTAGTAATTTGAAGCCTAATTATCAACTAATCTATTGGAACATGCAAGTCTTTTTTATTTGGATGGTATATGCAATTTTCATCCTATTAGCTGGCAGTTGTAAGCATTTGAGAGCTCATTAGGTCAGAAGAAGAAAAATGCAGATCAGAAGGATACAACAACCCAAGAGGCTGACTTGGTGATGCTGTGACTGAGGGGTTACTTGGCAAGAGATGGAGGCTGGCAATGTAATTACCTGGGGTCTTTCAGTGTCTCTAAGGCCACTGGTATGCAATTTCTATCTCACCCCAGAGAGGTAATTATGCCTATCCCCACCCTTGTTCTGTGTATTCTTGTTCTATGTATTGTTCTGTGTATTTTTAAGCAGCAGGGTGCCTACAAAGTTTCACTGAGAGATGACCCGGAGTTATAGAAAAGGCCTGAATACTGCCTGCTACCCTTGGTGACAGGCCTAGCTCTAGTGCTGCCTCACTGTGTGACCTTGGCCGAGTCACACCCCTTTGCTGGTTGTTTCCCTATAAACAAGTGAGGTTTAAGCGGAGTTGACTTCCTAAGTCCACTCTAGCACTAAGGATCTGGGAGTCAAGGGATGTCAAGGGCTTTACTCACTCCGAAGTCAAAAATTCCATCTTTGCAAATGGTCTTTGGAGGGTGAGACCCTTGGTTCCCCAGAAGTGTCTGGAGAGCCACCCTCATTTAAAATGCAAATACCTCTGAGAAAGGTAATACATTTATCCATTAACAGCTGGGCCTAAATTAACCTACCTCCCTAAGCCCTTCTTATTTCAAGTCCTGACTCTGAAATATTGCCAAGACAAGTTAGTTGAAGAAGGGGAAAGAAGAGTAAGGCAGGGATCTATCTAAGGCTGGATACCAGGTCAGAAAGAGGGACAGAATTTATGGATTAGGCAGGATGCTTTGGTCACATTTTCAGATTCATGCCCCCTCTGCCTTATTTCTACTAACGGACTTTACTCCAGAAATGAGTAACAAATATTAATCTTTTGTTCAATTAATATTGCTCATAGAGATAATCAACACAAAATAACATGGTTAAAACTGAAGCCAGTTATATGTTCAGTTAAGTAAGTTAAAACCTGAAAATTTGTTATAGATAAAAAGCTAGAAACCACTTCTTAATGGAAACATGGAAAATTGCAAAGACAGACCAGGATAATTAACTGTAGAAGTAGTTATCATTAAGAGACACTTGCCATCATTCAAACTGTCACATGGAAAAATTTGTTATTGATTAAAATTTGATGGGTGATGCAGCCACTTTGGAAAATAATTTTGGAGTTCCTCAAAATGTTAAACATAGAGTTATCATATCACCCAGTAATTCCATGCCTAGGTATATATTAAAGTGAAAAACTTGTACACTAATGTTTTATAGCAGCATTATTCATAATAGCCAAAAAGTGAAAACAACCCAAATGTGCATTGACTGGAGAATGGATAAAGCAAATGTGGTATATGCTCATAATGAAATATTGTTTGGCAATAAAAAGGAGTCAAGTACTGATACATGCTGCAACATGGGTGAACCTTGAAAATGTTATGCTATGTGAAAGAAGCCAATTACAAATGACCACACATTGTATGATTTCACATATATGACACTCTCCAAACAGGCAAATACATAAGGATAGAAAGTAAATTAATGGTTGCCTAGGGCTGGAGGAGCTTGGGGGATGATAAGGAGTCATTGCTAATAGGTAAGGGATTTCTCCTAGGGGTGATGAAGAATTTTAAAATAAGATCGTGGTGACGGTTTCATAACTTTGTGAATATATTGAAAACCATTTAATTGTACATTTTAAATGGATGAATTGTGCGCTTTATAAAATATGTCTCAATAAAGCCTTTAAAAATGGGGCTAAACACCAAATAAAAATACATTTGGCTTTGGATAGAAAAGCTAGAAGAATTAAACTTCATGCTAAAAAAGGTGGCGGTGCAAAACATGACCCAGAAAAAAATAGACTTGACAGAAATAATGGTTACAAAAGAAAACTCATAATGGTATGTGCTACTAGGTAAAATTTAATACATACAAAAAATGATTTGATGAGTTTTTTTGTAATATAAAAAACAGTAGCACTCAATACAATGATCTGTAGTACATTAAAACAAATATACATATATATGTATATATATATTTTAAAACAAACTTATCTATGCTATATAGAAAAGTCAATATAAACTAAATGGACATAATATTGTTCATGCTGGGGAGTTGTTTCTGATTAAAATTTTGTCAATACTAGTGTAATTGTGATGTAAATGTATTTATAAGAAGTAAAACTATCACTGGGGTCAAAATAGAGGGCCCAAACCAGTAGGATCAAGACATCTTGTATTAATTCAAAGATGTGGTGATTTTGTCCCTATTGCCAAGGGGCAGAGCCAATTAAAGCTGGAATTGTGAAGATAATAAAGCTGTGCCCACCAGTATGCTCTCTTCCAAGGAAGGTTAGAGGTTCATGAACAGTGTGTTGTGGTTTGATGAGTGGGAAGTGGAGAAGATAAAAATGTAGTATTGCCAAGACTCATTATTACAGCCCTGAATTGCCCCTTCCACCTACTCAGTTCACATCAGCCAGGGACCACAGAAGCAAGGTAGGGCCCCAAACCTGGAAAGGACTTGAGCTGAGAGCCTGCAGTGCTCTACTCACCAGATTTGCAAGAATGTAGTGGTAGCCGATGCCATTCTTCTCCAGCTTTATAATCTACAAAACATAATAGGTGGAGACTCATCAATCATATTAACAGTTAAAGCCATGACAACAACAGTAATAATGGCAGCTGATATCGAGTGCTTACAATGTGCCCTACCCTAAGCACTAGAACTACAATATCCCAGCCATCCAATGATGGTGGCATTGTTAGCATCTTTGTTTTACAAATAAGCAATAGGCATGAAGTGTCTATTGTATAACCTCTGTAAGTTGTAATCTTACAGCTACTAAGTGGCAGATACAGAATTTGAAATCAGTTTTGTCTGATTCCAACGGTAGAGTGGTGTTACTGTAACCCTAAGGACCCATCTGAAATGCTCACTGCATTCTTTCTTTCATAAACCTTCCTTGTATGTGGAGATTCTTCTTTAGGTGGGAATTTTATGTTGCACGAAATCTGTCATGACAATATTCGCTGATTGGAAGGACAGATGAGTTAATAGATGGATGGTGGATGAATGGTCAGATGGGTAGGTGGATGACTTCACCTTCAATTCCTTGCATGAACCATATATAGATGCTCTTCTTTTTCTGAATTTTGTGCCTTCCTCCCCGAATCAGATAGGTACTCAGACATTAATGGATTGCCCAACTTAGAAGCTGGAAGGGTAGGTTAGAATCATCTGGTCCAAACTCTCACTGTACAGATAGGAAGTCAGGACCCAAAGAGGGAAAGTGGTTTGCCCAGATCTGATAGTAGCCTGGTGGCAGTATCAGGACAGGGACCTGACTCCTGTGAACTTTTCCATTTGCTGTTTGATTATGGTTAATCATTAAGAACCAGTGTCAATGAATACCCCTTTATCCCAAAATGCAGACTATCCCTAATCATCACAGGTAGAAAAAATATCTGTGGAAAGAACTGTCCAGAAGTTTGCTTGGGCAGGAGACACACCTAATAATGAATGGTTAAGACTACAGACCTTGGTTTTAGATCTAGCTCAGCCTGCAAATTAACGTGATCTAATTCCCTATTTTTTTTTTAATCATCAAATTGGGGTTAGTGTACTCTGCTCGGTGTCTCTCCCCCTGCACTGTTGCAAGGAGACATATAACAAATGATAAGCACTTGGTCTTCTTCTCTAACTGAATCAATTTTCAAGGTTATTAAAATCCACATTCAGACATCTACTTAATTGGATGTATGTGCATAGTGACTCACATTTTTTTATGTGGGGAATAATTAAATGCAAGCACACACAATGAATTCTTTGAAATAGTGGTTAGATTATGAAATTCCAGACCACGGAGCTCAAATACTATTGGGATGATAGTTTTATTAATAATGCTTCATTACTTTTTCATCTGCTTGTCAAATGGTTTGCTGCTTTTTAAACAATGAGATACCTTTATCAAAAACCTATTCAGCTTCTAATAAACACAAAACAGCAAATACATGATATTTTAAAACCAACCACATTCAGGCAATGGAGAAATATTGTCCCTACAAGATGAAAGTACAAATTGAAACAAAGGAAACAGCTGATTACTGATGACTTTTGACATAAAAACTGGCAATTTCATATGATCCAACCTGATACCAACCTTCCCATCTATCTATTCTCCAGCCTATACATTGACTTTCCCTCCTCTAATACCTTCCTTTCACAAATATGTATTAAGGGCTTGCTATGGGTGAAGCACTGTTGGCAACACAGTGGAAAGGTGAAAGAAGCATGGTGCTTGCCCTCTTGGAGATTACACTTCATTGAAAGGAGATCCATAATAAATAGGTGAGCAGATAAATATATACAGGGTAACAAACTGAGAAAGGTGTTATAAATGTAAGAAGCAATTTCACAAGGGGTCCATCACCTCACTGACCCCCATTACTTCAAAGCTCATTCCCAATGCATTGCCTTCATTCACAATATTTGTGTCTGAATGGCCTCTCCCATTCTCTCTGATTGTTCGTATCCTTAATGGCTGAGCTACAATCTCAACTCCTCTGTAAAACCCTCTATGATTAACTAATTAATCCATTCAACAAATATTTATTGAACATAAATTGTATGCCAAGTGCTATGCTATGTGCTGAGGAAACAGCATTAAGCAAGTGAGGCAAGGTCTCTGTGCCCTCATTGAGTTGAGTTGACATTTTAGTAGGGTGCCAGATGGTCAATATATAAATAGATAAATGAACAAGATTTCAGCAGGTACAAGCACCATGAAGACAATAACATAGGGGGATGTGATGGATGGCCTCAACAGGTCCTGGTCTACTCCCACTTCTAACTCATTTTGTGCTTAATGACTGTATTATATGCTTTGGCATCATATATTGATAAAGTGTTATATTCTAATAATCCTGTTCCTTGCTCACAAACCTTCACTGACTCCCCATTGTTTACAGAATAAACCCTAAACTCTTTCTAATGGTTTCCAAGGATATTCTTGATTGTGTGTTTATCTTTCTGCCATCCTCTCCAGTGGATGCTCAGCATCCATCACTCAGCCTGCAAAACCACTGTATGAAACCCATCCCTCACATGCCCTCTGGGCCTCCTGACATGCCTTTTCCTCCATCTTAAAGGCTCTTATCCAGCCAATGGCTACCTATAGAGATGCAGATTTATCTTACATTTAAGAACTTTCTTAGAGGCTTCATTGATTCCTTATTCTTTTAATTCACTGAAAAGAACGTATTGAATACTTTATTTGGTGCCAAGCACTATCCAAGGCATTGTGGACTCAGCAGGGGAGGAAATAAAACAAAAATCCCTGGCATCGTCGAGCTTAGATTTTAGTTGCGGGGGGCTGGAGACAGACACAGGCAGTTAATTCCCTATTTGGAATTTTGAGTCACTGTTTTTTTCCTCAGATTAGGTGGAAAATTTTGTGTTAGACTGCTTGCAGTTACTGAATGTAACTGTATTCCAGGTACGTTCCCAGTTACTGAATGTGAGATAGTCCAGGATGATGCTAAGTGTGAGATTGTAAGTCAGAGATGTAAGTTGTAGGCTCATTACTGTCATTCATTAGTTGTCTGAGCCTAAGGCAAATAACTTAATCAATTTGACCGTCAGTCATTCTATCTGTAAAATGTGAGCATAAGCAATGAATCAAGTGATCTGTAAAATCCTTTCAACTCTTTGGTCTTACTTTTCAAAATAGATGAATGAAACAATTTTAAAAAATGTTAATATGCTACAATCTAAAATACCCATACAAACGGGTCACTTCTTTACAAAACGCAAGTTTGCCCTTTGAGAGAGGAGTTAATTATAGATAGCAGAAGCAGAAAAGTTGCATTTTTAAGAAGCTGGGCTCTGTGGCCAGACCAAGATAGGTTTGACTTCCTGCTTTTATCATATGCTAGCTGTGAGATCTTGGGCAAGTATAATCTCTCTTTTCGTCATCTATAAAATAGGGGAATAGAAAAAAGCTGTTTTACAGAGTTGATGTGAGAATGAAGTAGGATTATGCATGAAAAGGGCTTGGCATAGTATCTGGTATACCACACACACTCAAAAAATAGTAGCAATGGCTATTGTCTGTACCATAGAACAATATACAATAGGTCATCTGTCTATTAATATGTCATTATCATTTGGCACTTTTTCCATCGACTATGTTATCTTGCCTTTTTATCAGTTTTATAGAACAGAGGCCTTCATTCATGTTTTACAGATGGATTCACTTATGCCCAAGGGAGGAAGTGACTCAAGAAGCCGGTCTTAGTAGGCACTAGGAATAGCAAAAATAGGCAAATGCTTGCATGTACCACTTACTGTGGGGCAGACTCTGTTCTAAGTGCTTCACATGTATTGATTCTTTTAATTCTCACAAGAGCCCTCTAAAGGTGGCTATTATTATGATGATGATGCCCATTTTACAGATCAAGAACTTGAGATGCAGAAAGATTAAAAACCTGGTCAAGGTCACAAAGCCAGTAAATACTAGAGCTAGGATTTGAACCCTAGCCAGTCTGGTTTTATCTCTGCTCTTAACTATTATCTTATCCTGCCTGAATTGAAAACTGCAATTCAAATCGCTGACTCCGGCCCAGGGAACTTCCATCTCAGTGGAACAAGTTTTGCTGGGTTTCTCTTTCCAAGAGGGAAGGCCAAATTTATACTTTATAAAGTAGAACAGTTAGTGCCTTAAAGAATCCATAACATTCAAACTCTCTCCCTGTTCTATTGCTGAGGCCTCTGAGTAATAGCTGTCCTAGTACCGAGATTCTCTGTGAGGGCCCCAGTGGTCTTGAAGGTCATTAACAAACTTTGTCATGTTGTCAAGTACCTAAAACTATCAATTTTATTGTATGACACTGTTCAAAAGTTATTGCAATGTCTGCTACCTTGCTATCTCTGAATCCGAATACATAAATGTAGTTTAAAAAGATAAGGAATCTGCAAAAAATCCTGCTAATTCTGTGGCGGCCATGTGCTTTTGTTCTGAGACCAGGGGAAGCACAGTTTAGAGAGATCTAGCTCAAGACTGTTGAAGTTACAATGCCTGTTTATAGAAGAATGTACCATCAATTGATTTCTCAAAGTGAAGGGCATGTTCAAGGAAACAATAGAAAGAAAGGTGGCTGCTGCTTTCTTAGCCTTTTAAAACAGGTAAGTAAGTGAAAAGAATGAGATGTCAAACCCTGGATCATGAGTGACAGAGTCCAGAGTCGAACCCAGAAATTTGGCCCTATAAGCTGTGTTCCTAACATGATAACATTTCATAAACTCTAAAATGGAATGTAATTTATCATTATTATTTTTTATTATTTTTCGAGATGGAGTCTTACTCTGTTGCCTAGGCTGGAGTGCAGTGGCACAATCTTGGCTCACTGCAACCTCCACCTCCCAGGTTCAAGGGATTCTCCTGCCTCACTGTCTCACCCTCCCGAGTAGCTGGGATTACGGGTACATGCCACGACACCAGGCTAATTTTTTTTTTTTTTTTTTTTAGTGGAGACAGGGTTTCACCATGTTGGCTAGGCTGGTCTTGAACTCCTGACCTCAGGTGATCTGCCTGCCTCAGACTCTCAAAGTGCTGAGATTACAGGCCTGAGCCACTGCATCCAGCATTTTTTTTTTTTTTTTTTTTTTTTACAATAAAGGGATACATTGGAGTTAACAGGTCTGAGAACCATTTGAAGCCCTATGTCAAGGCTCCCATTGTTTGTGCTATTTCAGAATTAAATTTTGTGAATTATAGAAAATGACATGGAGGTCTTCTAGTCTCATCTAGTCACGAACCCTCTTTATAATCCTCTTTATAACACCCAAGGCAAAAGTGTGTCTGGCTATTCCTGAATAACCTCCCACACCCACCCTGAGCCCTTGCTGCTTTCACTACCTGGCCCAAGATAGCATTGAGGCGTTCTGATTCACAGTCCACCACCACCAGCCGCTCCTTTTTCTTCTCCAAGTCCTGAAAGAGCATCCGGTATCCCTCCTCTGTGGTTGTCAAAATGTTGACTGCTGTCACCTGCCAGTTCTTCTCGGCAGCTGTGTCCAGCACTTTCTGCAGGACGGATAAGCCTAAAGTTCGGATGAGTAGAATAGAGAAATGACAGACAATCAGGATTTGTGGGCACCACCCACTCCCATCAGGCACCTACCTCCCCTGGCTATCCCCAAACCCACTCTTCTGCCAAACTCAGTTTTAGTTTTCTCTGGCTGCAAAAGTCTGAACTCTGTGAGGTCAGGCACTGTGTTTCTGAACATAGATGGTAGAACTAGTGATTAAAAAACAATCTGAGGCTCAAATCCAACATATGGCTAAATGACCTTGTGCAGGCTCATTAGCCTCTTCAAACTTCAGTTTCTTCAAAGGTAAAGTGTGGTGTAAATAATGCTCACCTCATAATGTCATTATGAGGATTAAGTGAGAATGTTTGATACATAGCAGAACCTGACACCTGCAAGGGTTTTATAAATATTAGCTGTTAGTTTTATTCGGCACTCAGTAACTGCTTATTAAATGTGCCAACCTAGCATCTAAATGGTCACCTAATAACTGCTGATCAAATTTGTGAATGTTCAATATAGTATCTTTAATATCTAATACTTTGTCTCTCACACAGTAAGTGTTTAATAAGTGTCCTGGTGGGCCAGGCCCAGTGGCTCATGTCTGTAATCCCAGCACTTTGGGAGGCCGAGGTGGGTGGATCACCTGAGGTCAGGAGTTCGAGACCAGCCTGGCAAACATGATGAAACCCCATCTCTACTAAAAAAAAATTACAAAAATTAGCCAGGCATGGTGGCAGATGCCTGTAATCCCAGTAACTGGTAGGCTGAGGCAGGAGAATTGCTTGTACCTGGGAGGCAGAGGTTGCAGTGAGCCCATATCATGCCATTGCACTCCAGCCTGGGTGACAAGAGTGAAACTCTGCTCGACTAACTAACTAACTAACTAAATAAATAAATAAAATGTGTCCTGAATTAAACTACTCTCTTCTGATTTATAGCTAAATGAGTAGAGAGGCCATTACTCAATGCTGCTTTGTTTCTTCTTGGAGAATTAGATGGTGTGTTAGTTTCCTGTTGCTGCTTTAACAAGTTATCACACACTTAGTGGCTTAAAACAACACAAATGTACTATCTTACAGCTCTTAAGGTAAGATGCTTGAGACAGGTGTCCCAGGCTAAAATCAAGGTGTCTGCAGGGCTATGTTGGTGTCCAAAGGTTCTAGGGGAGAATCCACTCTCTTGCCTTTCCAACTTCTAGAGGCTACCTGCATTTCTTGGCATACGGCCCCTTCCATCTTCAAGGCCAGTAATGGTGGTCGAGTCTTTCTCACATTGCACCACTCTGACACTGACTCTTCTGACTCCAACTTCCACATTTAAGGACCTTGTGATTATATTGTGTCCCCCCAACATAATCCAGGATAATCACCCTATTAAAGGTCAATAGTTTAGCAAGCTTCATCCCATCTGCAGCCTTCGTTTTCCTTTGCCATGTAACATAGACATATTTGCAGGTTCTAGTGATCGCAACATGAACATTTTGGAGGGGGGGGTGTCATTATTAATTATTTATGGATATTATTTTGATCTTGCATGGATTAATTTTTTGTATGTATGTCATTTCTGACTTTCAGTAACACTGCTAACCTCTTCCGCAGTGACCAATATGGTATCTGGCCTCAAGAATCATCTGTAGCTTTGTTCTGCTATGCCTTCCTATCTTTGTTCCCTTTTCAGTACAAGTCATTTGGTGAGTTTGAGACTAACATTTACTGAAAATATACTGTGTGTCTGGCACTGTTCTACTAGTTTTAATTCACTTAATCTTTCAAGGTAGATAACTATTATTATCCCTATTTTACAGTGTGGAAATTGAGGCTCAGAGAGATTTAGTCATTAGTCCAAGGTCACACAGCTGACAAATGGCAGAGCTCTGAGCTCTGAGTTCTGAGGTAGGTGGAGCTCTTTTGAGAGTGTGAGTGCTTCTGCTGACCCCAGAGATGATCCCCCACAAGCAAAGGTACATTTTTCTGGCTTTATTACTTTCAGGCCTCCAGCTTCATTATGCTGCAAAGCTGTCCTGAAATAGACTTCCAGGTGACCCCTGCAATAGTCGCAGTCTGAGAAGGGAAGTCATCAAAGTGGGGACAGTGAAGGGAAAATCAAAGAAAATAGGGTGTTCCTGGTTTCTTCTTCTGTTGGCTCCTTCCCATCTGAACAACGCCCGCCTAACTGCCTGAAAAATCACTTTCACAAACCTCTATCCAACTCAAAAGTTTTCTAAGACTCCCTGCAGGCAACCACATCAGTACTGTACTCCTCTGTCTCACCTTTCAGGCCTTGCACGACCCATTTATTTGTTTACACCAGTAGTGACTAAATTATTACGAGACTATTTAGTATACAATGAGAAGGTAGGACAGTACAAGACAAACATCACAGGAGTTGGAGAGAGTGCTCCCATCCAGAGAACTGGGGAATAGGGACAGCCTGCAAAAGAGGAGAAGGATTTACAGATGTAAATTGGAGAAGGGACGTGCATTCCAGAAAACTGGAATAACATGAGGAAAGACATAGAGAAGAAAAAGTATAGAAAACATTTGGAAAATGTGATGTTAAATTCAAAGGAGGAAGAATTAGAAAGCCCAGAGAAGGATGAAGATTATGATGAGGATGATGATGACGATAACATCTAAAACAGAGAAAGAATTTTGAGTTTTTACTAGGTTGAGGCACTGAACACTTCATAGTCATCTCATTCAGTTTCACAAAACCTTTATAAGATAGATATTGTTTTTATCCTCATTATAGGCATGAGAAAATGAAGGCATAGAGAATTTTATCCCCATTATATAAATGCTGAAATTGAGGCAGAGTTTGTCCAAAGTCAAATAGCTGGAGAGGACAGAACCTAGGTTTCAGATCCAGATCTGTCTGACTCCAAAGTCTGAGGTTCTTTTGCATTGAGTTTGGACTCAGGAGCCATGAAAGCTTAGTGAGCTGTAGAGTGACATGGTGCATTAAGAGAATTATTCTCAGAATGTGTTTCCAAACTGAATTAGAGGTCAGCTACTGATAAATCAGTCAGATTTCTCAGAAATAAAGCATTTTGGATACTTTTCCCGTATTTTTCAGGGAAGCAGTGAGGCGTCATTCTCCTTTCTGCTGGTAATTTTCTCTCCATCCCTCAGAAGTCTCCCTCCCCTAACCCTTGGCTTACCCCGGTCGGCATCATAAATGTAGACAAATTTCTGCCACTTGTAATGGTCAATGATGCTGATGAGGGCATCCTGCAGTTCAGGGCGCAGCTGAAGGACAAACTGATTGGATGTATCAACGGGAAAGCTCGGTGTAATGAAGCAGACATGGAGGGCCCCACAAAAGGAGGTCAGCATGTTGACAGTCCTACGTTCATAAAACCCAAAGATGGCATAGACTCCTTTGGAGAACTGGGAACAGACTACAAGAGAAGAGAAGGATTAATGAATAGAGGCTTGCAAAAAGTGGTCAGATGACTCCAAAATGAATCCATCCACTAGTTCATCCATCCAACCCATCAATTATCCACCCAACTGTCATCTATCCATCTACCCATCCAACAAACCAATCCATCCATTCATCCTTTCGACACACCAATCTATCCAACTGTCCAACCAGCCTACACATCTAACCACCCCACTCACACATTCACCTGTTCGACACCTCATTCATCTGTGTAAATCCAATTTTATTAGGTATCTATTACAAGCCAGAAGTTGTCATGGTTATTAATTACAGTAGCCATGTATATAAGACACTTTCATCTATTACCTTACTTGAGCTCTACAATGACCCTGTTGAGGTTAGAAAGGGATGACTGGGTCATTGTTTTAAAGGGGAGAAACCAAGGCTCAGAAATTTAATGAACATGTTCAAGGTAGCACAGCTAGGACATATGACTTGGGCAGATATCTTGACTCTTAATCTAATGATCTTTCCCTCATATTGTCTATCAATTAAAGGCAAAGCATAAAAAGGTGCCACAGGAAGAATCCAGCTATTGCTGCTGATACACGTGTAAGAAAACAAGTGCTGATTTTCCCAGTCTAGCCCTTAACTCTCAGTGTTCATTTGTCTGCTAATGTTCATTTTGTGCTTGTACATCTTGGTAGCTGATTTTCAGACCCTTCAGTGTATCAGCCATAGTAATAGCTTAGCTGTGAGAACATACCCACAGGATTGATTCTGTAGGATCCCAATGCAGTTACCAATCCTGGTTTGTGGTTGATTATACTTCTAGTTAAAATATAATGCTAATAAGACCAAGGTCATGGGATTAAACTCCAAGTCAGTCAGCTCCTAAACTTTGTTTTACTATATGACATAGGATGAGAGTTCATAATCTTTGCCCCAGTGAGATCAACCCCAAGGCCATCTTCAATGCCTAAGAATTGCCCTTCCAAGGTGGATGGTGAGGAAAGTCATTCATCCTTGTCATGAGAACAGTATTTTAGAGTGCTTTGTGGTCCTTTTACATATATTAGGCTATTTAGTCCTCATCACATCCTTGTGACTTAGGTATTATTATTTTTTCTTTTAAGATAAAAAAGTCAATGCTCTTAGATCCTTTACTCTTTTTACCATATCACCTGCTTCCAGAACCCCACATTGCCACTGTGTATGGGATCTCAAATTACACTATGTGACCATTGCCCAGAAGGTTTCATGAAACTATAGCCCCGCAATATGCTCCATTAAAAATAAAAGTCTTCTTTGGTCAAATAATTTGGGAAATGGTGCATACTTTTTCCCTGTTTTAGAGCTTCATACTTCACATTAGCTGCATAAAAGATTATGAAGAATTCTACCCATTTTTATCCCAGATTTTGTCAAATCTATTTGCCTCCAAGACACTTTTTGGTGAATACTTTTGAAATGTTATTGAAAATCTTTTGGGCCATGCTGCAATAAAGAATGCAATTAACGAGTGGTACCTAATTGTCTACTGTGAGTCTCTGTTTTCTGTTTGTCCCTAGAGATAATGGGCTTTAAAGGTCATAATCTCTTAAAGATTGCAGCTGAATCATATAACCCATCTGTCCTACTCCCACTGAAAACCAGCATACCATCTGCAGGAAACCTGGCAGGTGATCATGAACATCTGCTTGCATACTTCTAGTTACTGAGATTCTGGTTTCACACAATTCTTGCTCTTGACCCACTCTATAGCCCTCCTGGTACCTGAAGGTGGTGTTCATGGCCTTGAGCTTTATGACATTTGGTTTTCAGTGACAAAATCAATTCTCTACCCTGAAGCCAGAGAGATCTTATTTAAACAACAAAGACAAAACAAACAAAACACATTGTTCTTCCTTCTTGTGCAAATCCACTCAAAGTTTTCCCATTGCACACAGGAAAAGTCTCAACATCTGACCATCACACAGAGCATGAATAGCCTGCTCCTCTGACTTCACCTAACTTACATCCCTCTTCTACTCGTTGCCTGCTGTAGCCGCACTGGCTTTCGCTCTGTTCCTCTGGGCTCTGAGCTCATTCTGCCTGGGAGACTCTGCACCAGCTGTTCCCCTCCTGCCTGCAATGCTCTTCCCTTACCTCTTTGCAAACATCACTCCTTTGTAGCAGTTGTGCCTCAGCCCAAATCTCACCTCTTTGTATAGATCTTGCTTCATCACCTCTTCTAAATAGTGACCCCTCATCAGTCTGTGTCACATCACTCTGTCTTATTTCCCATTCTTTAATTATTTTATCTAAAATAATTTTCTTTATTTGTATATATGTGTGGCTGTTTTGGTCAATGTGAATTCCCTGAAAATTAGGACATGCTTCTTTGTGCCCAAAAGCCAGCAGGGTGTCTGGGACATGGTAGATGCTTAATAAATATTTGATGAATAAATGAATGATGAGTGCTTGGTGAGGGCATATGACCTGCAGTAGGGGCTGAGGAGGAGCTGAACCCAACCAGAGATGTGACTGTTGGGTTACCCTGAACCACTTGCTCCCCTGCCTGGGTTGTTGTCTTCTAAGGTAGCCATTTATCCTCTGCCACTCACACTATTTTCTCCTCCACCCTAATGAGGACACTCTATCTATCCACAGCCCACAATAGGCACTGTCTTTAAATGTCTATTGTAATAACTAGAATAAAGATTTCCATAAATACGATTTCTCTACCAGGAAGCATACATCGTATATTATTCTCCCAATGTTAAATATAGATTTGTCAAAATGCACAATCCATCATCCAGGGTAAAGTGTATATGGGGAGCACATAAACCTCATTAAAATATTATAATATGCTCTCTACAGTATTTTTAGGATCTCTTCTCTCCCCTTTCTGCAATAAAATATTATCCTACAGGATATAAATCTTATGATCCAGATCTATTCCCTCATGTCATCTACTTGGTTTCACACATTTAGTTGGGCCTCTGGGGCCCTCATGGATGGTGTTTCTTGCTAGGACTTTAGAAGTGAAGTAGGAAAGGGTGAGATGGGGGTGGACAAAATGGGAGCAGGCAGACACAACAAATCCTTAGACACACAGAAGGCCAGGACATTTTCCCCTTCAAATTATCTCCTCATTTTCCCCTTCTGCAAACATATCTTACCTTAAACAGAGTGCTTTTTCAACTCTAAGGCTAAGAGGGTACATTTACCCACTACTCCCTAAAAGAGCATGGCTTGGAGGTAGCCTGGCCTGGATTTACTTGAGTGAACCCTGGCTCCCAGAGTTGCTCAGTGCCTGACTGTCAGATCATTTCTACACTTCAGCCAAACCTAAGCAACAGCAGAGAGAGAGGAAGAAAAAGAAAGAGAGACATAAACAGACAGACAGACAGACAGACCCTATAGGCCCAAGGCCTGTGAGAGAAGGCAGTCATTGGTTAAATGTTGATAAATATAATTAGTAGTTGTGAGGTATTATATCTACTTTGAATCTGTCACAACAAATATGCAATCAGACGAGATGATATGGTTCTGTAGACAAAGTACTAGGCTAGCTGTCAGAAGACCTGGACGATTCTCTGTTTTGGTTTTATCATTATAGAGTATTTGTATGACTTTAAGTAAATCCCACACTCTCCTAGGCCTCAGCTTTCCCATCTGTGAAATGATTGTTTGATCTCTATAATGTTTAATGCCTGTTCAGACTCTGAGATTCTAGAGTCTAGTCTAATTGATTGGAGAATGTTTACTGATTCGACAACATTTTAGTTATTTAGTCAAATTTTAGCAACCCCCAGTGCACTTTTTCAAATCCAGTAAGCAGGTAAGTCTCTGAGTTCTTGGATTCCCTTGTAACAAAATCCTGGGATCCTGCACTAGCTGTCCCCCTCCTGCCTGCAACCTGCTTTTCTTACCTCTTTGCAAAGATCACTACTCTGCAGAAGTTGTGCCTCAGCCCATATCTCACTTTCCTGAACAGATTTACCTTTGTGACTTCTGAATAGATGCATTTGGAGTCTTAAGTGTTAAGACACAACTTTTAACCTGCTATGTGAATAAGTTACCCAGTAGAGAGATGAAAGGAGGCAGACTAGAAAGGGAGCCAGAGATGGAGACTACATTGTCAGATATGACAAGTAGGAGGAAGAGATGTGGCATTTTTCAGAATCAGAGCTCTGTGTGTACTGGGTTAATGCACAGACTTCCATCATGTTGCTGGGATGAAACGCAGTATTTGCCATTTAGAAAGCACTTGAATATAGTGTTCTCTTTCTTCCTCTTCTTTTTTTTTTTTTTTTTTTTTGAAACAAGGTCTGGCTCCATCACCTGGGCTGGATGCAGTGGTGCCATCATGGCTCACTGCAGCTCCAAACTGTAGAGATGGGATCTCATTATGTTGCGCAGGCTGGTCTTGAACTCCTGGTCTCAAGTGATCCTCCCACCTCGGCCTCTTAAAGTGCTGGGATTAGAGGTGTGAGCCACTGTGCCTGACCTGTAATGCTTTCTGATAGTAATAATTAAGAGCTGATACTTCAACACCTGCCAAGTGCCAGACACTGTGCCAAGGACATTTCCCTACATTAACTCCTTTCATTCCCTGAGGTGGGTTTCAAATTGGAGAAGTGAGGTCTAGAAACAGCCCAAGGCAAGCTGAGAGATGACCTCTACCAGTCTGACTACAGAGCTTGAGTCCTTAATGTCTGTGATATGTCGTGGATGTTTGAAATAGTCTTGGGACATGGGTCAGCTTCAGTTTCTGGAAAATCCTCTCATGTAGCACGCTGTCTTCCCCTGATGCCAGATAAAGAGGCATTACCACATTAGAATCTATTGAAATATAAGCAAATAAAATTGAGTGGTATGTTTGGTGTATTCCTGTCTCATCCCTGGGAAGTCTATACACATACACACCTATTCTTTCGTCCATCTATCCATCCACCCACCATTCAACACCCAGTATCTGGCACTTGTGAAGACACTATGTTAGGCAATGGAGATACAATGGTAAACCAGCCCATCCCCAACCACTTTGGGATTGTTACTTTGACAATGGGAGAGACTGACAATTACGTAGGCAATAGCAATTCAGTCTACATGCTATGTTAAGGATGAGTTCAGCAGGCAGGGACACCTAACCCCAGCCTTTGGGGACCTCAAAGAAAGCTTCCAAGAGGAAGTGCCAGCTTTGACACTGAAAGATAAGGAGGAATCAGCCAGGAGAGGGGTTTTGGTACAGTTACATGTGCATAAAGAGTACTGTATATGGGTAGAAGGAACAGCAACAGCAAAGGCCTGGCAGAGATAGAGAGAGCATTCAGGGAACCCTGCCAGAGTGTCAGATTCTCAGGGCCCTGCCTCCAAGAAACTCTGTAGCAGAGCATGTCCAACAATCAGAGTGAGTAGAAAACGAGGCCAGGAATTCCCTCTTGGGGAGGCAGGAGGGCAGGAACCAGTAAGAGCAGGAAATCCCACACACTGCACGGCGTGGGCTGTCCAATTCCATCCTCACCTCACTCAAACCTCTTTGATAATCACTCCTGGTTAGGGCATCATCCACTTAGTATCAATAAATATCCCAGCCCTGGGCACTGGCCCTGACAGCTCTCTCCCAGAGAGGGAACTCCTGGCATTAGCAACTCCTTTTTTATTGTCACTTCATTTAAGGCCTCTCACACTGACATTTCTCCTTGGCTCCCGGCTCCAGTCCCTGGGAATGTGGCAGTCTCATTGTAAATAGCGGATAATGAGGTGACAGGACAGCTTCATTTTAGGGGAGGGAGATTAAAAGTATGTGTGAATGGGGGGACTTTCAGGCACTCGTTCCCCTCCTGGAATAATTCTATCCTTATTGGTGGGAATCACATTCTTGATCATCTGACTCTAATGTTGTGACATCAAATGATGTGCTTTATTTCCATCACTCAGAGGACAATAAGAGTGCCTATCCATCCCTTTTTATATTCTCTTGCATCCTAGATATAATGCTGACATGCAAAGAATTACCACAATAGATATAAATCATCCCCAAGCCCTTAAACAATATCACATTTACTTAGGATTCTGAGACATGTCCAGGGTGTCTGTCATTTACTAGATACAATGTTATCATTTATTTAGTAAATTCAACAGATATTTATTGGCACCAGAAACTAATATTGCCAGAAAATTGGGGAACCACAATTACACAAGACAGACATGTTTTCTACCTTCACAGAGCTTAAGCAAGAGTTCAGTGAGTTTTATATTAGGGAAAATAAAGGGTGATTTGAGAGAGTAATAAAGGGATCAGCCACAGGATAAATGATCATAACTGCTATTATAGTCATTGTTAACTGGGTCCTTTAGCAGAGGCCGGGCACAGTGTTAAGCACCTTGTTCCTCTATCTAGATAGAGGGACCACTTTATCCAAAGCACCAAGATAAAAGAGAAGGGCACAACAGAAAATCTCCAGAAACACCAGTATGACTGGGGTCGGGGTATGGCACAGAGTTGGAGATGGGTGGGGACTAGGTTGCCAAGGGCCTTGCCCGGGCTGGAGGAGTTAAGTCACTGTGTCATGTGTCAATGTAGCATTTCACTTTGGTTTTGGATTCATCTGAGCCTCCCAAGAACTCTCTTCATCCAGGCACTGGTGCCCAGTTGGAAGATGGCTGCAAAAGTGGATGTGGAAGAAAAGCCATCCTCCAAGGTCATATTTGTGTTTTTATTATTAAGCATGGGTCTTAATTACTAGGCAGTGAAAGCCAATGAGATGTGGTACTGCATATGAGGCTAAGAATTAGAACAAGGCTGGGCTCACTGGTCCTGGAATTTAGACTCACCCTGTGGGCTGACATAATGTAACCAAGGGCAGGGGGCCAGGGCAAACAGACTGATCAACTGGAGCTTCCCTTATAAAAATCTTCAGGTGCCTGACATGATTGTGGAGAAGTAAGTGCAAAGAAGCACGTCTGTGAACAAGTTCCTTCTCCACTCTGGGCTGCATTTTTCCTCTCTGGATAACGGAGTTTAAACTAAATCAGTGTTTCTCAAACTTTTTTTGTTTTGGTGAAGTACCTGTAATAGAACTTTTGTACTCACTGGAGATGTGTAGTCCTACAGATTGAAATTTTCTGTTTCTTCTCTCCATCTTTCTTCTACCTAATCATTCACCCATCCAACAAGAGTTTACTGAACATGTAGTGTATGCTAGGCAGCAAGCTGGTGCTAGGGGTATACATCACTGGATAAAAAGATAAGTCCCTGCTGTCTTGGACCTTAGGCTCTAGAGAGGGAGAGAGATGACATGTGAATAAACAAGGCCATTTTGGATGCTGCGAATATTACAAAGAAAATAAAACGGGATGATGTGAGATTGACTGACGGGACTATTTTAGACAGGATGGTCAGGGAGACCTCTCTGTGTCACTAGCACTGGAGCTGAGAAATGAAACCTAAGAAGGAGCCAGCCAGGCTAAAGGCTAAGGAAACAGTCTCAGGCAGAAGGAATGGAACAGAGGCTCTGAATGAGGCTCAGGAACATGACTGAAGAGCTTGAGAAACAGAAGGCCCATGTGGACATGGTATAGGGGGAAGGAGGAAAGCAGTAGAGATGAAGGTGAGGAGAAAGAGATCACATAGCTCTGTGAGTAAAACTGAGCTCCTCTAAGGTATCCAGCACTTCACGTGTGGCATGGGTGCCTGGAGAGCTCTAGCACATCACTTTGGCCTAAGAGGGTCAGTCCTAGCTGGTCTCACAAGACCTTTCCTCTCTAACATCCCATAGCTCAAGTCCAGTCCATGGATGAGAGACAATGGAGGGGAAGGTTGTTGTGACTCAGTGGGATAACCTAGAAAATGGGAACAGGAACATCTGACTTAAGTGTAATGGCACGACAAACATGGGATGCTCAGTGAGTTCACTGAGTTCCAGCACAGGCTGTTTTTCAGTTGTTTCTCGGCTGTAGGCTCTGGGCCTACACTCATGCCCCTGCTTCAGCCTGCACAGGCCTCCTGCTTTCTTTCTTTGCAGATCCTTTCCATTCTTTAAAAGTTAAGCTCAAATGCCATCTCCTTCATAAAGACCCTTACGCCTCCCTACTCCTAGCTATAAACTGAAAGTCTCCACCCATCTTTTAAATGTACATAGAAATGTGTGCGTCTTATCAATTTTTATCTAACACCCATGCTTTATTAGTTTAGGTTCTATAATTTGTAAGAACAGAACGTTGGAAGGATATGAGGAAGCCCCAGCTGAAAAGGTGCCTCATATAAGACAGAAATTGCAGCAGCTCTAGAAATCTAGATGTCAGCATTTCATGGACAGTCTCTTTAGAGTCTTACCATTGCTCCAGCCATTTGTGATAACTGTTTATACAGTTCAAGATTAGCCTTGCTCAGGCATGGGCCACCCCTGGGTCAAGGGAAGCAGAACAACTATCCACATTACTGAGCTACCAGCCAGAGGAAAATTAAGGTGCTGTGAACAGAGAGGAGATGCATGCTGGGCATATCAAACCAACAGAAGCCTACTAAAGGTCTGATTGCGGTATTTCATAAATTAGAGCCCAAAATCATGTTAGGAGCTCCATAAATGTCCACAAATGTGTTAGGAACTACATACATCTAAACACTGAGTATTAAATAAGGATCTATGTCTAACTCAGTCCTTGCCTTTCCTCTATGGGCTAGACACTGTGGAATAGAGTGGTGAATAAGACAGATGATGCCTTTGCCCTCATAAAGCTTATATTATTCTTCATATCCCTTTGAAGGGTTCCCATAATGACTACAGAATATTTTTGGACATGAATGAATATAAGAATAAATGAATGAATGCAAGTCATTTACCAATTTTAATCTATGGATACTAAGTTGACCCATGTTTCTTTCACGGCATGTCTTGCACTGAATGAATTGATTATTTTATTTTATATTATCAAGTAACTTTTTGTGTATTTATGCCTTTTCACCTGAAATGAGATGTAAGCTCCCTTGAAGGAAGAGGCTCTCCAAATCCTCATCTTTCTGCTAACATAATGAACAATAACTCATACAGAGCTAGGTAGGGAATAACCAAAATTGCATGATGCTGTTACTTGTTTCATATTCTTCTAAATTAGGCTACCCATCTAGCATCCACAGGTCTGGAAGATACTTAATACTCCCCTGTGCTTCAGTCCACTGAACTTGATCACTCCCTGTTAGCTTAGGCCAACAGAGAATGAGAGCTGTGCTCTTGGGCTGGCACTCAAACCCCGCCAGCCTTAATGTAGTCCACCTACAATACCCAGTCTCCTCAGCCATTTCTCCCCAGGAAGGAAGATTTATATCCCATTACAGAACTCAACCCTGAAGATGTTGAATGGTTTCAAAATGAGAGCATTTTCACCCCATATGGCAAACTCCTTAGCATCACTGTGTACCCACATGTTGTTATGAGAAGAGGATCTTTCAGGGATGGTCCATAGAGTGACTCAACGTGTATGCTGTTCTCCTTGACCTATCACTTCACCTAAGAACAGTCATAAAGTCATGGATTGTTAGTACAGAAAGGTACCTGGTCTTGAAGGACTATTGGCCTAGAAAAAAGCCTAGACAGCTGTCTAAACAACTCCATTTTAAAGTGTTTTTAATTTACATATGCCTGGAATATGCAAAACCTGGTGTCCAGAGCATTATTAATGATAAGTAGAGCCTCCTACCTCACACGATGTAGGCATAGTAGTCACCCCCAACTGTCTATTTGTTCTGAGAAGCTAGTACTACTTAGAAAAATACCATTCTTCTTATTTATTATTGTAGTTATATCAACTATTGAGTGTTTACTATGTTCCAGATTCTATTCTTGGCACTTCACAGGCATTTTATCACTTACTCTTCACAATAACCCTCTAATTTCTTTTTCCTATTTCATGCATGAGGAAGCTGAAGTTCAGGGAGATTAATTAATCTTCTCTGAGTCATTCATGTGGTGAGTGGCAGAGCTGGGATATAAATAATGTTCTGTCCTACTCCATGGCCTGTGCCGTAAACCATGCTACTCCACCCCCTGAGAGTCCATCAACACAAACCAGAGCTTTCATTCTTTGGATAATAATAACAGCCAACACTGAGCACTCACTATGTGCCAAATACTAAGCTAAGTGCTAAATGCCTTACATGAATTACTCGTTTTTTTTTTTTTTTGAGACAGAGTCTCGCTCTTTTGCCCAGGCCAGACTGCAGTGGCACTATCTTGGCTCACTGCAAGCTCCGCCTCCTGGGTTCATGCCATTCTCCTGCCTCAGCCTCCCAAGTAGCTGGGACTACAGGCACCCACCACTGCGCCCGGCTAAATTTTTTGTATTTTTTTTAGTTGAGACAGGGTTTCACCGTGTTAGCCAGGATGGTCTCGATCTCCTGACCTCGTGATCCACCCGCCTTGGCCTCCCAAAGTGCTGGGATTATAGGCGTGAGCCACCGTGCCCGGCAAATTACTCATTTAATGCTCATTTGATAGCACAGTATGGGGATACAATGTTTATTTTATTTCATAGAGAGAAAACTGAAGCTAATTAACTTGCACAAGGTCATATAGCCATTAAGTAGAAGATTCAGAATCCAAACTCAGGCATTCCAACTTCAGAGTCCTCACTTTGCTCTTCTATGCCAGGTATAGGCAAACTTTTTCTGCAAAAAGCCAAACAGTTAATATCTTAGATTTTGCGGGCCATATGGTCTCTGCTGCACTACTCAGTGCTATTTTTATAGCATGAAGGCAGCCAAAGACAATATGTAAACAAATGAGTGTGGCTGTGTTTCAATAAAACTTTATTTAGAAAATCTGGCCTTGAGCTGGGTTTGGACTGTGGGCTATAGTTTGTACTCCTACCCTACACTATTCTGCTGCTAGATAGCAAGGATGAAATGCTGACAATTTGGGACAGGTAATAATAACTTATAGTGTATTATACAATTTTCAATCTCTTACATTCATTTTCTGCTGTGAATACTCAATAAGGTAGGCAGGGCAGGAAGGATGACCTTTAAACCCATGAACAGATGAGGAGCCAAGGGTCATGCAAGGATGGACACAGGTCTGAGCCCGTGTATTCCTTTTCCACTTGTGGTTCTTTCATGGTGACTCTGGGTGCTCTTAAAAGAGTAAGGGAAAGGAACTCTGACAGGACCAAAGTCGATTGTTGAGGTCCCAGTTTGACTGAAGACCACTGCTTGCTGATTTCTGTACGAGAGTCAATGGGACTGTGAAGCTCACAGATAGACTGCAACTAACATGTTGGCACAAGGACAGAGGTTCTGAGTTCCAGGCTTCCTCTTCTTAGCACCGGCCAACTTTGGACTAGAGGAGGCTATGACACTGCTCCATGGCTAAAAGCCACTCTGATGAGATGGCAGAGGAGACCCCAGTCTTGAGAGGGCAGGGGTTCTCAGAGGTTCATTCAAAAAGTGGATATGTACCAAGGGACTCACAACATTGTGGATGGACCCTTTGAGTCCAAGGCTCCACCACATGTGGTGACTCATCCAGGAATGCTGGGCCAGGGGCTCAGTCTGGAACTGGGTTGAGGAGCTCTGTTTGAAATAAAGGATCTGAGACTTGGGGTCTGAGCCTTGGGTCAACAAGGCTTATTCTTGGGTTAGGTTCAGGGGCCACAGTAAAGACTACAGTCCAAGGCTGGAGTGAGGGTTCACTCAGCCTCATCTGGGGCTAGGAGGTGGGATTCACTAAAGATCCCTGGTAGGGAGTTTATCTACCTAGCTCTGCATTTGTGCAGCCTTTGGGAACTAGCACGTGAACCAGCCAAAGCAGAACAAACAAAAGCAAAGCCATTAGCCAAAGAGAAGTGGGTTGTGGGGAGATTAGCTTTACAGCTTCCCCTCCTGGCCCAGTCATTTCCGCAATCCCCACAGTCACAAAGCACCTTCTGCTGGTTCATGAATGAACCACTACTGCAAGGAACACCAGGTAAATCATTCATTAAATGAAGGCAGACTCTTCCTTTGGCTGTCTTAATTTCTGTTCCTTGGGTGCGTGGCAGAAAAAAAAACCTTTTGTTTCTTATTTGCCACCCTTTTCCTATGAAAATCATACATGCAAATGGGTTTTCCTAGGCCAACCAGCAAACATACACTGTAATGCATACCCATGAACTTGATCAGCATCTGTCAATCAAGAAAAAGCTTTACTGAAAGCTACAGAGGACAGCCCGAGGGTGCCCTAAATCAGCAAAATTCATCTTCTAGCTAGGATTTATCCACTGAGGAAGTGAAAGGACAAAAATGAAGGATAAAATAAAGCTATGGAAGATAAGAAGTTCTGCATCTTTAAAACCAAGTGGCAACACCAGAAACTAAGTCCCACTTCACCTATATCTGAATTCACTCCTGACCCCTGCCCTCAACTGATTCCTGGAGCTGTGAGCACTAATTAAGTTGAGGGGTAGACACAGAAGAAAAGCTGAATCATTTTTATTTATGTTTTTGTAATCTATGGTCTCAGCAAAGCATGCTGTGAAAATGACATTTGAAACAAATGCTTGGCCAATAGAGTCTTGCAATGCACGTATACTTGCCTTTCCTTTTCTGCAGGGGTGTGAGATCAATCAAGAATCTGCCAATAAGGGCACTTTGAACTCTAAGGCTCTGAGTTCTGGCCCTGCCTATCTCTCCCACCACATCTGCTTCCAGGCCACGCCGCCTCTGCCTGGGCTTCATGCTGGTCTTTCTCTTACCTTTCAGGACAGTCCCAACTTTCTTGCCTTGAGGTTTTGCACAAGTTGTTATCTCCTAGCAAGCTCTTCCAACCCTCTTTAAGTGGCTGACCCCTTCGTATTCTTCAGATCTCAGCTTAAAATGCTCTCTCTTCATAGAGGCCTTCTCTAAAATACACATCCTACTTTTTTTCTTTTTCCTTTTTTTTTTTTTTTTTTTTTTTGAGATGGAGTCTCACTCTGTTGCCCAGGCTGGAGTGCAGTGGCGTGATCTCGGCTCACTGCAAGCTCCACCTCCCGGGTTCATGCCATTCTCCTGCCTCAGCCTCCTGAGTAGCTGGGACTACAGGTGCCTGCCATCACGCCTGGCTAATTTTTTTTGTTTTTTTAGTAGAGACGGGGTTTCACCGTGTTAGCCAGGATGGTCTCGATGTTCTGACCTTGTGATCCACCCGCCTCAGCCTCCCAAAGTGCTGGGATTACAGGAATGAGCCACCGTGCCCGGTCCCCATTCTTTATCCTCTATTGCAGTACCTTGTTTCTTTCCATCATACTTTATCTCTATCTTTAATTATTTTGTTTAACTTTTGGTTTATTTGTTTAATTTCATCTCCCTGGGTAGGGCAAGAATCATGTTTATTTACTTATCACTATTGTCCTAGCATCTACCACAGTGCTTGGCACATGGGAGGCACTGAAACATATCTGCTGAATGGAATACATGCGTAAATGACCAAGTAAGCTGCAGGTTCTTTATGTGACTAAATGACCAAGTTAGCTGCAGTTTCTTTATATGACCTTAGTCATTTCTCCTCTTTGGGAGTTACTTCCTCATAAGTAAAATAAGTGAGATTTAATTAGCTCTAACACTCTTTCACCTCTCTAACTTACACATTTTCTTCTTTACCATTTTACGGAAGGAGGAATGGAGGCATGACAACCAAGAGCACATGCTGCCCAGCCCAGGGACCAAAACTCAGGCCTCCTGGACAATTTCAACCACTGAGACTTTAGCAAAAGCTCAGTTGCCTTCTCTGCCAAGATGCTTCTCACTACCAAGTATTTAGTTCCCTTTGTACCAACATTTGAATCGCTTTTCAAAGTTTCTCCTAACACGGCAGGAAACAACTCCTGCTAAGTAACAGAATTCCAGAAGACATTTGGAGAAAAAAATGCATTTCTCACTATCCTGGAGTGTTCTCTTTGTATATCCCTGCTGAAATTAAGAGTTCCAGGAAAAAGGCTGAGATTTAAATTAATTCTGGAGGAAACAGTAAGCAAGGAAGAAGGGAGTATAAGGCACAGGAACATGTATACTATGAAATTGGGGGAAGCATTTGAGGAAAGAATGAAAATGAAGCAAATGTACTAGTTTTCCTGCTTTTGCATAACTCGCTCACAGACAGATCCATAAGCAGGAGCCTCTCTGCCCCTGATTCACTCTCCAGCCTCATTCCTAACAGTTTGCCAATCACCTGAGGCCCCACCCACATAGTTGCATATGAACCATTTCCTTCCAGGCCTGCATACTTTTGCATATCCTCCTCAAAAATACCCCTCCATACCTGGAAAACTTCTACACATCCTTCAAGACCCCAGCCAGATGTTGACTCCAGTGGAAAGCTTTCCAATCCTTCCAGAAAAAATTCATTACTTCCTCCTCTAAGGTTCTAATGTACTTTCTGTCTTAGCACGTATCTTGATATTGTATAATTTCACATTTTCATATCTGTCTTCTTCATCAGACTGTGAACTTCTGTAGGACAGGGCTGGGTCTAATCTACTTCGAAAGTCTCAGGGCCTGTCCCTGACCCTGACATAGTAGATGTTCAATAATGGTTTATTGAATATGTACTGGTCTGTTCACCTCTGACATGAGGACCATACAATCTGCCTTACGCACTGTGAGGATCAAATGAAGGAATAAGCTTACCAAAGTCCTAGATACATGTGAGCCATTCATTTATTTAAACTGCACAACCCAAATATGCGGTGGGCTGCACAAGATATTATTATTGTCCTCTTCCAGATGAGCTTCCAAGGGTTAAGTTGCTTGCTGAGTAGCACAGCCAATAAATATCAAACTAGAAAAAGAAAACCCAGCTGCCTGACTTTTGGTAGGATTTTCTCCCCCATCAGATCACATATGCCTTTCAAAAATTAGCTGTAAGTTCGGTCATGCAGATTGACTAAAGAAAACATGGATGCAGTTCCCTCTAAAGATGTCACAAATGTATTTATAATGCCCACTTTACATCTCCATTCTCAGTCTGGCCTAGGGCGCTGCCACTGCTCACCTGTCACGGCAGACTTATTGCACTTTATCACTGGCTTTTGTCACTTTAATTCATCCCTGCCTCCACCTTGCCCACTTTCCCTTTTTCCGTTCTCATCCATCCTTCACCTAGCAGCCAGGAAGCTCTTTTGAAAATGGAAATCATATCCTGTCAAAACAGATCCCCTCAAGCCCCTCATGCTTTCTCATCATGCTTTGAATAAAGTCTCAACTCCTTTGCATGATCTTTGAGAATCTGCACTGTCTAAGCCCTGTTGACCTGAAAAACCTCATCATTTCCCTTTCCCTCATCCGCTGCTTCTGCAACATACCACACCTACCCCGATGCGGTTCTCACTGCCCAAAACTCTTCTCCCCTACTTTTGCTTGGCTGGCTTCTTGTTATCTTGCAAGGACCACCCTAAGCAGGTCATCCTGCTGTTCTCGGTCGCAACATTTAGTTCGTATCCTTCACAGAACTTTACTCAAGTCCTAATTACAGTTGAAGCCCTCTTAACTGATGAAACATGGATGGCAATTAAATTATTTTAAAAATATACACAAAAAAAACAATGTGGAGCACATGTATTGATCAATATTTTGATATCAGGAACTTGAAGGCACTTATAAAATAAATATAAGTTCAGATTTTTTTTCCATGCTTTTCCCCAACTTTAGAGTCATCTCTCTGATACCTAATATTACAATGATTTTAGTGATTCATCCGATAGCCTTTCAAAAGTATTTAGTTTCAAAAAAAAGACTTTCTTTTGCATTCATATTTCACTAGTTCACATAATTTTAATTAAATTGTCCAAATATAATAAAAACACAGAAATATAAACAGGTTTGAAAACAAACAGAATTGATTCTTGATTCTGGTATGCCACCAGCAAAGTTGACATGAGCAGAAATATATGAGTTGATCGGAGAAGAGGCTACTGGCCAGGAGCTTTTGATTCACCAGGGGCATGAGTGGGAGTGTTTAGAGAGAGTGTGGAGAATGTGGTGAATCCAAAGAGATGGCTGAAGGGACAACACTGCATCTAATCATTTATTAGCTCGTTGATTATCTAGATGTTCCCCTTTTAGGACACATCTTTGAGGGCAGAGCCTCTTTCTCATTTCTCAGCATATCTATCTAGTGCACAACACAGTCTTTGCCATTGAGAGGTACAATCAATGTCAAGTAAATGAGTAAACAAGAGAGTGGACTATTTCTCTCCTTAAATGAAGAGCTTTTGTTTCCTCATCCATAAGAGAACAGACATGGACTATGCAAATACAGTTATTTCCAGATCCAAATGGCGTTAACATTAACAGGACATGTTTCTCTATGTCAAGTTCTGACTTCCTCCATAGGTTATGCGCACACTCAGAACACTGCATTACTGACTTCCCTTGCACTTCCACACATACACCAAGCAACCACCACCACCACAGCCATGCTGCTACATAGCCTACAACTGGGGCCACCTGTTGGTTTTAGGATGATTACTTCTCTTCCACCCCCTATTGTCTCCTTCAAGACAGCTAAGGAGATAAGGCCAGATGGTGCTAAAGCCATAAAATCTCTGCCGGATTTGCTTCTTTGAGGGTGCTGTGCAGGTCTAGAGCTGCTTTGAGCATGGGAGGGCAGGGCCTTCACTCTGAAGATCTGAGGTGGGAAGCTTCGACCCGCCTTGTTCAAAGCATTGGGCAAAAATTCCTTTTTATTTCCTATTGTTTTGGGTTGGCCTCTTCTGGTCCCCATAGTGCTGACATCCAGGCAGCCAAGAATAGGTGAGGGCCACAGGGAAAGTAGCTTTCTTGGGTCCTCCAGCTCACAGAAGCCCACAGCATAGCTTGGAGCAACAGCCACATAGTAATAAACATTGGGCTTTTTCTCTTCTATATATTCCTTTGCTTATCTCCCTCGCATATCTAAGAAAAGAAAGGGGATCACTGAGGATCTGGAGAACCTGGCACAGCCACAGTGGCAACAAATGATGATGATGATGATGATAATTATCATTATTATTTCTAACATTACTAATAGGTGCTTGCATATATTGAGCACTTGAATGCTAGAAAATAGACTACACATTTTACTTTCATCAACTCTTTTAATCTCTGTAACAGCTTAAGAGGGTATATTTTATTATTATTGCCATTTAACGAAAGAGGGACTAAAACATAGGTAGGCAGAGGTCACAGAACTGATAATAGTGGAGCTACAATTCAAACCCCTGTATGTCTGATTCCACAGTATGAGTCCTTATCACTTTGCTAAACTACCTTGCAACATATCTATTATAATACCAAAACATTCACTGAATAAGTAAATTTATCGATTCAACATAGTGTATGTGGTATAGTATGGGGAAAACAACAGTCAAGACCCTCGCCTCTAAGAGGGTCATTCCAATGCGATGAAAGGCACAGACTTATGAGCCACTAATAAAAATTGTCTGAGAAAATGAAATAAATTCTACAGTAGAAGCACAGCATGTTCTGCACATTCAGAGGGAAGGGCAATCCCTTAAAAAAGGAGAAGAGGGCAGATTTCCAAGGTGAGGATCCTGAAGGACAGGCATGTTTTTAAAAGTCCAAGACAGAAATGCCTACTACATAGTGCAAATGCATGAATGTGTGTGTGCATGTGTTCCCAAGTGTGTGTACACAGAGCCCAAGTACCGCTTCCAAATCCTCCTCAACCTAGTCACCACTGCACAGCTAGAATTGTCCTGTAAGACTGAAAGTATTTTTAATCCTTGGTTTCAGGGGAGCAGGAGAAAGAAACCCTGAAAGTCTTCCAGTTTTTGTTAACTCTCTACAATGTCGCTCATCACAGACGTTTCCCACCTGCCTTCTTCTCACTTTCTTCAATGCTGAGACAGTTTAAAGTGTTTCCAATCTTCTCACTTCACTGGCTGTCAACTGGGCTGCAAGCTGTGAAGGCCCTGGAGTCAGCAGAGGGTGCTGTGAAAAGCATGCTGAGGATGCCTTGTGGAAGCAGGAGCTGCATGTTTCAGCTTTACCCAAAGCAGGGAGGAACGAAGAGGGAAGAGGAAATGAGGAGGAGGAAAGGCATTTTTGCCCTCCTCACAGCCCAAGTCTGCGGAGGAAAAGCAGAAAGGGCATGCAAACCATCCAGGTCACTGGCTTGTGAGTCAGCACACTTGAGGACTAGTACACAGGCCCACCCCTGCCTGTCTCTCTGTATAAACTTGACAGTTTTCTTCCTGTCCCTGGGCTGGAGGTTCTCATTGGTAAAACAAAAGATTTGGCTGCAGTTGCCTGCAGTTCCCATATTCTATAATGATTCTCAACAGCATAGTGGTGACGAGGAGAGGAACAAAGCTGGTCTGCAGACACTACAGAATTCTAACTGAGAGGCTGACTATGGTAACTGCCCTTCTGCACTCACTATTGGATCTGAACACACCACAAAGAGTGGACCATCCAAGGTAGGACTTTAGAACGGGAAGAGGAAATTATAAAAAGAAATCAATAATTTGCTCTATTGTATAGACAAAAAAAACCCACAAACAAATCAAAAACAAAAAAGCAAGACTATGATCCAAGAATAGGCAAAGATGCTTATATACAAGGATCTGAAGAGAGGACAAATGCAGATGAAGTTGTAGGTGCATTTCGTTAACTTTTTAAATTGTCTAACAGTGGCCAATTAGCCTCAGATGCTACCCAGAAGACTGAGATAATGTTCACTGCAATAGTCATAACACAGACAATAAAAACTATCATTTATTGAACATGTACTAAACACTTGCAATACTAAACATGTTGTAATGTAATTGTTCCCAATCACAATGCCATGAAGAAGGTACTAGAATCTCCATTTACAGAGGAAAATATGAAAGTTCAAGGGCACACAGAAATGACAGACACAGAAATCAAAGCCAGGTCAGTCTGAACTTCAGCTCCATGCATGTAGCCATCCTGCCTTCGGAAAAGCAAGCACAGGCAAATAGACTTTCCTCTTTACACCAACTCCCCTGTGATGAGCAGAATCTCATCACTGCTCTATCTCTCATTCCAATCCTTCAAGGTCCCACTTAAACACCACCTCTTCTGTGAGAGTCCCAGTCAGAATTAATCCATCCTTCGCTGGGCTCTCATAGTTCTTGGCTTGTATTGCTATTTAGCACACTTAACACTTCCTACCTCGTGTTAGAATTAACTGTGTCTGATCCTCCCTTCACGCTACACCTAAAGCAAGTTGCTTAGATGTTTGTTGTGGCGCTCAGCATCTCGCATTAATGCTAGCCTGCCTGGGTTTGCCTCCCATCTTATCCAGTGAGTCCTTCCTGTGGGGACAGGAGCTGTGTCTCAGGAATCTTTCTGTCTGCCTGATACTTAATAGTGCCTTGGGAACAAAGGCTTTCTGAGTGATGCTGAGACTTGCAGCTGGTTTCTCTGTTGTCTCTGGTCTACCGACCATGATACCACTCTGGTGTACTTTTTCTCATATGCTTTCCATGGTCAGAGTCATTGAACAATTGCTGGGCAGGGGTCAGGAATTCCTGTGTGGAATATCTCTCAGAGAACTGGGGAGGTGGGGGCATATGCAGCTCTCTCCACTTCCCACACCACTCTCCTCACTGCTGTCCTCTCTCCTCCAGTAGAGACCTGCCCACTTTTACCTCATTAGAATTCACTTTACAGAGAGCATCGCTTGCCCCATTCTTTTACTCTGGAGTTAGTGACTTCATTCTGACTAGGGAAGAAAGACTGATTCCTCTGAAAAAAATCGTTCTAGATTATTTTTCAAGTGAGGGGAGATTTCTGGGGCTGAAAGGCCACCTGGAACATTTGGGCTCACGCGCCTGTGTCTACCCTGGGCTAGACACCTGAGTGGTTAAGGGAAAAGGGTTTGATGGTGGACAAACCGGATTCAAAACTGCGCTTCGTCCCTTGGGCAAGTTAATTAGTAACTCTGAAACTTTTGCTTCCTCATCTGTATTATGGAAATAATAGTACCCACCCAATGGTGCTGCTCTGAGAATCAAATGCATATAAAATGTGTTTTTGCACAGTTCGTGGCTCAGTAAATGACTACTATTGTTTCTGTTGCTGCAGTTCTCTGAGGCTATATTGTTTTATAAATAACATTATCTGGCCACTAAGAGAGATAAGAGCAACATGCAGTGGAAAATTGTACCTCTCAGTTAATAAGAAATGCAGAATCACATGTAGCTTCTAGTTGAGAGACTAAGAATAGCTGTAGTTAACTTTCTGCTTAAAAATAACTCATGCGTTTTTAGGCTATCAGAACCGAAGGTGCTTTAAAGAGCATCTTTATCAATTGTGCTAACTTATAGAAATGACATTTCCAGGACCAATCACCTAAGCTAGGGCTCAAATCCAGGTCTCCTGAACCTTGTCCATTGTATTTCCTACTGTCTCTTGAGCTGCTGCTCTTTTTTTGGATTTAACCACGCTGCATCCCTTCTGCTTTCCCATTAGTCCCTATGGTCGCTGGGCACCATCTGAAGATCCTGCTTTGTCCAGTACCAATAAGATGATGATAATACATCTTGCTACATAGACAGTGCTGAGATGTGCCTATTTCTGTATGCAGAGAAGTTTCCACTCCACTCTGTCACGTAGCGTCAGTCCTACATGAGTTAATTCAGCTGAAACTAATGTGCCAATATCTATATTAGCACTGAGAGCTAAGGGTCTATCCTTTCTTTCAAATGCTGCCAATGAACTCAAATGCTGATGAGAATTGTGCTGGCATTCAGCTTCAACAGCACAACACACACACACACACACACACACACACACACACACACACACACAGACACTAGATTTGTCATTCTCCACATAGAGAGAGCAGAGTCAAGGCCTGGCATAGCTGGAAGAGATGAGATAGAACAAGACTTCAGGTGGGAACCTCTCAAACAGTGGAGAAGAGACCCTAATACTGAGTAATCACTCTGCCCTAAATATGTCCCACACTTTACCTCCTCTCAGCATTTGCTCAATCAGCTCCTCTGCTTTTCTCTCCTATTTAAAATCATCTAGAACTTTTAATCATTTAAAATCTATTCTTATTCCTGCCATTTTACTGATTCATCATAACAACCCAACGAGGAAACTATTTTTCATTCACATTTCACAGATAAGAAACATGAAGGTCAGAGGCTGAAAAGACTTTCCCAGGGACACAAAGCTCATCTGCAGAGTCAGGTCTCCCTCCCTCCAGGTTCAGTGGCCTTGTTTATGTGACAGTCAGTTGACTCTCCACACTAAGTGATGGGCATAGGCACCAGATCGCTGAGCTTTGAATCCTTGTGCTTGCACTTGTTTGTGGCATGAGCCTAAGCCTATTCCTTAGCTAGTCTATGCCTCAGTTTCCTCGTATAAAGAATCAGATAACCATAGTCTCAATCTCAAAAGACTGAGAGGAATAAATAAGTTACTGTGTGCAAAGTGCTCAGAACGTTGGCTGGCACATAATATTTGCTCAGTAAATGTTGCTATAGAAACTTTACTGCATCCTGTTTGAATTCTCTCTTTCAAGGCTGATCTGAAATGCCATGAAGTCTTATTCTGACTTTTCATAAATAAATGAAATTTCTGCCTCCTTTGGACCCTATAATCATTTGTACTTTGCTTCCAGCATACAACATAGTCTGCTCTGCACTGGTATATCAATACACTTGTTTTTCTCATCCCACTCTCCCTTCACCTGTGAGTGCCGTGGTATCAGAGAGAGCTCTGATATAAACGTATCCCCTGCAGTGCCCCGTATGGTGCTTGATGACAAAGAGGAAATCAGTAGGCAAATGCCAGTAGCACTGAACTCAACTGAACCCAGAATTCTAGTTTCCACTAAGTCCTTGAATGTTGGGGCTAGAAAGGCTCCTTAGAAACCAATCTATCCTAAATGGATGCTGGATAGCTGGGGCTGCTGGGACCAGGAAAGAGCCTTGCCCAAAGTCATAAACTTAATGGCAGAAGTAAGAGTAGAAATCAAATCTCCTCACAACCAGCATTCCTGGGCTATGTTTCTCCCATGGAATAGAGGATTAACTAGACCACACACCTGAAGCAGAAAGAGCAGGATGGGACACACGACAGTAAACAGCTAAGCTTCAGCAGCAATATTGCTAAAAAAAAAAAAAATAGAGATGTACTAGGGACTTATATTCAGCAGCCAATCAGGGCTGTGGGACATGAATGAATTGTACAGCCAAGGCATCTTCTGTGTGCTGACTTGGTATGTCTCTGCTGCCGTGAATGGATCAGGAGCTCTGCACAGGAGATGTTACTGAGTCCTGAATGTATTAAAAGCGTTAAATGCAAACCTTTAAATGGTTCTCTTCCTCTTTCCATTTAACATGGACTCTAACCTGGAGTCCTCAAACCTTAGGCTCTAGAACACTTTCTCCATGTTGGAATTTGCATACAGAAGATACTAAAGATGCATGTTTCTTGTATGTCAAAGATATTTCTTATAGTTTTCCACGTGATTATCTAATCTGCTAGGGATGAGTAAAGGCAAAGTCCTTTTTGGTCTGTGGCCAGAGCCTCTTCTATACAGAACACTATCAATTTTTTTTCCCCCTGTTGAGGTTTCAAATAACCTTTAAAATGTACAATGAATCAGAGATAATTTAGTACTGGTCAGCATGACGTGATCAGAGAAATGTTTTGATTCCTGGTACTGTAAAATCTTGTCTTCCGAAGTAAAACAAGGTGAACAAGTCTCAAGGGGGAAAGCTCCTCCCCCATCTCTCATGTAAATCCATCAGGGGAGGAGGATCAGTGAGAAACTGGTCCTCTCTGATGGCTGCAGGTGGGTGGGGTGATAGAGAAGCATGACAAGCAGGCACAGCCCTTGGGCGGTGACTGCTGAGGCCCATATACTCAAAGTCACCCCCAACCCAATGTGAGCCTCTGAAAATGGGTGCAGGTTGGTGTGCTGTGCTGAGTCATGGTTAGAGAGAAGTGATCATTCACAACATTCTTCCTGGGACAATTGCTCAGATGGCAAATAGCTCTGACCTTGGAACTTTGGGGAGGTCATCTTCTTCTTTTTATATACCCAATAAATGAGTTATTTAAAAACATCTGTTAAATGTCTAGAGTAAAGAGTGCTTATTACGGTTAAATGTAAAGGTGAGCCAGGGGAAGTGAAAGAGACTTTTTGCAAAGGAAATTCATCCAGAAGCCATTTCCAAGCGCTGACTAACTTGACAGTATCCATTTGTTTCCCTTTTGAGTCATAGGAGCAGTTATTGTCATTATTATGATTTCAATCCATACATGGGTTTAACAAATGTGCTGCAGAAACAACCATATTCAACGAGCCTTCAAAGAGCTCACCTACCATCTTACTGACACCATAAAACATATCGAAGCAAACTGGCACTAATTTATTATCATCATTGCCTTAAAGAGCCGTCTTCTCAATCCTTCTGATCGATATCACTTCCCAACTATTCAACAGATGAGCCATTATGCATGTTGAATGCACATATTTTGGGTGGCGTTTTAAAATTTAAGTTTCCCCTGGGCAAGATGAAGCTGACTCAACACATATGGATCCCACTATTTCCAAACAAATATTCTGTCATATTAACACCGTCCATGTTGATAGAAGTAACAGAGGTAAAAGATGAAAATGCAATTGGCTTACAAATTTTGAAGTTTAGTCTCTTAGTAAGACCAATTGCTCTTTGTTGTTTGTTTTTCACTGTTAAACTTAATTAGTGTCTTCTCTTTTGACAGGAAACTTTATTCTCTTTTTTACTGAACGCTCCATCCTGGGCTGTCACTTGCTACCTTCTGCTAACAAATAATAAGCCCCTGCTGATGCCATTGAGCTCTAAGCTTCCTCGAAGTCATAGACGCTCTTGAATAAGAAACAGCTCTGCAGATTTCATCCTCTTGGGCTAAGTCCTGGAGGCATACTCTGTACTGCAGGGTAGGCAAATGCATGACACAGACACCCTCCTCTCTGAACCCAAGGAAGACATTACTAATTAATCATGGCATTTTTTTCCAATTGAGCCCAGTGCTCACCAAGTATTCACCATCCACATTCTTGGGAGCCATTAATTTGTCAGAATTGACAGGCTTGATAAAACCCATTTTCTGCCCTTGCCTTAATGGTTAAAAGCAATGGCTTTGGATGAGACCAACCTGAATTCAAATCCCAACACTATCACTTACTTGCTGTGTGATCTAGAGTATAGTTATCCTAAATCTGTTTCTCTACTCTAAAATGATCAATTCCTCTCACTCTACAGAGGTCTAAATTTATACATTTCTTCCTTTGAGAAACCTCTATTTACATAAGACTGAGTGTAGGTGCCTCATCCAGGCCTCTGCAAACACCCTGAACTTGAATAGTTATAGGCTAATTTCTTCTAATTTCCCTTCGTTGAAGTGTGAGTTCCTTGAGGAAAGAGATTATTTTCTTCTTCACTGTTATATTTTCAGGGCCCAGCAAAGGGCTTGGGGAGTAAGTACCTGAAAAAAGTTTAGCCATTAATACATACAAATCACTTAAAATAGTGGTAGTGATATGATATTCAATAAAAATTATCTATTTTCATATTTGTTATCATGTTCCATAAATTCAAATCTCAGAGAAGAAAGCCTGCTATGGAGCAGGGGTGGTTTAACTTTACATTGCTATTTCTTATACATAGGGGTGGTTTAACTTTACATTGCTATTTCTTTCAAGCTGCCAGGCATGGCAAAAGTATCCGTACTTTCTGAATCTTGAGAGAACTGTATTCCTTGAGACACATTTGTATTTTTTTCTCAACCTGCAAACCTAACATCAGGACTTTAACCTAAGAGGACTATTTGATTATGTTTTGGGCCACACCCACCATGTTTGCTAACATTGACATTCACTAGCCCAACCTTTGCTCTAACATCAGCCCTTCAGAGACTTAGATGAGGTACTCTTTTGGATTACTGGGGCCCCACGATTTTCTTTAAAGTGCCCAGGACCAAAGTAGTTCTCTCCTAGGATAATCACTTATGGCAGTGGTTCTCACACTTAAGCATGCAGGGCATCAGAATCCTCTTAAGGGTTTGTTAAAACACAGCCTGCTGGGCTCCACCTCCAGGATTTCTGATTCAAGAGGTCTGGGATGGGGTTCGAGAATTTTCATTTCTAACATATTCCCAGAAGATGCTCATGCTGCTGGTGCTTGACCATTCCTTGAGAACTACTGATCATAAAATAAAGGCAATAAAAGAGGAGAACTCTTGGCTAGAGAAGAAGCCACATGTTCTGTTTAGCAGCTCCTAGAATGGCAATGATCTCCATTTGAATCCTGTAAGGTGTATTTGCAACCAATTCTCATTAAAGTCAAAAAAATTTATTCATAAATATCAGCTGTAGGACCTTGCTGAAGGAATGAAAAAGCAAGGCTTCTAAATTTTGCTGATGGAACTTGCAATTTTCCCTCTTTGTCAGTTGACAACTAGTGAAATGACTTGATACTTTAATACCTCACAGTTAATATCATACTTGTGCAGGGTACTTTATATTTTGCCAGAGTGCCTTCATCCATATTATCACATTTGATTCTTTTAAAAAGTGCTTTGGGAGAGGCAGGCTGGAAGTTAGCATCTCTTTTTGAATGACAATCTAATGGGGACCCAAGTATGTGCCCAGATTCATAGAGTGGGCTCACAGCAGAGTCAAGTAGGACCCAGAATCTGATTCTTTGCCAGATTTCTTACCATGATACCACATGGTTTCTGATGTAAGGGTCAGTTCTGAGTTTCAGGTGCTTTAATGTACTAAACTTTAATTTCTTTTAATAACAATTTTAAGTTTTTTGTAAAGATAGGGTCTCACTGTGTTGCTCAGGCTGTACTTAAATTCTTGGCCTCAAGTGATCCTCCCATCTTTACCTCCCCAAGTGCTGGGATTACAGGTGTGTACCTCCATGCCTGTCCTAAACCTTAATTTCTTTCAGATGGTTACAGATGTTTTGAGTTATAACACATCATAAGGAGACCTACTAATCACTTAATGAGCTGCCAACAACCTAATGATTTTTAAGAATTTGGGGATATAGATGCCACAGAAATCCTCTCAAGAAAGCTTTAGACTCTTCTCTAAAACAATATAGATATGCAAGTATATAATACAATTTACATATGTGATTTCAGGTTGCATGTATTAATACATGGAGTCCTTAAAATCCAGGGCCACTATGTTGCATGACAGCAGTGGGCATCATTCCTCATGAATTAATTGTTGCCTGTGAAGACCGTCCACAAATCATGGAAGCATAACAAAGCTATATTCTCACCGTTTTGGTTTGTTGGTTGGTTTTGTGATGTTTAACAGAAGAACAAAATGAGATTCAAGAACTTAAGTGATTTGTTTTGATTATCACAGCTAAATAAAGGCAGAACTAGGGTAGAAACTACAACTTCCGGAAGGCAATGAGGTATTGTGAAAGAGAACCATCATTAGAGTCAGGAAACCTTTCTACCCTGGATTATACCATTTGCAGTCTATAAGACCTTAATATCCCCCAAGACTCAGTTTCCCCATTTTATAAATAGGTATCAAAAAATGAAATAGTATTTTAAAACCGTAGTCTGATAGAGTGCTTTTAGTCTAATATTTAAATAGAAGAAATCATGTCAAGTGCTAACACAAGTTGTGGCATCCAGTAAACATGAATTCCCTGGATCCGGGGCTATTTCCTCAGCTCAGGCTCATGTGTAACAAGCAGATAAAGTTTTCTTTCTCTCAGAACAATTGTTCCTGAGATTTCCCCACTGCTTCCAACTGACCAGAGGCTATATGCTCCACCTCAGGTTCTCTGGATCATGTAAGTCTACTGATGGTGTCATTGCCTGTGCACTCAAATGATCTGGTGTTCCTTTAAGTGCTTGTTCCATTGTCTCAAGTAGAATCTCAGAGATGTTTGGGTCCTCTCTAAGCATGGGTGCAAAAATAGGAAAAAAAAAAAAAAAGTCTAACCCAAAGGGAAGAAAGCCCATTCTAGAAGAGCATCTACTTCCTTCTATGTTTTCCAATGCTCATTTCAGCATGTACAATATTCATTATTCATAGTGCAAAGAAACCACATTATACTTCCTGACCTAAAGAGGGGTAATGATTTTCACTCTAATCTTGCATTTTGTATTTGCATCTAATTCACACTTAATCAGAATTTATAGGTCACTTCACTGTATATATTTCATGGTGTATCACACATTAAAAAACAAGCTTCTTGTTTTAGCTCATTATAAAAGTCTAGAATGTCAGCAATGGAAAGAACTGTAGAGACTTGTTCTAACTTCCTTATATTGATTTACAGGGAAGTGGTAAGTGCTCTGGGGTGGAGTTTGGGGAAATATGGTCCTCAAGGTCACACAGTAATGCTGAGTCAGAGGCAGCAACAACACTGAAGTGTCCATTTCCTGACTCTTTAAGTTTAGTGTTCTTGCCATGTTTTCCCTGACCTGCCTCAGATTTTAAGAGGCCAGAAAGGCCAAACAGTTGTAGTAGTATTTTCCCACTCTTAATTTCTTCATCTTCTCTCTCTCTCTTTTTTTAAAAATAATTTTGTTGGACAGTGGGATAAAGTGGGATAAAGATACACAGTCCCTTTTCCATTTTAAATAAATGGCTAGTCCTCATTGCTTGCTGCCTTTATAAACCTTCCATTTGGCTCACCCTACCCTATGCCTTCCATTATGTGGATAGCGATTTGTCTTTCTCTCCAGTACCATGGGCTATGTCACTGCCTGATTGTCCTCCTGTCTCTCAGTAGACACAGAGCCCATCTGCTCCCTTTCTTGAAGTTCCCTTACAGAAGAGGTCTTTCCCCAGAGAAAATGCCCTAACCTAGTCTTTCTAAAATGAGTAGGTCTTCGGACTTCTCAACTCGAAATGACTGGCTTGATAAAATAAAATATCCAAAATGTTCAAATGAATTAAGTACAAGGATAAATTTGGGGCTTCCTAATGTACCTCAGGACTCAGTGTCCATTTTGTATAATAACTCATAGGAGACATGGCCCCATCATTGTGGAATCTTCGAAAAAAAATATGCAGGTTGAATGAGACACTTTCTTTCATTAAATGAGTCAACAGAGAAGAGGAAAAAACTGTTTAAACCAAACTGCATTTCTGACCATTGACCTATAAAGCTACTAAGATCTGTCCTGACCTAAGTGAGGTCATGACTATGTGTTATCTAAGTCTGCACAGACAGACAGTTATGTGAATTTTATGAGGTCATTATCCTGAAATGCCTCCATTATTAGCATTGTCAGGAAATGGGATCTTTGAGAAAGTAGTACTAAATAAATTTCTCTTGCAAGCAGTTAAAGAATTTTAAACATTTTGAAGAAAAATGTCCTAGTAGTTTCTATACATGCTTCTGCTTTTATAAAAAGAGCATAACATACAGAACTTCTCCTTGGCCAACATAGTAGCGTCACAGGTAATGAATACTTGCAGACCTAGGCACTGTATTTTATACTTGTTTCTATTCTCTTTAATTTCCTGGAATGAATCCTGGCTCATAGCAGGCATAGAATAACTGGTTCGTAGTTAATAATCATGGGCATTGGTGCATATGATAACTCCCTTAGGGACTCTTGAGGTGGTAGGGTGCTCTGTTTGTTTTCGTTTCTTTGTTCTGGTCCCCAGACTGCTCCATACGTGGTGAGCCTGAAGTCTCCATTGGGGCTAACCTCCTTGTCAGCTGTCACTCTTCTTTCTGTCAGCAGGCATTGCCCACTCCTCCAGTCTACACCCACCTGCTGTTTTTCTTACTTGACATCCCTTTTTAACAAGTTCAGTAGCCAGACCTGTTAAATCACTCAACACACATTTATATAGCTTTGCAGTCAACATGCATTTGCCTGCAGGGTGCAAGAATGATGCAATTTTTTCATCTGGCTTAGAAAACTTTATTCTGCATTTAGACAGTAGAAGTTTTCCAAAATCTTATGGTGATTTAAAGTCTGAAAGCTGGTTAAATTGGGATATATGTAGAATAAAATGCAAATTACCCTCACAGGTTGTAACATTCTTAACTGGAAAGTTTGAATCCCTAGATTAGACCATTGAAGCCTTATCCTAGTCCCACAAAGATTTCTAGCCCATCCATTTCCACCTTCGCCAAATTGACAACATTGAGCTAAACATCAAACCAAACAGGTTACCTCTGGGAAGAAAACCAGCATACAAGAAACCAAATAATTTTATGCTATTTCCCAGTTGTTACTACATCCACCTCACACACAAATCCAGGATCTTTTAATGATCATAATAGAAAGTGGGCGTTCTAAGTTGAAGAAATAGTTTGAGCCGAATCAGACAAGCCCAAAGCATGGTGTACATGTGAGTTTTGGATGTGGAAGGGAAAGTGGGTAGTGCCACCAGCTTTTTAGACTCATAGTCACAATGGCAGGAGCATGTAGTGTATCAGAAGGACTTAAGGGAAAGAAGATAGAGAGGAGGGGAAAGTTAAATAATAGACATAAAGAGAAGGATAAGCAGTTTTTAGTTGGTCATAATAAATATGAGATGAGAGCTGTGGCCTATGCTAAAGTATGCTTTAGTTGGTTTGTTCTGTAGGGCCTTATCCACTGAAAGTAGGTGGCTAAATGAAGGTTAGAGGCAAGGAGATCAATGAAAAGATTCTGTATACTCGTGTACCAATTCTCCCTAATCCCAGTCACAAGGATCCAAATCACTTTTCCCAATTCTACTCAAGCTGTACAACCTTAGCAAAGGACTCCATAGGTAGAAAGAGAGCCAACGTTTGTCCCATGTTTCCAGATAAACAATATGGCTGATGACATAGAATTCTTCCCCAAAAAGAATTAAAAGCCAGCAGCCCACACTCCCAGGGAACCAAACGGCTGATTCATCTACTTCCTGAAAACAAAATGATAGTCACCATGCAGAATCTTACTTGTGTGTACAGTGGAAAAGACATAGCCATCAGGCACACACACTGGACCATTTATTTTGATATCTAGCTCTTAAAAACAGGAGCATAGCATGATATCACAAACTCACTAATTTACAGAGCTTTTGATTCTCTGGCTCATAGGAATCTCACTCTCATCCCTGAATATCTAGTCTTTCTCGGCAATGCTGTGAATTGTTTTTATATCCAAGGGTAGGAGATCTCTTCATAGTTCTGTACTTTTACTCAGAAGTGACCTTCTGCCTGAAATGCTGTACTCACCCAAATTTCCCTAATAATAATTCAGAGAAGACAAGCAGCAGCAGCAATAGCCATGGCCAACATTTGAGTACTTACAATGAACGGACACTCTGCTGAGTTCCTACATGTTAAGTTATTTCAACTTCCCAACAACCCAGTTTTTATCATCTTAATAATAAGGATGAAAACACTGAAGTGAAGAGGGAATAACTTTCCAAGGCTCACACAGTCAGTCGAAGCATGTGGAGACAGAAATCTTAATAGCCACATGGCCTCCAACTCAACTTTTCCGAAGTCCCTTTTCCCTGATGCCCAAGAATACACTCCTCCCTTGGAATTGTGCTGTATATTAGTTGAACCCATCTGATGACAATTTCTACCTAAAATTCATTCGTTCCACACTTATTTATTAAATGACTTACTATATGATAGGGGCTGTGCTAGGCCCTGGGAGAATAAAATTGTATCCTAGAGCAAGCTTGTCCAACCTGTGGCCTGTGGGCCACATGCAGCCTAGGATGGCTTTGAATATGTCCCAACACAAATGTGTAAACTTTCTTAAAACATTGAGATTTTTTTTTTGCGATTTTTTTTTAGCTCATCATTGATTATTGATGTTGGTGTATTTTATGTGTGGTCCAAGACGATTCTTCTTCCAAAGTGGCTCAGGGAAGACAAAAGATTGGTCACCCCTGTCCTAGAGGAAATCAAAGACTAGTTAGTGGGAAACAGGTAATCAGAATGCGACATAAGAATTATAATCAGGAAACACACAGGATTCTAAAGGGAGCATAAAGGAAGAAACAATAAAATTGTACCATGTTTGAAAAGCCTTCCAGGAAGAAGTGACACTGAATCTGGGACTTGAACGATAGGATTGTGGCAGGTGAGGGTTGGAGTATTTCATACCCAAGTAAGCAGCATATGCAGAAGTGACAGTGAATCTGGGACCTGAATGATGGGACTGTGGTAGGTGAGAGATGGAGTGTTTCATACCCAGGTAAGCAGGATATGCAGACCTGGAGAGATTGGGTAGTGTTGCTTTCATTGATCCCTCTGTAGCCACTCCCATCCTCTGATACTGCAAAGTCTTGTAGTTCTAGTATGCCTCACCCACAGATAGTGCTTTCAAGATAAAGGGATGAAGACATTTGGCATCATTGGTTCCAGACTCAAACTGACCTGAGTTCAAATCCTGGCTCCACTAAGTTCTTGTTTCTGTGTCTTCAGGAAAGAAATTAGCATCTTTAAACCTCAGTTTCAACATCTAGAGATGGGGATGAGGAAGGGTACTATCATCTTAAAGTTGTTGCAAGCATAAAGATGACCTAATATATGTAAAGGGACACGGCAGAGCCCCTGGACAAAGCAACTCCCCGGTGATGGTGGCATTTACTTTTATTTTTTATTTTATTAACAATTTTTAATAGGCAGGATCTTGCTCTGTTGCCCAAGCTGGCGTGCAGAGGTGCAATCATAGCTTACTGCAGCCTCGACTGCCTGGGCTCAAGTGATCCTCCTGCCTCAGTCTCCTGAGAAGCTGGAATTACAGGCACAGGCCACCATGCTCAGCTGATTTTTAAAAATTTTTTGTAGAGGTAGGGCCTTACTATGTTGACTAGTATGGTCTCAAACTCCTGGCCTCAAGCAGTCCTTTCATCTCAGCCTTCCAAAGTGCTGGGGTTACAGGCATGTGCTACCATGCCCAGCTAGCAGCTTTTATTCATTGTGGTAGTTATTTCTGGGTCTACCTGGATTATGAGCTCTCCATGAAAAGAAATCTGACATTTTTCTTTTGTGCCTTGTTGTGCCTTGATCTGTATAGACTTAATAACAAGTACTTAGTAAATATTTGCTGATGGATTTGTTGATGTTCATTTCCCATTAATTACTAAATGTTTGTTGAGTGCTTATATGTGCTAGGAACTTTTCCACATGCCATGGAACAAGTGAACAAAGCTCATTATTGGAGTTTTTATTCTAGAATTCTGACCAGCAGTTTCATAAAACTGATGATTACTTAGACTTTAAAATCACATTCAGAAAATGTTATCCATAGCATAAGAATTACCTAAATTGTTAATGATAATAACTGTAAACCCACTTGATGTTTCTGGAGAATCTGATTCCTTATCTTAAGGCCTCTTCAATTGACTCTGTATTTTTTCCACCTGCCACTGGGTCCTGCCTGAATCTAAAATAATGATTTCCACTTCACTTCATGATCTATATCACAGCATCCCTCTCATAATTCTTATCAGCAATAAACGAATTTGTTAATCTTCTCTTTCTTTCTGCTGCATTCTGGTGGTACCTGAGAGGCTGTTTGCATAGAAAGAGAAATGGGTTATCAGTCAAACAATTTAGGTTTTCAGTTTTGCTACTAATTGATTAAGGTATATTTTTCACTTATTCTCTCAATGAATATTAATGAAGTGCTTAACAGGAGTAGCATGGCCTGGTTGTGGGTTCAGGTTTAGGAGTCAATGCCCGGGTTACAAACAAACTCTGCCACTTTCCAGCCATATAATCTTGGGTGAGTGACTTGACCAGTTTCCTTATTTGCAAAACAGGGATAATAATCACACTTACTTTACAGGATAATTGTTGTAAGTATTAAACGAGTAAATACATATAAAAATCATAGGACACTGTGCCTGGAACTAGCAAGTTTTTAATAGATGTTAGATACTATTGCTTTATGATTGCTAACTATCATCACTATCAAACACAAGGCACTGTCTATGGCACTGAGGAAACAATTGGGGGGCGGGGAAAACATGGTCTTTGTCCTTATAGGGCTTGTCTTCTAATAGGTGAAGATACACTAAACAACTAAATACCCAAGTAAATACAAAATTACAAATTGTAATAAGTGTCAGAAGAGAAAGGGTGGAGAGAAAGTCAGGAGAGGGTGGTATGGTGTGTGATCTAAGAAGTGTCATTTGAGCTGAGACCTAAAGAATAAATAGGAGGTGGAGCAGTGAAGAAGGGGTATGCACCTATGTATGAAAAACTGTCCGAGCAGCGAGAGAAGCAGGTGTGAAGGCCCCAAGGCAAGGACTAAAGGCCTGTGTGGCTACAGTGTGAAGATTGAAGTGGAGAAGTCAGTGTGAAGATGAGGAGGAGAGGTGGCTGATGCAGCGGGCACAGTCCAGGCCGTGCAAGGGCTGATGGGGGATGTGGCACTGGAATGTTTGTCTAAGGGCCAAGGAAAGCCAGGGATGGCACATGGTTTCCTTTCTGGCCCGTTGATTTTCTGAAACTAAAGTGAAAGGATTATATAAATGCCTCTCTCAAGCCCCTTTAACACTGAAGAATATCAGATTCTATAATGGCTGACAAAAAAAAAAAAAAAAAGTGGCTGTTTCTGGGAAAAGTGTTAGGTTGGTGCAAAAGTCATTGTGGTTTGTCATTAAAAGTAATGGCAAAATCACAATTACTTTTGCACAAACCTACTAGACTATAAAGGAGAGGAAGAGAGGGAAAAAAAGAAGGGAGAGAGGGAGGTAAGAAAGAAGGAAAGAAGTGGCTAACTAAAACCTCAGTGCAGACATGAAGCCTGGAAATAAAATGTTGAATATTCAACTCAGATACAGACCCAGTACCTATTACATGTATGTGTGTGTAGATGTGCATGACTTATGCAAGTATTTGTATATTCACTGATTTGGCAGGAACCCAAACCCTGGAAAACAAATAAGACTAATGGGCTGGAAATGATAGAGAGGGGGAAAAATGCTGCATCAATCATTTTGGTTAAATGCATGATTACTGGATATAAAAATGCATCTGGAACCGCTCCTGCCTGAAAGCTGGTGCTGAGGAATTGAAATGCTTGCGGAGGCATGGTTCAGTGTCTCCTTTCAGGAACTCTTCAGTGGAAATCAAACAGAATTACATTAGGAAAGGAGTGACTGAGAAAGTACTCTCTGGAACAGAAATTTTTATTGGGGGGAGGAAAAGAAAAAGGAGCTTTAGTCCAAAAAGGACTGACTCCAAGAATACCAATTGGTTCCAGCCTTCCAGAGACCAGAAGAACTTGAGCACTTCTTGCCTTGATATTCAGATGCAGCATCAAAAGGACCACACAAGGCAGAGAAAATAAAAAATAAATAAGTGTTCTTCGAAACCAGATTTCTTTTTTTTTCCCAGCTGAGTGAGCCTAAGATTTAAGGATTTATGAAAGGGAAGCACACACTGGTCCAACTCTAGAAACACTTTATAGTGCTAATACTGCCGCTGGCTCTCAGAACTTGCTGCTGATATGGGTATGTGTGGCTGGATATCCTATGAAGCTTGCAGCAAATGCTGGGTAAAATACTAAATTGAAGTTCTTCAGTGGAATGGGAAGTAGAAGGAGTCCCTTATGGATTATGTAAAGTTCTTTTCTGATAAGGAAATATCCACTAACAATACATCATATTCTCCTAACTACTTCCCTGTTAGCCAGTAGTTCAATTTGCATATGCCTGATTTGAGCTGATAACAGCAGTTGCCATTTATTGGACATTCACAATATGTCTTAGGCACTTAATATGCATTATCCCACTGAATCTTCATAATGCATTGCAAGATAGATTCTAATATCCCCCTTGTATACATGAGGAAACAGAGGCTCAGACAAGTTAACTTGCACAAAGGTATAGCCTTCTGGAATTTATATGCAGATTTGATTTCCAAGCCCATATTTTCTTATATGTGACATGGGGTTGGTTAATAGTATCAACTTCAAATTCTCATGTTTCCAAAGTTCCCTCAAGAAGACTGTAGATTCAGCATATTCACTAGTATTTCTGTTTTGTGCACTTTTCTCATTATGGGCACTCTCTCCTTATCCCTTCTCAGCACTCCTATGTATTCAAATATTTTCTCCTATCAGAACCAGTTCTGGGATTATTCATTCCCACCTAGGTGCAAATGGCAGAAATAGGCATCAATATTTAGCAATAATTCCCTACTTTTCTACAGCTGGTGGTCAAGGACTCACATTTCCCCATCTCACATCCTCCTAGTAACGTGGAGAGGCAGACAAAGCAAGCATTCTCCCTAGTTTGCAAGTGAGAAACTGAGGCTCTGTTAGGGAGAATGACTTGACCAAGGTCACGAGATAAATTAAAAACAGAGTCATGATTACAAACCTACATCTCCAAAGACCCAGTCTGGCACCTTTTCCAACAGAACACACTGTTTCCCAGAGGAGCTGCAAGCTCAAGGCCAGGCAGAAAACATAAATGAACAAATGAGCCGGTGAGAGAACACCTTTCCCCTGCCAATGCTCACTTAGCTTTGGCTGAACTTTGTCCACTGAAAAGCAGGTCCAGATCTTCTTTCAACTTAGTTTTTGTTTGTTTGTTTGTTTTTTAAAAGAGAAGGTGAGAATCTGGATTTTTATATGCCATCTTATAATTTTTTAAAAAGCTGCCTCCGACTTTAATTTTTTTTGTTGTTGTTGTTATACTTTAGGTTTTAGGGTACATGTGCACAATGTGCAGGTTTGCTACATATGTATCCATGTGCCATGTTGATTTCCTGCACCCATTAACTCGTCATTTAGCATTAGGTATATCTCCTAATGCTGTCCCTCCCCCCTCCCCCAACCCCACAACAGTCCCCGGAGTGTGATGTTCCCCTTCCTGTGTCCATGAGTTCTCATTGTTCAATTCCCACCTATGAGTGAGAACATGCGGTGTTTGGTTTTTTGTCCTTGCGATAGTTTACTGAGAATGATGTTTTCCAGTTTCATCCATGTCCCTTAAATCTTCGTGAGAGCCAACAATTATGCATCTGTGAACCGGAATCACTGCTGACCACCAGTTTTCCACCTCTGCCTCAAAACAAAGGAAGGATGGAGAGCTTGATTAAGGCTGCAGAGATATCTAGCTGGAAGCCCTTTCAGTCACAGGAATGTCCACTGCCTAGCAGATCGAAACCTCAATTAAAGAACAGAAAATCATGGAGATGTAAAGTTCTAACCAAAGGAGATTCAGACAGAGATACTCCAGATCCCAGGGGCTAAGAAGATTGTGCCAGTGGTGGGACAGTAAACCAGCTTTCCAGGAAAAAAAGAATGTAGGATTTGCCAGTTTCCATGGTGTAAATATTCCTACCATAGCTAATAATTACTAATGGTTTAACAATCAGTTTGCAAAATTTATGAATATTTAATAATTGGCTCCATATATTTAATAATTGGTACCAGGTCATCATAGTTCAGTCATTCCAAATTGGTTGCATATTATACATACTGGCAAGCTTTTTAAAATATAGCTTCCTAGGCCTCACTCCAAATCTACTAAATCAGAATCTCTGTGGGCAAATCCTAGGAATCTATATTTTCAAAAAGCTTTCTGAAATGAGCAGCAAGATTTGGAAATCCCCATATCCAACTAAGAAAGTTGGACAGCCTGTTTGAACCATCCACCAGGCTGAAGACAGCCTGTTCAGAACTTTAAATGAAAGAGTGCAGAACTGAGATAAGAAATCCAGGGCTTTGAGAGACACATGATAAATGTGTTGAGCATTACTATAAAATTATAATACTAAAACAAAATTAATTATAAATAGCTATTTTTATTTGAGTTTTTCCATGTGCCAGACACTGTTGTAGATACTTTATATGCATGACTTTTTAAAATCCTCACAAAAACCCTTGGAGATAACGTAGCACTATTACTTTCATTTTATAAATGGGGAAATTGCAACATAGAGAAATTAGATAACTTGCCCAAGGTTACAATGCTAATAAATAGTAGAATAAGGATTGAAATCTAGGCATCTTGACTCTGGAGACTACACTCTCGACCACAATTAGGGGAAGCCCTAAAGGCAGAGATTATTTTGCACAGAGTAGCTATACTCAGAAATTCTTCCTTGAATTAGAGCAAAGGACAGGAGTTCACTTTAAACAACAACAACAACAACAAAAAAGACCACACACTTTTGTCTTCCCCAGGAAATCTGGAAATCTTTGACGGGTTTTCCTCCATTCCAGTAACTTTCAACAAGGCCTATTCTGAATAATCTAGTCTATGAGCATATAGATTTCCTGATTACTGAAAGGGAGAGTTGAACCTTCTACCTCATTTTCTGTGGTTTGTTTTCACCCTACTTGGCATCCCAAAGGGCAATAACACCCCTTATGCTGGCAGTTGCTTTGGAAGTGGACTTCACACTCCCTGGGAGATACACACTATCTGTTTGTAAGTCACCCTATTTTTAGTCTCCATTCAACACTGTCCTGGTCTCACATCACAACTGAGGCTAGAAATGCAGTTTTCGATTGAAAGGCTCTGCAGTGCAAGGCAATCTGGCAGTCTGTCCTCATAGAGGAGTTCTGGGCTCACCACACATTTTAGATCTTCCAGGCACACAGACAGTAGAATGATGTCAACCCCATAGGGGCTTTAGGGGTTCTTCTCTAGCAAAATAATAAAATAGTTGACCTCCATTTACCAAGCATATCATGCCAGACTTAGAGGAAAGAAACCCAGGAAGATCAAATTGTACCTTATTGGAACATTTAAGAAAAGAGTCTCGGCTGGGCGCGGTGGCTCACGCCTGTAATCCCAGCACTTTGGGAGGCTGAGGCAGGGGGATCACGAGGTCAGGAGATCGAGACCATCCTAGCTAACATGGTGAAACCCCATCTCTAGTAAAAATACAAAAATTAGCTGGACGTAGTGGTAGGTGCCTGTAGTTCCAGCCACTCGGGAGGCTGAGGCAGGAGAATGGCGTGAACCTGGGAGGCAGAGCTTGCAGTGAGCCAAGATTGCGCCATGGAGTTTGCAGTGAGCCAAGATTGCGCCACTGCACTCCAGCCTGGGTGACAGAGTGAGACTCCATCTCAAAAAAAAAAAAAAAGAAAAAGAAAAAAGTCTGAATCCCAAATGCCAAAGTCACTGGGCTAAGGTGAATGAGAAGGAGGCTAGCTGGACATTGTGGGAGAATGTATTCCTCATATGAAGGGAGAAACCACTACCTTGCTTCAGCCTATTGTGGACATATCTATCATTTTTTTCAAGATCAGGAACAGGACTTCCTCTTGTGTTAATGAGAGACTATGTAATTTGGACCAATACTCCCAGTGAGGACAACAAGAAAAGCTGGGCAAAATATTTACAAATCTACTTGAAGATGTAGGAGAGCTAACAAAAGAGCAAAAATAACAGGGCTGGGATCTAAGGATGGAGGAAGCCAAGGAGGTAACCCTTGTGTTTGGAGCTGCTTGCACCTTGGGGACATTTACTAATTCCAGAGTAAGCAACTAAACAACTAAGAGGAAGCTCATTTAAGAGCTTGCCAGAAATAGAAAGATGAAATTTGGAGTCCAGGACCAAAATATGGTGATGGCAGTGGGGGAAGCTTGTTAAACCCAACTTTAGGCTGGGACTCAGAAGGGCTGCCCAATAGGAATAAGGCTGAACTGGAAATAGACAGGTACTTGTAACGGTTGCAGTGTAGCTTCAAATCATCTCAGTCCCTGAAATTGGATTGATGTGATAATGGAGTACTAGTGCAGCAAGCAAACATGCATCTACTAGGGAAAAAGATAACATCATCCTAGGCCTCAAATTATTTCTACAAAGAAATTTTGCAAATTCAATGTCCAGAACACAGTAAAAAAAACCTGTTGTACTGGAAGATAAGACAACATAAATTAAAATGAACAGAAAAGCAGAGAAAATAGGAATAGACCCAAAGGGGCTCAAGTTATTAGAGTAATCAGACATTACAGACATAAATTTCATAATCAACTATGCTTACTATCTCCCAGGAGATTAAATGAAGGTTTGATAATTTTATCAGAGGACTGAAAACCAGGTGAAAGAACCAAAAAAAATTTTCCAAAATTGAACAGTATAATGACAGGCATCTAAAATTCAATAGACAGGTACAATGACAGATTAGATGCAGCCAAAAAGAGAATTAGCAAACATCAAGATAGATCAGAAGAATATAACAGGATTGAAACATATAAAGAGAAAATGATAGAAAATATGGAAAAGAATGTGGGTTACAGTGAAACACCCTAACATCATTGTAAATGAAATTTCATAAAGTGAAAAGAGGAGGACACATAAATGATGTCTGAAGAATTAATTGCCAAAAGCTCTCCAAACCTGACAAAAGACATCAAGACACAAATTTGAGAAGTCCAATGTACCCAAATGATGTTAAATTAAAAAAAAGAATCACACATAACCACAACATAGCAAAATTGCTGAAAACCAAAGACAGTAACTGCACCTGGAAGTGGGGTGGAGGCAGACAGATTACTGTCAAAAGATCAACAATAAAGCAGACAGCTGACCCTTCACAAGAAACAACAAAATTACATCTTTAAAGTGCTGACAGAGAATAACTGCAATGTAGACTCCATATCCAACAAAACCTTTTTTCCATAGAGAATGTAAAATAAAGACATTTTGATACAAATAAAAAGAAAAAAAATTTGTCAACAACAGACCCACACTAATGGAAATACAGAATGATATTATTCACAAAGAAGGAAAATTATTCCAGATGGAAACTTTGAGATGACAAATAGAATAAAAGGTAATAAAAATTATAAATATGTGGGTAAATATAAATAATGCTGACTGAATAAAAGAGCAGCAACAATAATATCACACTGTCAACTGTAAAAGTATAAAAATTATGCAACAATAATAACATGTACATTAGCAGGTAAATAAATAAAACTAAATGTTCAAGGTCTTTGTACCATCTGGGAAGAGGGTGTAAGTGACAATTACAATAACATTTGATATGCCAAGAATGAATGTTGCAATCACTAGTGTAAGCACTAGAAGAATAGTTAAGGGGTGCCTAATATTCAAATTAATACAGGAGTAAAAAGTTAAAAAAATTTAAAATTTAGTAAATCCGAAAGAAGCCAAGAAAATAATGATGTGGTTAAGTCTATCTTTAGAGAGAAATGTCAGGCTTTACAAATGCATATATTAGAAAAGAAGAAAAGATATGAAAAAAATCAATGAGCCAAGCATCCATTTTAAGAAGTCAGGAAAAAGCCCTGCAAATTAAACATAGAAAAGAAGAAGTAAATAAAGTGTAGAAGTTAATGAAATAAATGTACAACAGACAAGATAAACAAAGTCAAAACCAACCCCTCAATAATTTGAGAGAAAGTATGAGAGCAACCAAGCAAAAAATCCACCAATGTCAATAGTACAGAATGTGAGATTATAAATCTACTCAGAAGAATAGAAGTCATTATATGAAAAAGATACTTGCACATGCATGTTTATAGCAGCACAATTTACAATTGCAAAAATGTGAAACCAATCCAAATGCCCATCAATCAACGAGTGGATAAAGAAACTGTGATTATATATATATATACACGTATATATATACGTATATATGTATATATATACGTGTATATATATATCTTTTGTGATATATTTATATCATTCTTTTAAAGAACGGGAAGAGGAAGCACTGCCTTATTTTCCTCCTGAGGTCAGCATAACCTGAATACCAAATTGAACAAGGGTATTGTAAGAAAAGAAAATTACACATACTTTATTATTTCATAATCAGGATGAAAAACATCTTAAAATACTAACAAACTGAATAAGGAGATATTACCGTCAAGTTGGCAAGGAAGAAATAATACTCTCATTACTCATAAATGACATGATTGTATTCATAGAAAGAAAAACTATAGAAAAAAGTGAATTTAGCAAGGTCACGAGACATAAAATCAAGATAAAATTAATCATTTGTATTTCCATTTACCAGCACCAAACAATTATGACATAATATTTTAAGAACACTTTTTATAATATCAAAACACATAGAATACCTACAAAATAAATCTAACAAAAGATCTGTACTGAAAACTACAAAATATTACTGAAAAAACATAAGAAGATCTTAATAATTGAAGCAATATTCTATGCTCTGGGATTTGAAGACTCAGTATTGTAAAGATATCAACTCTCCCAAACTGATTGTAATTAAATTATATCCCAATTAGAATTTCTGTAGGTTTTATTTGTAATGTGACATGTTGGTTCTAAAATTTGTATGTAAATGTGAAGGTCTAATAATAGCCAAAACAATTTTGAAAAAGGGGAAAAGGCTTCCTGTTCCACATACAAAGGCTCAGGTTAAATCTAAATACCTGAGAAAGAAACAAACCAGTGGAATAGAAAAGAAAGACCAGAAGCAGAACCAGACATACTTGGTCACTTGACTTATGACCAAGATGCCACTGAAGTTTAGTGGAGAAAAGGTGATCTTTCCAATAAATGATGCTGACTATTGGATATCTATGTAGAAAAATTGATTCTAGACCCCTATACTATACCATAAATAAAAATCAATACCAGATGGATCATTAATTTAAGCGGAAAAACATAAGGCCACCAAAAGGTAATATAGAAGAATATATTCCTGACCTCAGGGTAGCAAAAGTTTTCCTAAACAAAATATAAAACCATCCATAAGGAAGAAACTGATAAATTGGACTGCATTCAAGTTAACACTTTCTGTCCTGTACAGCAAGAGATACCATTAAGTGAGTGAAAATGCAAGCTATGGAAAGGAAGAAGATATTTGCAACATACACATTTGACTGAAGGCTCACATTTAGAATACCTAAAATCAATTAAAAAAAAAAAAGTATTAACTGTTATCACTTAAGCATATCAGCATTTCAATAAGCACATGAAATGAAGCTAAAACTCACAAATAGTCAAGAGAAATACAAATTAAAATCACAATGAGTTATCACTACACCCCCATCAGGAGGGCTAAAATTAAAATGACTTACAATCCCAAGTGTTTGAGAGAATTTGGAGCAATGGGAATTGTCACATATTGATGGTGGGAGTGTAAATTGGTACAGCTACTTTGAAAAACTATTTGGCAGTATCTATTAAAGCCGAACGTTCACATAACACTACCAGGTTTATATCCAACAAAAAATATGTGCACATGTGCACCCAGACACATATACAAGAATATTTATAGACTCATTATTCAAAAGTGTAAACAGCCCAAATGTCCATCAAGAGTAGAATTATGGATGAATAAATTGTGGCATACTCATACAATAGAATCCCATACAGGAATGAAAATGAGTAAACTACACCTATATACAATCATGAGGATGAATCCTTTGAGTGTTATATCAAGCAAAGGAAAACAGATACACACATAAATACATACTAGATGCTTATTGAAATGTTGGTATGCCTTTTTAAGTGTTAATAGCTCACCCCTTTTGAGACAGAGCTCATCTGTCACCCAGGCTGGATCATGGTCCACTTGGCTCACTGCAACCACCATCCTGGGTCAAGATTGTAGCTGGGATTACAGGTGTGCACCACCAGGCCTGGCTAATTTTTGTATATTTGGTAGAGACAGGGTTTCGCTATGTTGGTCAGGCTGGTCTCGAACTCCTGACCACTGAGCCTGGCCACCTTTTGTCTATTTCTCTACTTGGTTGTCTGTCTTCTTTTTAAACTGATTTTAGGTATTCTAAATGTGAGTCTTCCTTTCTGTAGCTTGCATTTTCACTCTCTTAATGGTATCTCCTGCTTTACAGGACAGAAATTGTTAATTTTAACACAGTCCAATTTATCAATCTCTTCCTTATGGATGGTTTTATATTTTGTTTAAGAAGATTTTTCCTACTGTGAGGTCAGGAGTATATTCTGAATTCCAAAATGTAGACAAAATTAAACTCTAACATTTAGAAATGCATGCTTAGGTGGTAAAGCTCTAAAGAAAAACAAGGATGTTATGATGAATCCCGATAGAGGTTCTGTTTGGAGAGACAGTGTATAGAGCTAGGGATGGGCACAAGAGCATTCCTGGGGGCTGGCAACGCTACAATTCTTGATTTGGCTGAGTGTTAACTTTGTGATAAAACACTGTGCTGTATAGTTTTGCCTTGAGTATGTAGGTCAGATTAAGAAAGTTAAAAGTAAGTGAGAAGACAGAAACCTAGATTTTCAAATGAAATTCTTGTATTTTGAAAGGTTAGCAACTATTTTTTTTTTTAACAAATTAGATTTCTGTTTGGGCCACACATATTTCATCCATGAACTATGACTTTGTAACCCTTGAAGGTAACTCATGTGTTTGATTAGGAAGTTACAGGCACTAGGTGTGGTTTCATTCTGAGGCAAGAGCTTGGCAAAGTTAGGGGTCACCCACTTTATTTGTATATAGAGACTAAAACAGGTGAAATTCTCTTTCTCCCATCTCTTCCTCTTCCTCCCACCCTTCTAATTGGTAGCAAACTCCTGAAGTAAATCTCCAGGGGGAAATTTTAGAACTTGTTTCTGTTATTGCTGTGTATGATAGTAACATTACAAAAATGAAATAAGACTCATTCTGAAGCTTCCAAGGCATATTGGAGGTTATAAACTAGATCATAAATGTATGTAAATATATATGTATGTAAAATACATATATATGTATAGTAATAGTATTACCATTTATGGAGAGCTTACTATATATCCAATCCTGTACTAAAATCTCTGCTTATCATTTAATCATCACAACATCCCTGTGGTATGGGGAATTATTGGACCTGTCACACAGATGAAAGTTGAGGCTGGACAAATGAGGTCCCATGCCCAAGAACGTAGCTAGGTGGTGGCAACTGGCAAAGACATGATCAGTTAGTCCCTTCTTGTTCACTCAGCCTGTCCTTTACTAACCATGACACCACATTGGTGAGGCCACTACTCCTAATAGAAGAGATATAGACATTTTTCCAGAGTGTCCTAGATCTTCTAGAGCAGAGATGTTGATATTTACATATTCGGTATGAAAATAGGCCCCAGCTTCTCAAGCCTTTACTACCTTAAGCACTCAATAAATACTGGTAATTGTTACATACTGTTCATCTTCCTAGTTTCTCTGAGACCCACGGTATAAGGTCAGCATGATTAAAGAAAGCTCAGATCAATATCTATGACAGTTTACCAGCCTGAAGACAAAGGGCACCAGGGACAGAAAGAAAAGAACTTAAGGGTTGTGATTGTTAGATAGCTAAGGACAATACTGGCCAAACAGTGAGTGTTCAAGAAATGCAGAAAATGAAAACACTTTGGCCTCGGAAAAGACTGCTAGAGAGAATCTGTTCCCCTTCCTCCATCGTAGAGATGTGGGAACTGTAGCCCACGGCTGTAGGAGGTACTGGGGTAAAGTGGCAACTAGCTAGCAATGATGACTGGACTTTGGGCAAATCACTTTATCTTTTTTGGCTTTATCATCTGTCAAATGGGAGTGTTAGAACAGAACATTGCTGTCTAAGGCAATTCAAGCTATATAGTGTCCTTTTCAAAATAAGTCTTAACTGCAATGCCAACATAACGCAGACAATGGAGGGCACAGCCAAAGATGTGAGGATGAGAGGACAACTTTGTTTCATTGTTCCTCCTTCTCCTTTCTAGCAGCACTGGAGGCATCTCCTGGCCAATACTAGGCACATAGCAAGTTCACAATGAATATTTGCAAAATAAGTTGTGAGCTCTATAATTCTGTACAGCATAATTGATAACAATATGGATTAGGACTCTCTAAGGTCCCTTACAATTCAAAAACTTCAGTCATCTAAGGAACCTGCCTGAAATCATCCTGTGAACAAGGTGGGGTTGCAAATTGGCTCTCCCATCTCGCATTTCAGGCTCCTAGAATTTGTTCTCTGGCCACTTGGCCATGAACTAGTTTACTTAGGAGCTTTTCAGCTCAGCCCTAACAATCTGGTGTTGAATAGAGAGGTGTTTTCTGCTCTGATTTGATTTTCACTTTTGCTTTTAGACATGGACGCTGAGGACATGAAACTCACACATATGAGAGTATATGAAACTTAATCCCAAGACCTTCATGTCGCAGTGAAAGGTCAGAAACCAAAAATGCCTTCATCTTTAGCAGTGAGATTATAAAACAGCAGGGCTGTAAGATATAAAAAAAGTCTCTTTGTGAAGTATGTGGGCCTTAGTGCACTTTTCTGGAAATAAAAAGTTAAAGAGTATGGATCACAGAATCAGACAGACTTGGTTTAAATATTTACCACTTATGAGTTATGAGATCTTAGGTAAGATTCCAAACTCTTTGAGCTTTTGGCTTCTTGCTTGTAAAATGGGGATAACAGCATCTCTTATCTCATGCGGACATAGGAAGCAAAATACTTAAAGTGCTAAACACAGGGTCTGGCACCAGTATGTGCTTAGTTGGTGTTAGCTGTTTATCATCATTCTGTTCATCCAGCGAATGAATGAATTTTCTTGACAATGTCCCTGCAAAGTAGTCTTCTACTTGAAAACTTCCAGTGAGAGGAAGTTTCTATCTCAGGAGGAATCTGCTTCATCTTCAAGCATCTGATCAGCTCAGACTTCCACCTTCCTCATGAGACAAAGAAGTGCCTCGAGGCTAGGATGCTCCAGGTGGGATCCCAAGATGTGATGCTGCTCTGACAGCTGAAGCTATAGTTAAACTTGAAATAAACAGAAGGCTTCACTTCCCAGGTCTTTTGGGTTGGCAATCTCTGGGCAAAGCTCATTTAATTCAAGTTCCCAGGCTGTGAGACATAAGGAAACTCTGAAATAAATTTTTAGCAGCAAGGTTCCATGGTGGTAGACTTGTCTCTGCTTCTTCTCCCAGTTTCCCTTTGGCCCCCCAGCCTGGCAAGAAACAGACAGGCACTTCTCCTCTTTGGTCTCCCTGGGATGTTCATTTTTCACTCTGAGACTTGAGATCACCATTTTCTATGCATGTAGGTGCTTTGGGTATAGTGGTCTGAAATTTCAGGTGCCTCCTTTGACTTCCCACAGTCAAAAACCTGGGTGGAAAAGCGCTATTTCTTTCCTAAATAAATTCTGGATTTGAGGGCATTTCTCTTTTTCTACTGATTGAAAACCTATCCTTACAAACTCCATCCTTTTTTTTTTTTTTTTTTGAGAGGGAGTCTCGCTCTGTCGCCCAGGCTGGAGTGCAGTGGTGTGATCTCGGCTCACTGCAAACTCCGCCTCCTGGGTTCACGCCATTCTCCTGCCTCAGCCTCCTGAGTAGCTGGGACTACAGGCGCCCGCCACCACGCCCGGCTAGTTTTTTTGTATTTTTAGTAGAGACAGGGTTTCACCATGTTAGCCAGGATGGTCTCAATCTTCTGACCTCGCGATCCGCCTGCCTCAGCCTCCCAAAGTGCTGGGATTACAGGTGTGAGCCGCCGTGCCCGGCTCAAATTCCATACTTTTATTACAAACAGGAAGAGATGGCTCTCACTGTAGACCCTCTGACGACCGGCGGTGCTATTTGGCATCAAGGTGCGCAGTGCCTCCGTGTCCACCTTATCTAGCAGGCTTCATCTCCCTGCACACACTTTAGTCAAGCTGACAGCCTTCCTTTCCCATGTGACTCCACCATGTACCTCAGGAATTTTACTCATGCTATTTCTCAGGCATATTTTTCTTTTCCCCTCCCTTCATTTACTTCAAAGTCTCATTTTCTCGGGATCTTTAACTATCTATATTCTTGGCCCTTTCTGACCACCCAGAATCAATCTCTATATTATAGAGTTAGTCGTTTAAGTCTTCTCAACTGGTGACAAACTCACTGGCGGGCTTGCACCGCTCTCAAATAATTTAATGAGTACAGTTGCGCCTCTGTATCTGCAGGTTCTACGTTTGCAGATTCACAACTGCAGATTGAAAATATTAAAAATAAAAGTAACAACACAACAATCAAAATAATAAAGTGTGGCAGCTATTTACATAGTATTTACATTGTATTAGGTATTATAAGTAATATAGAGATGATTTAAAGTATGTGAGAGGATGTACCTAGGTTATGTGCAAACACCACACCATGTTATATAAAGGACTTAAACATTTGTAGATTTTGGTATCTGTAGGAGTCCTGGTACCAATCCCCTGTGGATATCAAGGGACTGCTGTACTGTCTAATTGCCATCTGCAAGATTGTGGTCTTTTAGGATAAGTATTGTGAATTAAACTTCTTTCATACTTTCTAAAGTGCTTAGTCTAGAAGATGCTCAGTAAACTTTCTGGACAAAATAATCTAGTTGAGGTAATAAAAAGTGTTAAACTAGAATTAGCAATGGACTTCGATCAGCCAAAAAGGAAGGAAATTATATAAAATCAACAGCCCTGGCCGGGTACAGTGGCTCACGCCTGCAATCCCAGCACTTTGGGAGGCCGAGGTGGGTGGATCATGAGGTCAGGAGATCGAGACCATCCTGGCTAACACGGTGAAACCCTGTCTCTACTAAAAATATAAAAAAATTAGCCAGGCATGGTGGTGGGCGCCTGTAGTTCCAGCTGCTCGGGAGGCTGAGGCAGGAGAATGGCATGAACCTGGGAGGTGGAGCTTGTGGTGAGCCGAGACGTACTCCAGCCTGGACAACACAGAGAGATTCTGTCTCAAATAAAATAAAATAAAAAACCTAAACAAAATAGCCCCACTCCGCTGAAGCTTTGTTAAACCTAAATTATTGAATGTTAGAAAAAAAAAGCCACCGTGGTTTAACCTTCATTTTATTCTGTTAAAGTATCATTGGACAGATAGATTATAGATTTTCAGTGGACCATATCATAAACTCAAGAGCTCAATAAATAGTGGCTATAAGGAAACGAATGAGCAAGAAATTCCTAAGAAGGAAATACAGATCCAAAGGCAGTTAAGGAAGGCAGTTAAGGGAGGCTAATAAGTAAGATTGTCAAACTCAGTTCTCTAGGAGACCACCTTAGGATCTGAGTCCTTCCCTCACCTCTGCTGCTTGGCATTCAAGGCTTTCCAGATTCTAAGCATAAACTGCTTTTCCACCTTATCTATTATATTTTTCTTACTTTTTCCCCTGTGTAACTGCAAATGGATTGTCTGGTGTTCCTAAAATATACTTTTAATTTGGTGCTATTCTCTTTGCTTTTATTTTTCCCTTTCCTCTAATAGGTACTAAAGTCAACCCGTAATTTAACTGAACCCAGTCAGGTGCTTCCTTTCTGAAACCATCAGAATCAAATCAAAGGTATCAGCACCCACAGGATGTGCTCTTCCTATTCTTGCATTCTCCCTCCCCCAAGTAGTTTGAGTATACTACTTTGACAAGACTTAGTATATCTGATTATATATATAATTGCCATAATATATAATAACGTGGTAGTATATTATTATGTAAAATATCCACTATATATAATCATTATATATATAAAATCACATTTATACAATGGTCATTATATATGTAATCTGTTATTTACATGTCATTCTCTAGATCTGCTTCTAAACTGTGATCTTTTTCTTTTTGAGACAGAGTTTCACCTTGTCACCCAGGCTGGAATGCAGTGGCATGAACATGGCTCACTGCAGCCTTGACCTCCTAGGCTCAAGCGATCTTCCCATCTCAGCCTCCTGAGTAGATGGGACTACAGGTACATGCCACAGCACCAGGCTAATTAGTTTTTTTTGTTGTTTTTTTGTTTTTTTTTTGTAGAGACGGGGTCTTGCCATGTTGCCCAGCCTTGTCTTGAACTCCTGGGTGTAAGTAATTCTCCTGCATTGGTCTCCCAAAGTGCTGGAATTACAGGCATAAGCCACTGTACCCAGCTAGACTGTGATTTTCTTGAGGGCAAGTATGGTTTTTTAGCCATCTTGATATTTCCTTTGGCACTCAGAAATAGCAAAGTTTCTTCAATAATAGGTAAAACTAATGTTAATATTTTCAGAATGCTTCTATGTACTAGGGACTATTGCATTATCTCACTGAATACTCAATCATCCTCTGAAGCAAGAACTCTTATTGCTTCTTTTTAGATGAGAAAAGTGAGGCTCCTAGGCTTTAAATAACTGGTCTGAGGCCACATAGCTGTGAAATGAAGCAACCAGAATACAAACCCTGGCAGTCTGCCTATAGAACCTGAGTTCTTGAAAAAGATTTGGTGACCCCCTAATTGGGCCACAAACCTAGAAAGAAGAATAACACTCAAAATTGCAAAATGGGGTGCAGGATCCATGGCACAGACCTTCAGAGATCCTGCCTCTGAAAGTCTCAATAACCAACTCATATTCAGGTAGTCCCTGAACGTACTAAGAGTTGAAGTACACAAAGGAAAAGAGGGAAAGTGAGTTCTAAGGACCAAATTTCTATTGACCAAAGCGCCCCTTCAAAACAGGGCTTAAGGCTCTGCAGAGCTGAAATGTTCAAAACCGTCAGTCTCCCGCAGAGTGAACCCTTCAAAGGACCTTAAAGAAGCTTCCCTGATGGTGTTTGCTTGCTCTCTCTGCTTCATTCCTAGCAGAGGAGGCTGCAGACAGCCAAGTGTGCAGAATGCCTGGGGAGGCCACGGGACCGGGTGAGCTCAGACCATTCCCAGAGACCCTACGTCCACCTCTTGCCTGACCCATCAGCCTGTATGACAGCTGAGTGGCACTAGCACCGGCTTGCCGGTGGGACCAGCTTTGGCAAACAAATATGATTTTTCATTAAACAACTTGTTTAACTAACAAAGATTAGTGGTGCAGAATCCCCTCTTTCTGGAAAAGGAAGGAGAATAAAGTACTGGTAACCCATTTTAATCTCCAAGGCTGAGATATTACATTTCATTTGAGAAGGGAGAGTAAGGACACCAGAGACCTAACAAACCACAATGCTGAGTTTTTAGAGTCTCCATCTCTCCTGCCTCTCCTCCACCCAGCTTTTCCAGTGTCAGAACAGGGGCTCCAAGTTGATGAACAGAGCCTTGGGTTTGGAGTCAGGAGGGCTGAGTTCTAGATCCACCTCTCCCATTTGTACCTGTGCAACCTCCTGAAAATCAGGGGCCTCCATTTCCCCATCTGCAAAATGGAACTCTATGTAATATCTGTTGTAACATGCCTCTTTCACAGGCTTGCTGTGGGGATCAGTGAGCCAGTGTATAAAGGGGTTTTGTCAGCTAGAAGCCACAATGCATAAACAATGGAATTATTTGTTGGATTTTGAAATGTACATGTGGACAGAAGCCGAAAACCAAATATGAACAAAAATAAAGTGGCTGGATCTTGCAAACATTTTTCAAAAAGTAAATTTTAATTTGCTTCTCATTTGATAATTTTTAAACATTCCAAAAAGAATAGATGTATACTTGTTATACCCTATGTAGTTAAAAGACTCTCCCATTTCACTCTGTCTAAATCATTCCCAGCCTCTTCTGGGGTGCCAGCCATGATGGATGCATCCAAATTGATCACTCGGGCCATGAAATCTGTCAGTCTCAAACTATGAAAATGACATAATTTGCTACTTAGTGACAGTGTTGACCTGTTTTTTTTAATTGTCTATATATGTGTATTTCCCTAATAAGTTTACAGTCCTTGAGGGAGCTTTTATGCATCTATGTGACCTCTCATGGAACATGACACTGGGCATTTAGAAATGACTGAATATATATTTAAAAGCACTCAGTTAGCCACAGAAGTATTTAGTGTTCAAATCCTATGTGCCTGCCCAGCATTCCGTGTCTAGCACTTTGTTAGTTAGTAAAGGACTAAAGAACTATTTCTAAGACGTAGACTGTGTTTATATTATTTAACTCATAGCTTGCTTTTTAGATAAATGTTTACAATTAAAAAGCATTTCACAATGTGAGCAATAAAATAAATGAAATGGTATTGAATTATAACCCAAAGTATAAAATAGATATCCTTGAATCCATATTGATATAAATAAATGATTGGATATGTAAATAAATAGTGAGAAGAAATAAATTTCCCAGTCAGAATAATTTGAAATAATTTACCTAGACACTCTGCCCTCAAAGAGGTAGAGTGTAACACATCACTTTTAAATATAGACTGGACATAGTGACTTTTTTTCCGAAGAGCTAGCTAAACGAGTATTTAGTGTTAGTTAATAATAATGTATTAGTATTGGTTCATTAACTGTGACAAATGCACTACACTAATGTAAGATTTTAATCATAGGGGAGAAAAATGGAGCATGGAGTATTGGGAACTCTCTGAACTAACCTGGTGACCTTTCTGTAAATCTAAAACTACAATAAAAAGTTTATTTTAAAAAATACAGTTTCACAACACTGTGTCTGATGCATGTGATGTGGAATATACATGCTTATCTTTGCTATCTCCCCCAAACTCACATAAATCACAGCAAAATAATAAAATAGGTGCAAATATACAGGTCAAAGAGAAACTGAAAAGAGGGAAGAGAAGACAAAGGAAGTAAAACATCTGAAGGATGCAAAGTGGATGAAGGTAACTGACTTAGCCTGGTGAAGAAAGCTGAAATAACCACCCATGAACAGAAAGTGAGTGGAGTCAATAAGAAAGCCATAAAACCACAGATCACAAGAAAGGTGTAAAAATATGAAGCACTGGATACTTTGAAGGCTTTGAAGGCTGAGGTATGGGATGGGGTAAAAACCAGTGGAAAGCCCCAGAACCCCCGCCCTAGCCTACGCAGCCAGGTAATCCCTCTTTTTCAGCCAAGCAGAAGACTGGGGGTGGACTCTGAAGAAGACAAAGTATTTAGACTCTAGATTAAGATCACCAGGTATAGCTGAGAATAAGGGTGAGGACACCAACTGGCCATCTTCCTACTTGCATGCAGAACAGCCCATTGGCTTTCTGGTGCTTATAAGAGCAGGTAGTCAAGGGCCTCTAAATATGGAGGAGGGAGAGGGAGAAATTAAAATTAACAAAAAAATAAACAAAAATAAATCACGGGAAACAAGCACAATTTAGGGACCAAAAGAACACATTAAAAAAATACACTCATTCTAGAGTATGAATAAGATGCTATAATGAAGGAATAATCAAAAAGCAAAAAGAACTCTAGGAAGTTAATGCAGTAGATAAATATATTAGTTGACAAAAATACTGAAAGATGAAGTTGAAATGTGGCACATATACACCATGGAATACTATGCAGCCATAAAAAATGATGAGTTCATGTCCTTTGTAGGGACATGGATGAAACTGGAAAACATCATTCTCAGTAAACTATCGCAAGGACAAAAAACCAAACACCGCATGTTCTCACTCATAGGTGGGAATTGAACAATGAGAACTCATGGACACAGGAAGCGGAACATCACACTCCAGGGACTGTTGTGGGGTGGGGGGAGTGGGGAGGGCCGGCATTAGGAGATATACCTAATGCTAAATGACAAGTTAATGGGTGCCGCAAAACAGCAAAACAACATGGCACATGGATACATATGTAACAAACCTGCACATTGTGCACATGTACCCTAAAACCTAAAGTATAATAATAATAATAAAAAAAGTACAAAAAAAATAAAAAAAAAGATATCACCCAAAAAATAAAATAAAAGTCAAAGAAATAGAATGTTGGAAGCCTAACATACGGAATTGCAAATGAAAGAGCAGAAATGAAGACAAGGATGATATCAAATAAATTATAAAAGAAAATCTCTTAAAACTGAAGGGTCTGAGTCTTCAGGTAGAAAAAGCTTACAGAATGTCTTTCTAGCGCCACGAATGACCTGTGAATGAAAAAAGGTGATTGTCTTGAAATTAGAACTTTAGAGACAAAAAGATAATCGTAACAGCTTCTGGAGGAGGAGAAGGGACAATAAATCCCAAACAAAGAAGGAGCATGTAGAATAACATTGGACTTTTTAATCAGCCACAATGGAAAAAAGAAGATAATGAAATAATGTGTGCAAAATTCTGAATAAAAATTATTTCCAAGCTTGCATTTCATCTCCAATCAATGAAGTTTGAGAGTGGAATAAAAACTATTTCAAATATTCAAGATCTAAAAATTTACCTCTCATGTTGTCTTTCTTAAGAAACCACTGGAAAATGCATTCTGCCAAAATGAGAGCACAACTGGTAATGAGGAAGAATGAGGTACAGAGAATAGGAGAGCCTGCGCTAGCGAAAAGTGTTGGTCCCAGGAAGATAGCTCTCCTGCAGGTCACAACAGCAACCAGGTCAGGCTTCAGCTGAATGGGGCTCCCAGAGGAAGGTCTCTGGGAAAACCATGCAACTGAGAGATCATCTCACATTCCTGATTGTAACTGGGAGGAATTCTGTGGTTTGCTTAGAAATTTTGGATCTGAGTCAATGACAAAATATGCAGAATAAAATAAACAAAGCAAGCAAGCAAGCAAACAAACAAACAATAAAGCAGAAACACAAAAAGTTTAAGAGTGTGCTATTTGGCTTGGTTGTGAAGGTATTTATTTAGTCATCATAACGTAAATACTGAATATTAATTTAATATTCTGCATCTGCCATAGTACAGTCAAAAACTAATATCTAAAATTGAAAAATCAGGAAACAGCATTGCTATGGACTCCATGTTTGTGCCCCCTACACAAATTCATATGTTGAAACCCTAATCCCTAGTGGGATAGGATTAGAAGGTGGAGTCTTTGGGAGGTAATCAGATTTATTATTATTATTTTTTATTTTTTTGAGATGGAATTTTACTCTGTCACCCAGGCAGAAGGGCAGTGGCGTGATGTCAGCTTACTGCATCCTCCACCTTCCAGGCTCAAGTGATTCTCATGCCTCAACCTCCTGAGTGGCTGGGACTACAGGCATGTGTTACCAAGCCAGGCTAATTTTTTGTATTTTTAGTAAAGACAGGGTTTTGCCATCTTGGCCAGGTTGGTCTCCAACTCCTGACCTCAAGCAATCCACCCACCTCGGCCTCCCAAAGTGCTGGGATCACAGGTGTGAGCCACTGCGCCTGGCAGTTGATCAGATTTAGAGGAGGTCATGAGGGTGGAGCCCCATGATGAGACTCTAAGAAGAGAAAGAGACTCAATTTCTCTCTCTCTCTCTCTCTCCTCTCTCTGTCATGCAAAGATACAGCAAGAAGGTGGCCATCTGTAAACTAGGAAGCAGGTCTTTACCAGGCCTACATTGGCCTCACATTGATCTTGTACTTCCCAGCCTCCAGAACTGAGAAATAAACATCTTTTGTTTAAGCCACCCAGTCTATAGTATTTGTTATGGCAGCCCAAACCAGAACAGGCAATACAAGAGATACAAAGGTAAAATATCAGAAGAACAGCTAAGAGAGCTTAAAGTGATCCCCCATGAAAGCTGGAATCCAGGATAGAAAGGGAGGAGGGAAGAGAATGTTGAATTTTGTCTTATGACTTGAAATAACATTTGATTTTGTAAATTATATATGCATTATTTAGGGAGAAAAAATAAATTAAAAATGTCCTTGTCCTAACAACTAGTGATGAGAAAAATCTCCTTTTTACAGAAGAGGAAACTGAGGATACAAGAGATAAAGTGATATGCTCAAAACCACAAAGAGACCACGGCACAGCCAGGACTAGAATTTGGGTCTTCTGACTCCCAGACCTGGACTCTGCTAACTCTAGAGGAAGTTGGAAGTAGTAGAATTCACCTATGCTGTCAGGCCCCTTGGCAAGAATTCAATGGAATCTAGAGCCGTCTACTAGTTTCAGGGACACTCTCTGACCTTTACCACCTTCTGTGAGTTCTGAAAAACAACAGGCCATGGCTTGGACAGTTCAAGGAATACAGCCTCTTGCTATGAAAAGAGCCAACATCTAAAATCATCTTTCATCAGCCCTTATGTTTCATGGCCATACTCCTCCCCAAGCCCTCTGGATGCTGTGTGCTTTTATAATATCACTGCCTTTACTCTGGGAAAGAAAAACTAAGGTGGGGGCAAAAGAATAAAGCCCTAGATGTTTTTGCCTTTTGAAATCAGTCATTTGCTTTCCCTTCTCACACACTAAAAGGGATAGCCCACTTCTTTTTCTTCCGGGTACAGTTAAAGCATGTTTTCCTAATATATTTTCTATCTTTTGAGATGATTCCTGGTTTGGACTTTTGCTTTCATGTTGCAATCACAAAAGGTTATTCTACTTCCTTAGTTTGTGGTTAATAATCTGGCCTACTTTCTGACTTCTGTGGCATTCTTGTTGCAGGAATCTGCCTTTATGCAATTCTGTGCTTTTTAAATGCCTTCCTTGCTTCTTAAATAATAGTATGCTTCTCATACTCCCAACCCCTTCCTAGACCAACCATTTCTTCTTGATTTCATCCAATTTCTATTAAGTGTTTCTTGGTGCTAGATACTACGTTGGGTTCTAGGAATTCAGCAGTGAACAAAACAAACTTTACCTGTATCCTCTAGGAGCTCACAGTTGAGTGAAAAGGCATATACAAGATAAATAATTATTGCCTACGTGTGACCTAGCGCTGTGCAGGGGAATTTTCTGTATTATGAATACCTGTGAATGAGGATCTGACCTAGTTGGTATAGGGATGTGTTGGTCAGGGTTTTCGTGGGATACTCAGTGGGATATCTTGAATGTCTAGCACAATGCTGCGTGACAAATTAGTGCTCCACAAACATTGGCCATTTCTTTGATGAATATCGTTGGAATGGTTTCGAAAAGTTAAGAACGGTCTATAAAATTACACTCATAATTTTCATGCCCTAAGGACAGGCAATTAAAAAGTCAGGAAGAAATTTCTAGTATAAAATTAGGCATAAACCGGATTGGGGAAAATTATGAGAAGGAGTCTGCGTAGACAGACAAGGATGATCTAGCTGACTTCTCCACTCAACTCTTCGCTGTCTTCAAATTCATTCTGAAAAACAATTTAAAATTGTGTGTCTCTGTTTGATGACTCTTGAATAACTAGGACTGGGTCAAGAAGGAACTAAATCTTTTGACACTGAGTACAACAGCCATAATATAGCAATGCACATTACAGTGCTTACAACTAACACAATACCCCCATTTAAAGGGGCAATGCTTAGACCTTTTCACACTCTTACAAATAATCTTCTCAACTTTAAAAGGGTAAGAAAAAAAGGCAGTATTCTTCTAACAAGCACAGTACACATCCTAAACAAGAACAAACATTTATAGACACAGGAAGTTGAAAATAAAGTTTAGAAACTAACAAATGCAGGTTTACTGCTTTGATGATAACTTGGTATAGATAACAGTTTTGAAGAGGTAAAATAAGGATGCCCTTGTTTCACAAAATTTTTTTTAGGAAAATATAGGTGTAAAGTAAATTTCTTTAAAATTAGTATCATTTCCACAAAGCCTGTTATTGGTAAATTAGAGAAGTAGTCCTGTAGGAAAAAGATCTCCAAAGCATTGAAGAAGAGATACATATATTGTAACACACACACACACACACACACACACACACACACACACACAGACATTTCAATAGCTTGTTGAGTTTGCACATTTTAAGAGTTCATCAACAATACTTATGGGACTCTGGCGGTCTCTCAGTCTTGATTTTTTCACTTTTGTTTTTTTAATTATTATTACACTTTAGGTTTTAGGGTACATGTGCATAATGTGCAGATTTGTTACATATGTATCCATGTGCCATGTTGTTTTGCTGCACCCATTAACTCGTCCTTTAGCATTAGGTATATCTCCTAATGCTGGCCCTCCCCCCTCCCCCCACCCCACAACAGTCCCTGGAGTGTGATGTTCCCCTTCCTGTGTCCATGAGTTCTCATTGTTCAATTCCCACCTATGAGTGAGAACATGCGGTGTTTGGTTTTTTGTCCTTGCGATAGTTTACTGAGAATGATGTTTTCCAGTTTCATCCATGTCCCTACAAAGGACACGAACTCATCATTTTGTATGGCTGCATAGTATTCCATGGTGTATATGTGCCACATTTTCTTAATCCAGTCTATCGTTGTTGGACATTTGGGTTGGTTCCTACTCTTTGCTATTGTGAATAGTGCCGCAATAAACATACGTGTGCATGTGTCTTTATAAAAGCATGATTTATAGTCCTTTGGGTTTTCCACTTTATCCAACCCTAAAAACCTCTTAGAACTTCAGTATTTTACTCTTGCCTGCAAAGCTACTGTTTCCATATCTGCCATTCTCTACATTTCTGATCCCTCCCTTTATGTTTTGTGAACTTGGTATAATAAACCTTGGCCATAATGTGACACTTTCTTGGAGGATTTTACTATCACCTACTAATGCAATTTTTTCAAATTGATGTAATTTATGAATGCTTTTTGAAGGAAACTGTTCTTCTGAATCCACAATGTTGACAAATTATATTTACTATAATGATACTTGAAAATGTACAAACATGAAGTCAGAGATCAATCCTTTGTTTATAGCTATCTTAAAACTATAAAACCAAAGGAAATTTACAAATGAGACAAACAAATTATAATTTCAGTACATTTTGAATCACCAATATCAATTTAATGTTAGAAACCATGGTATTTGTTTACTCCAAAACACCATTTGTGACAGCAATGTAGTACTGTGCAATCACATTGATTCTGTGAGTTCAGCACGCCTAAACTACTGTGCACTGTGTGAAGATTCAGTTTCTTCACCAGCATCTTCCCTCTTTTTCCATTCAGTACATTATTACGTCAGTGAGCCCCCACCCGGCATTATTTTACTATGCATTATTTCTGTATTAAATTTACTTTTTTCTGTTCTCAATAGTTTATCACAATTACAGTAGCAGTTTATAGTACCAACCTGAGAGTAAATGCAGATGCACGCAAGGACTCTGAACCTCTGGCAATACTCAGTAACGAAATGGTCATTTCAAGACGTATTTGTTATTTTCTATAATAATCAAAATAAAATCACCAAATCACACAGACAAACAAGCAAGCACATGCTAGAGCACTTGACTCCTAAGAAAAAGCTGCTGGGTGGCCGATTTCAGTCTGAGAAGTTTCTAACATATCCTTTTATAATAAATTTAAATATAATACTGCAAATTCTACAAAGCAAGTGTGGGAACTAATTTGTTGAGTTTTTAAAGTTGAAATTTGGCAAAATGTACTTAATTAAAATGAAAGTTATCCATCAGGGGCTTTGAAATGTATAAATTAATTCACATTTGAAGAGATAAACCAACTGCTTGGGGCACTTCCATTAGAGTGATCCGAAATTGATGCATCTCACAGAATAGATATTGCTTTTTTTTTTCTTCCTGGAAAGATCATATATAATATTTTAAATTTCTATACCATCCTTCCTCCAGGCAGTATAAAGTACTCCATAAACCTTATGTTGATGATGTTAACATACTTGTGAGACTAAATAAATGGTAAGCAACATGCTCCCCAGCTTATAAACAAATAAAAAGGCCCAGAGAGGAACAGAATTTTATTTCCAAGATATTTTGATTCGTTTCTTTTTTCCCTCACTTAGAATAATATAAAAATTGACTTTCTTTTACTTCACTTCTTTATTCATTTATTTTTTCATCCATCCAAGGAATGTTTATTAAAAGCATGCTTCATGCATTGTACTAGGTGTTATGAAGCAAATACAATATATAGTACCTGAAAGGAAGGAGCTGAAGATATTGATCTGGTGATCAAAGTGATATACATTTTGGATAGATGTGAAAGAGGTTGTTCTAAGCAATAGAAATAGTGCCTAACTAGCTAGTAAATACTAGATAAGAATGAGAGACAGTGAGTAGGCTGTATAATCTAATAGACTATTATTTAATCAGTACATCATGGATTATGCTCAAGGCTTTATTTAATTATCTGATTTAAACTTTACACTATAATTTCAATTTAAAAGTATAAAACTGTAGGCTCAGCAGGATTAAGCAATCTGTCCTGGGTCACAAAGGTAGAAAATGGAAGAAACAAAATTTACATCAGCTGTTTGACTCCAAAGCTCCTTCTGTCACTATGTTCTAACATCATGTTATATGGTTTCCCAACAGTGGGAAGTGACAGCTGAAAGTTTAGCTGATGCTAAATTACAGAAGTCTTTGATGACAGTGGACTTAGGCCTTACATTGCAGGCCCTAGAAAAACAACTGATGTTTTTTGGAGTAGAGGAGTAATGGAGGCATGGGGGTTGGGGGAAGCTCATGCATACACATACACACAAACCCAATGCTTTAGAAAGAGGAATTTGGCAACGGGTGCACAAAATGAGCCAGAAGGTGAGACTAGGTATTATAGAGGGAGTATAAAAATTGATTCCCTCCAATATCTAGACACAGAGGCTAACACTGCCATATTTATTCAGCCTGATCCCACATCATTCTCTGCCTGTATTCTCTGTCCCCATCCAAACCAACCTGCTTTTCACTATCCTGGCAGGAGCTAAGCTCTTTGCATTGAAGAATATTCGTACATGTCTTTCCAATTGGCAGGAATGACCTTTCCTCCATTCTATACCTTAATGCTTTCTCATTTTTTAGAACCTAAGACTTTGGTATAAATGTGACTACTTTCCTGGTGTTCCTGATTATGTCAAATGCCCTGTTAGAGACTCCCCAAGCACCATGTCCTTCTCCCCTTGGTAATTTTCATCACAGTTGGAATTATCCATTTATGCCAGTGGTTATTTGATTTACAACTGCTTGCCTTACTAGAATATACCCCCCTGGAAATAGGATCTGTGAGTGTAGGAGTCATGTCTGCTTTTGGTTATCATTGTATTCCCTGAGCCTACCACATTGCCTGTCACAGAGCAGACACTCAACGTATATTGAAAGAATGAGTGGATGAATAGACCCATATCTTGGACCAGAATGATAGCTGTAGAGATGAAGGGAAAGGTATGATGAAGACCCGACAAAAGAACCTAGTAGCTATTTGGGGTTGGGGAGGTGAGAAGTAGAGGCAGGGAATGCCAAGGTTACAGTGGTTGTCAGTGATGATGCCGTGGTTTCTCAAGCCTGGCTACTAGAACAATCAGATTGCAATAGTACACTGTCCACTCACTATGTGTTAGGCTGTTCTTGCACTGCTGTAAAGAAATACCTGAGACTGGATAATTTATTTAAGAGGTTTAATTGGCTCACGGTTCTGCAGGCAGTGCAGGAAGCATAGCACTGGCATCTGCTTCTGGGGAGGCCTCTGGAAGCTTATAATCACAGTGGGTAGTGAAGCGGGAACAAGCATGTTACATGGCAAAAACAAGAGTAAGAGAGGGTGGCGGGGGAGGTGCCACATTTTTTAACAACCAGATCTTATGCAAAGTCACTCCCTATTGGAAGAACAGCACCAAGCCCTGAGGGATCTGCCCCCATGACCCACACATCTCCCACTAGGCCCCACCTTCAGCATTGGGGATTACAATTCAACATGAGATTTGGGTGGGAACAAACATCCAAACTGTATCACACTACCATCCCAGGTGAGTAGCCACCTGAAATTTTGATGCAAGAGGCAAAGAATCAGAAGCAGAAATGGGTGGGCAATTCAACCCAGAGCTTAAAAAAGCCCTTCATCAGAGAACATGTCACAAGATCAGCAGTGAGGAGAAGTTAAGACCCTGTCTGGAAACGTGCCTCAAGTGGAGTATCAGATTTCTTGTGTACTGAAATACCCGGCCGACTCTCAAGCCATCTCAATAACGCTTCTGTGGTTTTCTTTACATTTGAGTAAAGCCTGATTTCTCTTCCTTATCCAAGAAAGATTTCATAATGTCAATTTCTCCAGGTGGGAAGCAACTTGGCATGGTGGAAAAAGCACTCCAATGATATCCTCCAAGGCTCCATCAAATATTACCTTACTTAATCACCATGCCACTCTCCTGGTCCTCACTCACCAAGGTCCCTTAGTGTATATTACATACATATTGGTCATTGTCATGGGTGCATTATTCCCCTTTTTGCTCAAGTGTCAACTTCTTCTCTGGACTTTGAGCTCTTCAAGCGGAGTGACTTTGTTAAATTCATATAACTTGGGATTTAGAGAAGAGGATCTGGAGAAAAATTGCCTTGATTCAAATCCTGGCAATCCGATGTATTGACTTTGTGAGCTTGGACAAGTTATTTAATCTCTAGCTACATTTTAGTTTCCTTACTTGGCAAATGAGGATAATAGTAGCACCTACCTAACCGAGTAATTGTGAGAATTCTCATTCATTCATTCATAATTCATTCCACAGTTATTTATTAAGTTACTATCATATTCTTGGCCCTGTTCCAGATGGTAGAAATACAAACGTAACCAGAACAGAGAAGGTTCCTCTTCTTTTGGAGCTTACATTGCATAGGAGGGTAAAAGAATTACAACTAAACAAATAAATATGATAATTTCAGACAATAAGAAGTATGTCAGAGCTGGTGCGTAGTGGCTCACAAGAGTGGACTGTGTATATCTCTTCCCAACTTCTCATTCAGTGACATCATGTTGATAGCTTGAACTATTGAATCAGCCATAGTAGAGGTATTTACATCATGAAAATTGGCAAATGCCTGAAATCAGCACACTCCCCCTCCTCACCACCACCCCATCAGACTCAGGTGTTAAGGATTTAACAGCACATCACTGTGTAGTATGACACCAAAACAGGTTTGTTAAGAGATAGTGACTATCTTATGATAGAGATAGTCACTGTCTCTTAATGGGTGAGAATGGGGTGACTCACTTTCAAGAAATTGCTATAAAAGATTTTGTGTTAAGACCTGAAATATGAGTAGCCAGAAGTGAGGAAGGGAAGAGGAATCTAGTCAGCATGGACAGCTGATTCAAAGGTCCAAAGGGGCAATAAGCCTGATTTATATTCCAAAAACAGTAACAATGAAAGCCACTGAGGCTGGAGCATAAGAAATGAGGGGAGGGGCCGGGCACAGTGGCTCACACCTCTAATCCCAGCACTTTGGGAGGCCGAGGAGGGTGGATCACCTGAGGTCAGGAGTTTGAGACCAGCCTGACCAATATTGTGAAACCTCGTCTCTACTAAAAATACAAAAATTAGCTGGGCATGGTTGTGGGTGCCTGTAGTGCCAGCTACTCGGGAGGGTGAGACAGGAGAATTGCTTGAACCTGGGGGGTGGAGGTTGCAGTAAGCTGAGATTGCACCACTGTACTCCAGCCTGGGAGACAGAGCAAGACTCTGTCTCAAAAAAAAAAAAAAAAAAAAGAAAGAAAGAAAGAAAAGAAAAGAAAAATAAAGGGAGAGAAGAGAGAGAAATGAGGGGAGGGGGAAGGAAGTGAGGCAAGGTCAGAAAGGTTGGTCACATAGAGCCTTGGAGCCAAGGCACCTGCTGTTCCACCTCGCACTTGGAACAGCACTTTCAGCAGGAGAGACTACTTGAAGGACTTAGTGTGTACCCAGCACCTAAGATGTGCTCAATAAATGTTAGGCATTTCTGTTAATACTTACTTCATTGTTCCTGGCAGCTCATGCACTGTTGAATAGGAGGTACTCAGTTAAGGTTTGTTGAACGATAAAATGAATGTATGATCACAAGGAAGACCCTTTCCCTCTCTGAGCTTTAGCTGCCTCATTAGAAAAATGAATTGTTTGTGAAAAAGTTCTCCCAGGTTTCTTGTGTTCCCTATGCTCTTCCATTGTATTATCATAGACTGCAGACTGGTTTTGTTTAACCCAATCTGGCAGAGGTTACCACAGCCCTAACAGCTAATATTCTCAAACAAACATAAAATACCACATTGTAGTCATCTCATTTCAAAACATGACAGTCCTGCCTTGTACAATGGCATAAAACATAACAGGCTTCATATTTCCGTTCTCCACTGAAGGCAAGAAAGGTAGAAATAAAGGAGAGAGAGAAAAATACGCACTCCCTAATGAGGCCATAAATATTGATGTCTTCCTCAGCGTCCCCTAGAGCTCTATCATTTGGGCAACTAGCTGATTAATAATAGATTAAACACTTTAGATTTGCTTACTTTGAGGTCTGTGACTTTAAATGCATCTGCTGTGAGGGAGCCAGCTGAAACGGGGATCAACAGATTGTGCAGACTTCCAGCGTAAAAACACAATGGGAGGGGACACAAATTGGGCACGACAACCAATATTTCTACTGACTAACATCTCAAACACTGTGGGCAAGGCTTGGGTTGTCTTTCCAGATGTTAATTTCTTTTCCTAAGAACCCACCCACATGCTAACCCAAGAGAGGATCGTGTTAATATATACCACATGTTGGTGTTATGGGTAAGTGATGGATGAGGAAGGATGTCTTCCCATATATATAGCACAGAATTTCTTCGTAGTACCAGCTATCTGCCACAGTAATTTGGGGCAACATGAGTACAACTTGGAGGAAACTGGGGTGCCTGTCCATGACTGCTGGGGTAGTCCAACTTGCCCCAAAACTATATCCTTTGGGATGGAGGCAGGTGATTTGACCAAAAGATCCACTGATGCTTCTCTAGTTACACTGGAGTAGTAAGTAGCCCCTTGGGGCAGACATGGACCACTGGAAATATTCACTTAAATGCTGGTCCTTGGAGACCAGTGAGAGCATCACCAGGTCCAGACTCCAAAAGGAAGCTTGGCACATTAAAGTATATTGGCAGAATCATGATACCTGGTGCCCCAGTCTGTCACTGAGACTCTGAATGACTCTGGGCTTGTCCCTTTCCCAGCCCTCAGTTTCTCACCTTTTCAGTGAAGGGCATGTGTATAAGAGCAATGTGTCTCAACACAATCACTGGTGGAGTTTTTAAAAAAAATACAGATTCCCATACCCCATGTCATGTCATGTTTTGGGTATCCCCTCAAAACAAAGTTTCAACTTACGGTACCTCAGAATGTGACTTTATTTGGAAATAGGGTCATTGTAGATACAAATAGTTACGATGTGGTCATACTGGAGTGGGGTGGACCTTAATACAATATGATTGGTGTCCTTATAAGAAGAAAATACACACAGATACACGAGAGGAAAGAGCCATGTGGTGACAGGCGGAAATTAAAGTGCAGCAGTTCTTTGACATTTTCAAGTCAAGAATCACCCAGGATTGATGGCAACCACCAGAAGCTAGGAAGAGTCAAGGAAGGATTCTCACTTACAGGTTTTAGAGAGAGCACAACCCTACCAACACTTTCATTTCAGACTTCTATCCTTCAGAACTATGAGACCATGAGTTTCTGTTGTTTTAAGTCATCCTGCTTGTGGAATTTTGTTACAGAAACACTAGGAACCTAATATACTCCACTTCTAAAAGTCAGAGGACCCGGGTGCAGAGGCTCACACTTGCAGTCCCAGCACTTTGGGAGGCTGAGGCAGACAGATCACTTGAGCCCAGGAGTTCAAGACCAGTCTGGGCAACATGGCGAAACCCTATCTGTACCAAAAATACTACAATTAGCTAAGTGTGGTGGCTCGTACCTGTAATCCCAGCACTTTGGGAGCCTGAGGTGGGAGAATTGCTTGAGGTCAGGAGTTTGAGACGAGCCTGGGCAACATGATGAAACCCCGTCTCTACCAAAAATACAAAAATTAGCTGGGCGTGGTGGCACAACCCCTGCAGTCCTGGTTACTTGGGAGGCTCAGGTGGATGATCGCTGTGCCCAGGAGTTGAAGGCTATAGTGAGCTATGATCGTGCCACTGAACTCCAGCCTGGGGGACAGAGTAAGGTCTTATCTCTAAAATAAATAAATAAATAAATAAATAAATAAATAAATAAATAAATAAAAGTCAGGGGAAGGAGTGGGAAACACATAGTTGCAAAAAGCTCCCCAGAAAATTCTGCTGTACACTTTGGTTTATGAACACTGAAGTGCTCTCCCAACTCTGGAATTCTTTGGTTCCAGACTGTAGCTTCTGGCACTGTAGATTCATCATGGAAATAACGAATTTAAGAAAGATATGCTCTGGTAATAGAAAAAGAGGAGGCGTCCCCGTATTCAGGGGCAGAACGATGGAACCATGCTGTCAGTGAAAAAGAAGAAAGGTCTTCAAGGTGGTGCTGAGACATCTCTCCTCTTTTAGGCTCACTCCACATTCCCCAGACTAAGCTAATTAAAAGGAAAAATTGATGGGAGCTACCAATGGATCAAAGATCTATTTGAAGTACTAATAAAAGCTATGAATCTTCTCCCCAGAAACATGCCAACACTTTCACAGGGCTCAAGACACCCCGATCCTCATTTGCTGACTTTCTAGGGATCCATGAACATTACCCCAAAACCCTTGAATGCTATAATTTGCCAAGGTCCCAGCATGGCCCAAAGGTGCTGACATAAAACCTTCAGAAACACAATGATGTCTACTCTTCTTTGGTCCTAACTTCTCCCTCTGTAAAAAGAGAGGGTTGATTCATTCCTCCAACAAATATTCATTGAATAATAGATCTATTCTGTGCTATGGCACCTTTATTCTTCCATGCTAGAGATTCAGGAGACAATAAGAAAGAAGGATCTCAGGCCGAGCGTGGTGGCTCACGCCTGTGATCCCAGCACTTTGGGAGGTTGAGGCAGGCAGATCACATGAGACCAGGAGTTCGAGACCAGCACATGGCCAACATGGTGAACCCCATCTGTACTAAAAATACAAAAATTAGCCAGGCGTGGTGACATGTGCCTGTAGTCTCAGCTACTTGGGAGGCTAAGGCAGGAAAATTGGTTGAACCTTGGAGGCAGAGATTGCAGTGAGCGGAGATCATACCACTGCACTCCAGCCTGGGTGACAGAACAACACCCTTCTAAAAAAAAAAAAAAGGAAAAATGAAAGAATCTCTCCTCTCATGGCGTGGAATTAATAGGTAAACAAATCGATATGTGCTAAGAAGACATTACCAAAGGCAATGTAATGGAGATGTACAGAGGGGTAGGAGTGGGGCTAAAGGGGAAGGTCAGGGAAGTACTGGCTGAAGAGATGTCTGAGCTGGGCTGAGACTCAATGTGAAGGAGGCAGGCAGGAAAGATCTTAGAAAAGAGTGGTGCAGGCATGAAGAGCTTTAGAGTTTTAGGGACATATTTTAATAGTAGCCCCTAAGATAGGAGAAAGCTTGGCATATTTGAGCACAGAATGAAGACCAGTGTGGCTCAAGCACAGTGAGCAAGGGGAGCTGTGTGTGAGGGGAGGTCAGAGAGGTCAGCAAAGGTCAGATCAGGCTACCATCCAGCTCATGTTAGGCATTTGGATTCTATTCATGATGGAAAGCCATGATAGAACGTTTAAACAGTAGGCTGAGGTGATCTGATTTACATTTTAAGAGAGGAGTAAATGTTTAAGGTTCATTTGATGTGAACAGTTTAGAAGGAAATAGGCTTATAGTCCTTTCACCATTGCTGTCAATGTAACTAAATACAATAATACTGTGTTACTGTGACAAGTGATGATATCTCACAGATGTGCAGGGAGGGCAAAAACGGGAGAGTAGGAAGCTGTCTGCCTGCCAAACTTCGAAGTGAGCTGCTCCCTAAGCCCCTGGGTTTCACAGGAAATGCATAAACTACCTTTGTTAGTTCTAAAGGGTTATATGTTGAAACATCTTTAGGAAAAAGCTGTCATAAGATGTCTTTCCAAACTCATACCCCATCTCGGCTGCTGCCCTATTAGAATGTTGACACGTGCAACATCAAAGTCAGAGACGTCCCACCGAGCAGCACTGCTGAGGTACCAGGATGCCTCTCTGAATACAGATAGCAGCAGGAACCTGAGCAGCAGACAGCAGCTCTCACCCACTCCATGCTCCTCTTCCTGAATCCAAATTCCGGCTTCTAATGAGATGTTGCAGCCTGAACTAGCTTCTCTGCAGCTGACCCCCCCCAGAAACTGACACCAGAGTGTAATATTAATAAGATGAGCATCCTGCATCTGAGTAGAATGTTACAAAATACAAAGTATCTTCTCATCCTTTATCCCAGAGGAACCTCATGTCCATTTTAGGACATGTACTAGATGGATATTTTAAACCATTTCACCAAGAGAGAAGCTTAGCTCTAAGGCAGACATTTGATTAAGGCTACAAGGTTCACACTTGGGCATGAGCTTCCCAGCCTAATACTCATGTTCATCGAACTAAACATGACTGCTTCTGAACTACATCACTTTTTAGGCTCAAATTGGCCAAGATAATGTGTAAAGCTGCCAAATTTTAAAGAAGGTAAATGAACTTGAAGATTTACCTTGTCCAAATTCCTGAAGCGAGAGCAAGAAAGGGCTAGGGCAAAAGGCATGTCAGGTTCGAGGTCAGACCCAAGGTCACAGAGACTTCCCTTCCATTGCAAAGGAAAAATTATCAATTAACTGAAGAGTTCTCTTCCTACTGTGATTCCCTCTCCGGTAAGATGGTCCTCAGAGGGGACCACCTTGACTTCTACTGCATTATCTCCATCCACCTTAGTCGCCAGCTACATATGAGGTTGAAAGACAGAGGGTGGAAGCATCAGTAAGTGCTTGAGCAGGTGGCAGAAAACTCACCTGCCCAAGTGGGCTCCTACTTGTGGTCCTCTGTTTCCCAGTATGTGACATGAGGGAAGAGGGCTAGGCTACATGGATCAAATATTTTCTAAAGTATGAAAATGCTCCAGTTCCTAATTATTTAATCTGAGGCTCAGGATCTTGTTTTTTTGTTGTTGTTGTTGTTTTTTCACAAGGCCCCCCAGGAGCTGAGGGGTCTTGATACAGAGTGCTGGCACAGGACTAGGGATCTCTGTGCCTTGGTTTCAACTCCTCTATCACTCACAGTGTGATCTTGAAGCAAACCACCTAAGCACTTCATGGCCATTTCTCCAATTGGAATACTCCTACTCTACCTCTGCATGTGAGTGTGAGCTAAATTAAAACAATAGATGAGAAAAACATGCTTTGAGAAAAGTAGCAAAGGACTATACATACATACCCATGAGTATATATCTATATGCATTACTAACCATGTGTCATTCATATTATCATCATTGTCAGTATTATTTTTCACAACTTCTTTATAAGTAGCGGGGGACCTATGACTAATGAGGACAAGCTCCCATCTACTTAGCTAAGAGAGTGAAGAAGTGCCCAGTTCTAACCAAAGACTTGTTGACTTGACTCTCAGCCTCACTCATCATATTATCTCTAGATATTTTTATTTCTTGAGGTTAAATAACACACTTGAGTCTGCTTGTTGTTTCCTAGGCCAAAAATAGAGAATATATTGGTGCTGTGGAATAAAAGAACCAAATGCAAACTTCAATAAACAAATGAACATAACTATAAAGTATCTTTAATTAGCATAGGGTTTTCAAAGCATTTTATGGCCAATTATCTTATCTGTTCCACACGAACTCCTGGAAAGGAGTCAGAGCTTTGGGGGAAATGATGATTATTGGTAATACTTTATACTTGCATGGCCCTTTACAGTTTATAAAGCATTTTCATATTGTTACGAAACAATTCAGTTCAAAATTTATCAAGCACAACTTGGAGCAAAGTATTATAATGAACATGATCTGACACTCAACCTCTTGGAAGGACAGGGAATCACTTCAATCCCCTCTAGGTCCAACAATTCTCCTGTCTCAGCCTCCAATTAATAAGATACAGGTGCAGCCACCATGTCAGTAATTTTGGGTTTCACCATGCTGGCCAGGCTGATCTCGAACTCCTGACCTCGTGATCCGCCCGCCTTGGCCTCCCAAAGTGCTGGGATTACAGGTGTGAGCCACCACGGCCAGCTGACTGGGCCAAATTCTTAAAACAGATGATACCACATCCCATTCTACTTGTGACCTTCCAGTGGCTTCTCGTGCACTTAAAATAAAAGTCATTCTTCTTTCCATGGCCTGTCAAGCACTGCCTCATCTGGTACTTTCTCTGTTTTCCTGATTTATTCTTCTATCACTCTCTCCCTTGCCAAAAACACTCCAGCTACCCTGGTTGTCCCTCCATTTTTCAAATCATTGCACAAATTATTCCCTTTTGGCTAGAATATTCTCCAAATTGTTTTGCAGCACGAATACCATCCAGCATTTAAATCTAGGCTTAAATGTCACTTTTACTCAGTAAGGGCCTTCACTGACCCACTATTTAAACAAATACCTTCATGTTTCCTTCTCTCAGTGTGTTGCTTTTTTCTTCAGAGAATCGTGTTTTCTTTCTCTTTTCTTTTCTTTTCTCTTTTCTTCTTTCTTTCTTTTTTTTTTTTTTTTTGACAGAGTCCCTCTCTGTTGCTCAGGCTGGGGTGCAATGGCATTATCTTGGCTCACTGCAACCTCTAACTCCCGGGTTCAAGCGATTTTCATGTCTCAGCCTCCCAAGTAGCTAGAATTACAGGCACGCACAAGGATGCTCAGCTAATTTTTGTGTTTTTAGTAGAGACTGGGTTTTGTCATGTTGGCCAGGCTGGTCTTGAACTCTTGACCTCAGGTGATTTGCCTGCCTTGGCCTTCCAAAGTGCTGGGATTACAGGCGTGAGCCACTGTGCCTGGGGAATCTTTATCTTACAATTATCATGCTTATTCAGTCGATTTATTTAATTTTTCTCTCTTACCCCACTTGAACTAAGGTCCATGAAGTCAGGTGTCTTGTCCCCCTTACTCACTACTGTGTTCCCACTGACTGGCAGAGCCTGCCTCAGAGTAAGGAATCAATACATAATCGATGAATAAATAAGTTTATAAGTTTTGTACGTGGGTCTTGAACTTAGGTCTTCTGACTTCTAGTTTTCTGGTCCTTCTCTTTGTTCTGTGTATTCTCCCTGCAAACCAAGCATTGATCCTCTCAAATCCAGACCTTTGGATGGAAGTGAGCAAGGATTCTATTTTTCTTAAATAAAGGAGAAACTCCAAACACATTATCTACACAGAGTACAAAAGGGGACAGTATCTTATACAAGTAGCCATAGGGGTGAGGGCCTTGCTTCATGGAAATTGACCAGATTTTCTTTTTTTTTTTTTTTTTTTATTATACTTTAGGTTTTAGGGTACATGTGCACAATGTGCAGGTTTGTTACATATGTATCCATGTGCCATGTTGCTGTCCTGCACCCATTAGCTCGTCATTTAGCATTAGGTATATCTCCTAATGCTGTCCCCGCCCCCCCCACCCCCCACCCCACAACAGTACCCGGAATGTGATGTTCCCCTTCCTGTGTCCATGAGTTCTCATTGTTCAATTCCCACCTATGAGTGAGAACATGTGGTGTTTGGTTTTTTGTCCTTGCGATAGTTTACTGAGAATGATGTTTTCCAGTTTCATCCATGTCCCTACAAAGGACACGAACTCATCATTTTTTATGGCTGCATAGTATTCCATGGTGTATATGTGCCACATTTTCTTAATCCAGTCTATTGTTGTTGGACATTTGGGTTGGTTCCAAGTCTTTGCTATTGTGAATAGTGCCGCAATAAACATACGTGTGCATGTGTCTTTATAGCAGCATGATTTATACTCCTTTGGGTATATACCCAGTAATGGGATGGCTGGGTCAAATGGTATTTCTAGTTCTAGATCCCTGAGGAATCGCCACACTGACTTCCACAATGGTTGAACTAGTTTACAGTCCCACCAACAGTGTAAAAGTGCTCCTATTTCTCCACATCCTCTCCAGCACCTGTTGTTTCCTGATTTTTTAATGATGGCCATTCTAACTGGTGTGAGATGGTATCTCACTGTGGTTTTGATTTGCATTTCTCTGATGGCCAGTGATGATGAGCATTTCTTCATGTGTTTTCTGGCTGCATAAATGTCTTCTTTTGAGAAGTGTCTGTTCATGTCCTTTGCCCACTTTTTGATGGGGTTGTTTGTTTTTTTCTTGTAAATTTGTTTGAGTTCATTGTAGATTCTGGATATTAGCCCTTTGTCAGATGAGTAGGTTGCAAAAATTTTCTCCCATTCTGTAGGTTGCCTGTTCACTCTGATGATAGTTTCTTTTGCTGTGCAGAAGCTCTTTAGTTTAATGAGATCCCATTTGTCAATTTTGGCTTTTGTTGCCATTGCTTTTGGTGTTTTAGACATGAAGTCCTTGCCCACGCCTATGGCCTGAATGGTATTGCCTAGGTTTTCTTGTAGGATTTTAATGGTTTTAGGTCTAACATTTAAGTCTTTAATCCATCTTGAATTAATTTTTGTATAAGGTGTAAGGAAGGGATCCAGTTTCAGCTTTCTACATATGGCCAGCCAGTTTTCCCAGCACCATTTATTAAATAGGGAATCCTTTCCCCATTTCTTGTTTTTGTCAGGTTTGTCAAAGATCAAATAGTTGTAGATATGCGGCATCATTTCTGAGGGCTCTGTTCTGTTCCATTGGTCTGTATCTCTGTTTTGATACCAGTACCATGCTGTTTTGGTTACTGTAGCCTTGTAGTGTAGTTTGAAGTCAGTAGCGTGATACCTCCAGCTTTGTTCTCTTGGCTTAGGATTGACTTGACGATGAGGGCTCTTTTTTGGTTCCATATGAACCAGATTTTCTATATCACAAAATTACAGCATACCATCTTGGTCCCTATCTCCATTTGACAGGCTCCAGGGCATCCCAGAGATAAACGATTGCAGGGCATGCCTGCTTTCTGTGCCTTGGGATCTCTGCTGAAGCTGGAGTTACCATAGAGGGAGAGAAAATGATAAAATACAGCAGATACCTAGAGCAGCTATCAGCCCAGTCAAGGCCCCTGTTTATCCCATCCATCCATCCATCCATCCATCCATCCATCCATCCATCCATCCACCCACTTATCCATCCATCCATCCATCCATCCATCCATCCATCCATCCATCCATCCAATATTTATTGAGAGCCTGATATGTGTCAGGCAACATCTCTAAAGCTCTAGCAACTCATTCGTATAAAGAGTCCAACAATTATAACCTAAATTACTGCATGGGCTCACTGAGAGGGCCAACAGCGGCAATAAAACCTTTACACACTGTAAAATCCAAAACACATAGAAGGGATTATGATCATTAGTATAATTTGGCAAGTGAAGAGCAAGAAGGAAGGGAACATAATATGATTAAAGCCTAAGCCTACTCATTTGAGGAATTATCTGGAGATAACCTTTAATTTTTTAACAATATATATATTTTAACAGAATTTTTAATAAAAGAGAAGAAAAGAGGTATCTGTGATGTGATTTGTTTCAACAAGTAGGCCCACTCCTCCCCAGGGAAACAATTCAGGAAATGAAATTAGAAAAATAGAAAGGACTGTTGAATGAAGGTATCAAAGATTGGAATATTTCTTAAATTGAAGTAGAGAGCCCATAGCATTAGGACAATCAGAAACTGTCTCTGGATAGTGCAGGCTATTGCCTCAACGTCACTACCTTCTCATCTCTTCTCCCAGTGTTCAAAATACATCCTATTCTTCAAGGCTTAGCTGCTTTCCAACCTCCCCCAGGAAGCATTTCCTAATCTCCTTAGGATACTTATGTTTTTTTTCCTTTTCTCCAAGTTCTTAAAACATGTATAAACTAACCTTAGAAATTCATACTTAATTCTGTGTGTTTTGTTTAGTTTTTCTCATTTAGTTCAAGTTAAGCTGTTCTACGGTTACTGTCATTATCATCACTGTCTTAAAGATGGAGAAACTGAGGCTCACAGAAGTTAAATGGTGGATCAAGAATAGGTGACTAGCAAGTGGTAGAAGTAGAAATAAAAACTAGGTATTCAGATTCCAGTTCGTAGGGTAGCATAACTACCTGCATCTTAATCAATATGTTGTCCTAATTTGAATTGGTAACAGTAGCTGGGGCTCAGGATGAATGTAATTTTTTTCCATGTCCTAGGGTTGTGTCTAAGAATCTGCTGTACACAAGGTCACACAAAGCATCCCAAATCCATCACTCTCGTCTAATTGCCAGCCTGGTGGGCTGGTGATCCTTACATCCAAGGAGAATCCTAACCTCGGTTCTGCCATTATACTGCAAAGAACCAGAGAACAAAGTGCACCTACAACTCTTTTGGGGAACATTAGAAATTCTTTGGGTCCAGATCATGGGAAAGGCCACAGGAGACTTGGTTATACTGGATTTGGAATCAGTGGAGTTCTAGTCCTAGCTGTGACTTCGAGTCCCAGTTCTGCCTGGGAAGGCAGGTGACTCTGGGAAAGCCCCGTTCCCTCTTTAGGTTTCAATCTCTGATTTGTAGCCTCATAGAGTTTGAAAGCAAGGTCCTGCCTGCTAATGAGGTTCAATGATTTTTCACAGCCTTTAGTACTTCCTAAATTTTCATGAGTAAATTTCAAAAGCCTGAAGTGCCGGATTGTGGGTCTGCTGAATTCATTACCCTTTGGCAGTCCTAAAGATGGCAAACAACAACAGTGTACATGTTATTCATTTCCCTACATAAGACTACCTAATTTGATTTCAGTTGGGGACCAAAAATCAGGCCACAAAGGGTTAATCAGATAGGCAACGAACATTATGTGGCTTTCATGGAGGACCACTCTTTAGTTCATCCAAGTATATTGTTCTTCTTCTTTTTTTAAACAGCTCTCTCTCTCTCTCTCTCTCTTGATTTCCATGAAACCTCTGTGCTTAGCCCTACTGAGCTAAGAAAGAGACCAAGAGACCATTGCAGGATCAAATGGAGTTTCCTTGTGATTTAGAAGCCTGAGATTGCCAGCTCAAAATCAACAAGAATTATCCATTTAATGTGAATTAGTGGGTTTTATGAGTCTGTTCCCTTTTTTATCAGTCAGGCATTTGAGCACAGCACAAACTATTTCTTTCTTTGTGGGTGTCTCTCCCTCTTGATCACTGTTTCATTATTGTACAGGTAGAAATCTCATAGTTGTCAAGGCTGAAAGGGACCTCAGGGATTATCTAGACTATGCCCTACGTTGTTCTGATGGGGAAACTGAGGCCAAGTATAGGGAAGAGATTTGTTCAAGGTCACTGATCTGAAAGAACTAGAACCCAGGTTTCTTCTCTCACTCCAATCTTTATTATATTTCTCCTATATCACTTCTCCTTTGCTTTGCCTCAGACAAAAATTTTATTTACTACAGCTACTTACCCTTTCATTCTACCAACAGATAATCAATAACGCACTTCAGGGATTTCTATTACAACAGTATAATAATACTTAAATTAATCAGAAATCAGGTCATAATACTCTTACCTAAAATTATGCCTCTAATTGGCTTTAAGTAGAAATAGACAATCTCTTTCCTCCCCTTCCTCCCTTCCTCTTGTTTTTCACACACAAGCTATAAAGACTTTTTAACATTAAAGTTAAAAAGAGGTTTATATTTTTCCTATTCTCTTGAAGAAAGATAATGATTATTAAAACAAAAAACCCTTACCTATATCTCCAGGCACTCTAATTCAGTTACCGGCCACTGAACACTTCAAAAAAATAAACAGCAGGATATTTATTGTTGTTACTATTAATAATAACAACAGAAACCACCAACTAGAATGTATATGTCACAGCTTACCAAGCTCTCTCTCTCCATATAATAATAATGTCTAGCAGGTATTACTATAGTAACTCCCTTGCTGATGAAGTAACTGAGGCTCTAAGAGATTAAACAACTGACTCTAAATCATTAAACTACCAAAATAACAGTGCTGAAACTGAAGTTGAAGTCTCCCATTTCCAAACCCCAGTTACTTATCACTGTGTTGCCTCTCTGCACATTACTTGTTCTTGAATGTTTTTATTTTAAGGCAGCTTGGTAGTAGGTGAGTACTCTGGTCCTAGAAGGAGGGGGCTTGAGTTTTAGGCCCCTTACCAGCTAGGTGACTTCTTCTTCCCAGCTTATACTTTGGATGCTTCAGTTATAGACTCACAGAAGGTTGGATTGGGACAGAGCCTTTAGTCTTGCTAATTCTGTGCCAGGCCTCCCAAGCATTTGGCATGGAGCCATACAGTAAGAGCAATTCTCATGCTATATGGTCACATGTGTTACCTGTCTCCTCCATTACCTTTGGGATCTCCTGAGTACAGAAAATGTGTCTTATTCACCTTTATATATTTGCTCCCTGGAAATAGAGCCTGGCACTTAGTAGGTCCTCCAAGTATGTTTACAAAATGAATAAAAACTCCCTTCCAGCACTCTCAGTTGACACGAGAGATGATTTGCCTAAAATCTCACAGCCAGCTGGTAGCAGAATTGGAACTAGGTCCCTCACCCCTGGACACTCTTTTTGGTATCTTTCCACGTATGAAAATGATGATGATAATACTGTTACTAATAATGATTGCAGCCAACATGTATCAGATGCTGACTACATATTGGAAACTGTGGGAAGTTCTTTCTGAGAATCATCCCACTTAATCATCCCAACAATTCTAGAAGGTGAGTTGTATTTTTATTCCCATTTCCCAAGTGAGAAAACTGATATATATCACTAGAAAGATAAGAAAATTGTGTTAGGTTAAAATCAGCTTGAGATTTCTCCTCACCTTGTAAATGTCCTCCAGGCAGGCCCCTAGCCCAACATAAAAAATAAAAGCCAGTACCGGGACAAAGGCCAGAAAGGCTTCTTCCTGTATAAAATAAGACAGACTTTCCTGGCACCCTCAACAATACGTGTCCTGGCCAAGAAATCACAAATGAGGAGATGTGCTCATTAGCCATCAGCTTCAGACCTCTTAGGATTCCTTTATTTGGGTTGTCATTCAACGTGGCCCTATTTTGCCCAGTCCTTTTGTGAACATCTCCTGCTGATGCTTATTTGTTTATCTGAAAGGCCAGACTCTCTGGGATAGGCTCATTAAGAAGACATTCCCATTCAGAAGGGCCCAGGAGAATGGCAGAGATGCAATATTTCTCGCATGCCTCCCTCTTCCCATGCCAACGCCATAATAGAATGCGCTCAGCCTAGAGCCAACCAAAATTCAAGTAGGCACAAAATGTGCTCTGCTGGAACACAGCTTTGAAGAAGAAGCAGTCTCTTCAAAGCCCTGGGCATTCTCTCACCTGCACGTAGTCATCCCCTGAGCTTTGCATCTCACAATCATCCTCCTTCTTTGGATATGATCAGTACCATGAAATCATGCAATAAGGGTAATATAGCCAGAGGCATTTCCAGCCAGGAAGAACTGTGGGGATGACTGAGACTATGCCTGTCAACACCCTGGCACTTTTGCCAGCCAATCCCTGATCTCCCATCCACGGCTGACAGCTCTAATCAATTGTGGCATTCTTCCCAGCTGAACTTGGATGATGTCTCAGAATCTGTCTCAAAAAAGCACTCTGGGCAGAAGAGAAAACTTATCTAAAGGTAAAGTAACTCTCTCCTTCAGGATGAATGCACAGGAGGTGCTAGAAAAGATGCCTCCCGCTTGCCACTCCACTGCTCCTTCTGCCACAACAACTTTCTTGATGGTGTACTCTTTGCGGGTCATCTCATATGAGCAGGTCCTAACATCACCATCAGATTCCAGCTTCCTGAGAGTAGGGCCCATGCCATTTGCTAATTTTCTGGGTACTTATCAAGCTGAGGGGTAAATATGCTGCTTAGTTGACAGTGGAAGTGAATAAACATCATACCCCAAGTGTGTGAAAGAGAGACTTGAACATTTCAAAAAGGATTTATAGGAGCCACCTTGGATTAAACAATCGTATATTACACAACCATTCTCTGATGAAATATATCAGACAACCACTAGAGCACTTAGAATATTTTGAGGTACTTCATTGGACACTATCTAAGGGTAACCCGTTATGGGAAGTCTAAAAGGCTCTTATATGAGTTAGTTTCTCACTTACAATGGCATGGCAACTTCTTAAATTTTCCTACCAAGGTAGCCTAAAAGCAGGGGAAAATGAAGGCGGGAAAATGAAGGCAGGAAATGAAGGCCTCTGGGGACCTGAGGCATGGGTCAACAGCCCATGGGAAGCAAGATATAACTTTGGAATATAATGTTTTATCTCTAAAATTCATTTTGGCTTGGGTCCTATTCCAAAATATAGCAGTGCTCATTTTAATAAAATAATATGCTTTCTCTAAAATTTATATGTAAATGTGATGCTGTTAGGAGAAGTACCATATTTATCCCATGTTTATCTTAGGGATAAATACGAAGTTATGGCTTCATGTATTTCTTAGTCCAAAGGTCAGAAAACAATGGCTCACGGGCCAAGTCTAGCCCACCACCTGATTTTGTACGACTCATGTATAGTTTTAACATTTTTAGGTGGTTGAACAAAAATTTTAAAAAGATTACTTAGTGACACATGAAAATTATATGAAATTCAAATTTCAGGGACCATAAATAGTTTCACTGGAACATGTTCATTTATGTGTTGTCTTTGGCTGCTTTCAAGCTACATGGCAGGGTTGAGTAGTTGGGACAGACAGTGCCTAAAATATTTGCTACTTGGGGCCTTTACAGAAAAAAAATTCCCCACTCCTGCCTGCCTGCCTGTCACTGGCTACCCCGTGAGCCTACATGTCCCCATCATGGACAAATGTACTGTGTAATTAGTGACTCTCAACTGGGGGCACTTTTGCCCCCAGTTGGCAAATGTCTGGAGATAGTTTTGTTCAACAGAACTTGGAGGAGGGTGGTTTGCTGCTGGCATCTTATAATGGATAGAGGCCAAGGATACTGATGAACATTCTCCATTGTGCAGGATAGCCCCCAAAACAAAGACTAATCCAGTGCAAAACATAGGTAGTACTAAGGTTGAGAATCGTTGGTGTAAACCATGTAGTGTGAGGACTGGTTCCCTGCTCCATCCTGCATTTCTTTCCTCATCTCAATCAGATACAAATGGACTTTTGATATTAGCAAGCCAGAAGGAATTACTCATTCAGGCCTGAGAGAAGGACACTCTGAATATCTATAGGAACAAGGAGGACTCCTTATTCTATTTGACTATAGGAATTATTAATAAATAATAGTAATACTAGTACTCAATTGTTATGAAGCACTTACTATGTGCCAGGCATTGAGCTAAATATTTTAAATTTATCCTCTCATTTAGTCATCATTTTGGCCTTGTAAGTACCATTATGACTTCCATTTTACAGATGAGAAAACCGAGGCTTGGAGAAGATAAGGCGCCAGAGGTCACAAAGCTACTAAGTTAATTTTCAGATGGATACCAGAAATTTATCTGCTTACCATTATGCCATGAACTTCCTAGAATACTCAGACTCTTCATTTCCCTGTTTTAATGTAGGGAAAAAAATTAACTTGTCTATCCGGCAACCTCAGCAAGAAAATAATTGCCACCCCAAAAGCCTAGTCTTTAAGACACTATCCTTAGCACAGATGTCCTTTGCTATAAAATGGAATGCTTTGTAAACTCAAATGGATTGAGCCATTTTGAAGTTGGTGGCTGAGGAACACTGTTTGATAGCTGTATGATCCAGGTTTGAGAGACTTCTTGTAGGACATACCTGAGCCTGTTGACTCACTGCGATGTTAAAGCCAATTAGCATCTAAATAGGTTTATTATTTGTCTCCCAGATATAATCAGAATTGAAGAACCATTGCCAAAGGGATAACTTTGCAGAGAAAGTAGATAGGTTCTTGAAGCAATGCATCTCGGGGATAGAGAATATTGCTCTCAGTTTTGGCAAGCCTAGCTTAGAACAGAAACAGCAAATATTTGTCTTTTCATGAATCAGTGTGGATTATCTGATGGGCCGTTGCTGACAGTGGGTAAGAGTGTGAACAACAGGAAAAGACTATCTGGTTTAAATCCTAATGTTGTCTATTTTTAATAATTAGTAAGGTAAGGCTGCACTGAGCCTATTAACCGAATAGTAACCTAAGGTTCATAAAGCCTCAACCTTAGCTCTGGTTGCAGCTCTGATAACTCATTTGTGAACGTGGGAAAGTTAGATCACTTTTCTGGGCCTCTGCTTCCCCAGTTGTAAAATGAGAATGACGGCACTTTTCCTCTGCACCTCTTTAGGTTTATGAGGTCCGTAAGAGCTAATATATACACAGAAAAGGCTGTAAGTAGTTATGCCTAGCTGCAGGAATCTTAATGGTTCAATGCCCGGGAATAGGAAACCCAAACCATATACAAAAAACCTACAACACACTGAGCCAAGTTACCAGCAGATGCTCTCGCCAGCAACCTTAAGAAAGAAGTACTAAGCAAACACAAAAATGTAACAAAATACAGAATTCAGGTCAATGTTATTATCATTTTATATCTGGGCTATCCCAGGTTCAGGTGGGCCAGGCTCAGTCGGGGCTTTGTGCCCCACACAGCTGCTCAGCAGCAGGGAGGGATACCTATTGTTCTGACACCCGGAACAGAGCTTGGTCCCACAGAATACAGTGGTTCTTGAAATAAAGATTCACAATTTTTATTTGGCCTGAAATTCTGGACTGCATCCATTGCCTACCACTCAGCTGATCTGAGACTGCTTACCCATGGCTGGCTTTATAAACAATGCTGTTTACACAATTGCTGAACTGTAGCATAGACCCTTAGAGAAAATAAATTAGTAGAAATGAAGTGCTTGTAAATCTGGGCATTACTCCACAACTTCAGATTCAAAGGCAAAATATTTACTGATTACCTACTACATGTTTAGTGCCTTATTAAGCATTAGAGTGGAAGCAGACAAAGATGTGGCCTCTGTCCTCCACGAACTACAATTTAGTTATGAAGACCTGTGCTTGTACCTGAAATTATAATGCTATCAGACCCCCCACCAAAAAATAATTGGTACAGGCAACAAGTGCCATGGAACCTGAGTAGGCAACTGGGTAGATCTGACATCACTGATGGAAGTGGGATTTCAGCAGAGCCTTGAAGGCAGTAGAAAGGATGGGAAAGGGCATTCCAGGGTATGAACAAAGACATGGACATAAAGACACACACACAACAGATTCTCCGGGAAACGTGTTGGAGTTTGGATACAGAAGGCCTTCAAAGTCAGAGTTGGAAATATGAATTTTACTCTGAGGACAAGAAAAAGCTGTATAAAGTTTGAGATTCAGAGAGCTCTAAGCAATGAAGGTCATGAAGGGAGGAAGGCATAAATTTTGATATGGCTATAATAAGCTAGGTACAAATTAGTGAGGGCAAAGACAAAGGTGGTTGCTGTAGAAATTAAAGGAAAGAATGTATGCCGTTATTAAGGAAGACTACATAGGACTTTGTGAGTGAAGAATTGCTGTGAGCCAAAGAAAGAAAGGAATAAAAAAGATGTTATAATGAGAGCTTAATGATGACACCATCATTAGTCTTCTGACTCAGTAAAAGCCCATCAAAAAAAACCATTTGAATCACTCGACTGTTTCTGATGATATTTTGATAAACTAGATCAGTGCTTCTCAAGCTTTAACATGCATACTAATTAACTAGGGACTGTCAAGGCACAGACTTTGATTCAGTAGGTTTGAGGTGGGCCTGAGATTCTGCATTTCTAACAAGTTCCCAGGTGATGCTGATGCTGCTGGTCTGTGAACCAGATTTGGATTAGCTTCTTGCTAAAGTTCATCTTCTTTGATTTGCATGCCAAATGCTAACTACTATATTAGGAATTCTTAAACAAGGTGGATTCAGGGAAAGGTCAGTTAGAGTAATGGCCAATTGCAATCCTACAGTTAATAAATGTAGACTGCTTCGTCACCCTTGTTTAATAGAAAGACCTATAGCCTACTAGCCTGGAGACCTATGTTTTAGTCCTAGCTCTATCACTCTCTGATTGTGGATCCTTGAGCAAAAACAACAACAAAAAAAACGCACAAAAACTCGAAATAAAATAAAGTGGGATAAAACCCCAAATCTATAGCTTATTTCCTATATTCGAGAGCACCCATTTATCCCTGACTTACTGGCTTCCAATTATACTGTACTTGGAATAATTCCAAATTTCTTATTACTGTCTACTAGATCCTTCATAATCTGACCCCAGCCTACCTCTCTATTTTTATCTCCTACCATTCTCCCTTATTCACCACACTGTCGCTCTAAAGCCTGGTTTCTATTCTCAAACGCATCAAGTGCATCTCCACCTTGCTTCTGCACTTATTTACCATCTATCTTGAATGCTTTTGCTCCACTGCTTCCCATAAGGTGGACTCTGTCTTCAGGTCATCACTCGGAGATGCCTTTCTCAACTATTAATCTGAGTGGTTCTCAATTGAGAGTGATTTTTCTCCCTGAGGAACATTTGGCAGTGTCTATAGATATTTTTTATGGTTATAGCAAGTGAGGGAGGTACTAACGGTACCTAGTGGGTAGAGGTCAGGGATTCTGCTACAGATATCCTTACACAGGTAACTGTCCTTGCATTGTAAGATATTTGCATAGGACAGCTACCACACAACAAAGAATTATCTGGCCCCAAATGCCAACAGTGTGAATCTACCTAAAGCTGCCTCCCTACCCTGGACACACGCCCCATAAAAATTTTCCACCTAATTATCTCACTTCATTTTCTTAAACATATTTATCATTGTCTGAAATCTTTGATTTATTTGTTTATCATCTGCCTTTCTTGAGTGGAATATTAGTTTCAGGAGGGCAAGGACATTGTTCTATCCTATTCACTGATATATCACCAGTGTCTAGAAAAGTTCCTGACACATAATGGACACTCAAGACATAAATGAATGAAAGCAGAAGTGAGTACTGCACATAAAATGAAACAAATAAACAAGCTAAACAACAACTACAACAAAGATCTAAAACTGTGCTGCAAATGATACCTTAAAGAAGGCTAATAGGTAACCCATAGAATAAAAGACAATATTTGTGGCCAGGCGTGGTGGCTCATACCTGTAATCCCAGCACTTTGGGAGGCCGAGGCGGGTGGATCACCTGAGGTCGGGAGTTTGAGACCAGCCTGGCCAATATGGTGAAGCCCCATCTGTATCAAAAATACAAAAATTAGCTGGGCATGGTGGCGCACACCTGTAATCCCAGCTACTTGGGAGGCTGAGGCAGGAGAATCGCTTGAACCCGGGAGGCAGAGGTTGCAGTGAGCTGAGATCGTGCCATTGCACTCCAACCTGGGTGACAAGAGCAAAACTCTGTCTCAAAAAAAAAAAAAAAAAAAAAAAAAAAAAAAAACACACAATATTTGCAAATGTATATCTGATAAGTGGCTTATATCTAGAATATGTTAAAACATTCTGACAATTCAATAATATAAGACAAACAACCAAATTAAAAAACGGACAAGAGGCTGGGCATGGTGGTTCACATCTGTAATCCCAGCACTTTGGGAGGTCGAGGCAGGCAGATCACCTGAGGTCAGGAGTTCGAGACCAGCCTGGCCAACATGGTGAAACCCCATCTCTACTAAAAATACAAAAAAATTATCTTGGCATGGTGGATGCCTATAATCCCAGCTACTTGGGAGGCTGAGGCAAGAGAATCGCTTGAACCCAGGAGGCAGAGGTTGCAGTGAGCCAAGATCGCACCACTGCACTGCAGCCTGGGTGACAAGAGTGAGACTCTGTCTCTGGAAAAAAAAAAAAAGGGCAGGGAATTTGCAGAGCTATTTCTCCAAAGAAGATATACAAAATAACCAATAGGAAATAAAAAAGATGTTCAACACCCATCAGTTGTTAAAAAATGTAAATCAAAACCACAATGAGATAGCACTTCATACCCACAGAATGACTCTAATGAAAAAGACAGACAATAACAAGTGTTGGTAAGGATGTGGAGAAATTGAAACCCTCATATATTGCTGGTAGGAATGTAAACTGGTGCAGTCACTTTGGAAAACAGTTTGGCAGTTCCTCAAGAAGCTAAACATAGAGTTACTATATAACACAGCAATTTCACTACTAGGTACATACTCAAGAAAAATAAAAACATATGGCCACATGACAACTTGTAAAAGAATTTCCATAGCAGCATTAGTCATAGTAGTCAAAAAGTAAAAACAACTCAAATGTCTATCAACTAAAAAATGGATAAACAAAATATGGTATATCCATAAAATGAAATATTATAGGAGTATAAGATTTCATTTTATGGATATACCATAAAGGGATGAAGCACTGATACATGCTAAGACATGAATGAACCTTGAAAACATTATGCTAAGTGAAAGAGGCCAGTCACAAAGGACCACAAATAGTATGATTTCATTTACAGAAAATGGTCAGAATAGGCAAATCTACAGAAATAGAAGGTAGATTCATGCTTGTTTAGAACTGGATGGTGGGAGGTTGCTGGGGAGTGACAGCTAATGGGCACTGGGCTACTTTTGCAAGAGAGAAATGTTTTAAAATTAGATTATGGTGATGAATGTACATATCTGTGAATATACTAAAAAATACTGAAGACTTTAAATGGGTGAATGATATGGTATATGACATATCTCAATAAAGCCATTAAAAGAAAAAACAACTATGGAAATTGATATTTTACTTTTTTGGGAAAGGTGACAATTGCTTAGAAATACAGATTTATTGAAGCACTTTTCTTTGTTTAGTGTAGATTTTAGTTGAAGGTGGCTTTGGAAGTATAATGACATGGGAAATCAAAGGTAAGTCTCACAGAAATGTTAGATAATGTGATAAGAATACCTAAACCAAAAGACTTTCTTATATGATCACAGGTATTACATAAGTCCGCCATAGAAGTACTCCCTGAAACTAAAATACGTGAATGTATGAGAGTAAATAACAGCTCCACTTCTTTAAAATAAACCTTTTTAGCAGTAGTTGATATATATGGATGACTGAGAGGTTTCCATATCCTCTAAGTTCTAATTCAAAGGGGGGAAAATTAAAATTATAATTTTGGGTTGTTGTGAGAATTAAATGAAATTACACTTGTAAAAGTGCTTGGGCAAAGGAGGTGCTCAGGTAATGTTAATTTGGCAGTACTGGTGAACCTTGAATGAAGAAGGGGCTGTTGCATAATTTACCACTAAGCTACTACCTTCTGACATATTCATTCCCATACAAAATACACAGATCTGACAAGGAGGGGAGGCTACAGATTTTGTCTGTTGGTTCTGTGAAGCAGGGTTAGACAAACATGGCAACCTTTGGAATTCTTTACTCTCTCTATCTCTGTCTTCATCCTGGCCATTCATCTGTTGACATAGCTTTCCATGAGTGGTCTCCGCCATGACTTTATCCAGGCCAATCCTTAAAACCCAGTCACCACGTTGTGAGGAAGTTCAGGCCAAATGGAGAGGCCTTGTGTAAGTGTTGCAGCTGACAGCTCCAACACAGCTCACATGAGTAAATAAGCCTTTAGATGATTTCAGTTTATTTTTCAGATCTTCCATCCTTCTCCAGTGTGCTCCATGTGAATTCTTGGCCCGGGGAACCATAAGAGATAATAAACAAAGATCGTTGTGGAAAGTCACCGAGTTTGGGGGCAATTTGTTATGCAGCAACAGGTAAATAATACACAAAAATCTGTCTGATTCCAGATCCCAGGTCTCTATTCTGTGATGGCAGACACAGACAAACAAAAACTTCTTACCAGCATTTGGACCCCCATGAAGTCTTCCCTCTGGGAAGGGCTGCACCATCTGAAGACTCCAGGGCCCAGTCCATATGACTGAATATTTACCCTGGCAAACAGATGCTGCTGCAATAACAGTTTATAGGGCAGTCTCTCAAGGGTTCAGTTGGCCTGATGTCGGCACCTTGATTCTAATCATTTCTGAAGCATTGGTAAGGCTGGGACTCTAGACTTGCCCAAGAGGAGGCCCTGAATTGTGCAGAGGTCACACCTTGATTTCAGCACACCCTTCAACAAGTGTTTATGATTTATACAACATATCCCAAATAGCTCCTCAAGTTAATTGTTCAAAACCCAGCAGCCTAAGTTTCTGTCTGTAAAAGCAAGGAACATGGCACTTTACAAATGTAAAATCTTATTATTTAACATTTCATGTCCTCAACAATACTACTCATAGTATACTGCCTCCACACCCCCTGCCCAAACCAAGACACTAATGAAAAGAGATCAATTTGAGATGAAAGGTCCTTTCTGCAACCCAGACATTTGTTTCCCTTGAAGGGGAAGAGAAAGGACAGAAAGGGGGAAGTAGGTATTTGACAACAGACCTCTTTGATATGATGCTCCTTCTTCAAGATTGACTGGCTGTACATTCCAGAGGAAATAGATGTTTTTGATCTGCTCCACAACCAACATTATACATATTTGATGGAAAGCATACACTGTCAGTGGGAGGTGGAAGCAGCAGAGAACAATGAGAAGTTACAGTTTCATGTTATTTAATTTTTCTTCCCAAACTATTCAAGGCCTCTGAGCCATAGACTAACCTGAGTTCCTCCTTCTACCTTCCATCCTTTACCCTCTTTGAGGCAAGGAAAAGAAAGTCTTGTAAGGGGAAGTAAAAAAGAAAGAAAAGAAAAGAAAAGGACGGTTGTTTCTGAATGCTTAGAGAACAAAACAATTGGTGTCTTCCATATCTCTGAGGGCTAAGCTCCATTGTCTGACATCAGAATCAGAACGTGGGGCTGGTGGGCTGGAAAATAACTCTCAGAGGGCACAAAGCCAAATACTCTCTCAGTGACTGACTTAAAAGGGAAAAGGCAAAGCCCCACTTTTAGGAAGAAAATAGCAACAAAAGCAAGCAGGAATTTTTTTTTTCTTTTTTTTTTTTGGGACAGAGTCTCACTCTGTCACCAAGCTGGAGTGCAGTGGCGTGATCTTGGCTCACTACAACCTCCACCTCCCGGGTTCAAGCGATTCTCCTGCCTCAGCCTCCCAAGTAGCTGGGACTATAGGCGCCTGCCACCATGCCCAGCTAATTTTTGTATTTTTAGTAGAGACGGGGTTTTACCATGTTGGCCGGGATGGTCAAGATCTCTTCATCTCATGATCCACCCGCCTCAGCCTCCCAAAGTGCTGGGATTACAGGCATGAGCCACCGTGCCCGGCTGCAAGCAGGATTTCAAATTGTTAAATTGTATATACTTTGGAAAGTACTCTTTTAAGAAAGTGTAAATGGAGAAGTGTGAAAGTAATAAAAGTCCTAGTCATATGTCTGTCCAATAATGACACCTTGAGATATTTTAATATCTCATCTCAGTTGCTTCAGGAGTCAAGTGGAGATTCACTCATTCACTCACTCACTTACTCACTCATTCACTTGTTGGATATGCAAAAATCAAGTAATCAAGCATTACAGTCTTTGCCTTCAGTAATCGCACAGTCAATATTCCTCTCATGTAGTCACAAGGTTATTCTGAGAATCCTATGGACTTCAAAGACATGCATGAATTTCCAGTGAATGAACGAAGCTGAGGAAGGAACCATTATTAAAGTACTATGACTGATTGAGAATGCATCTTGTAAGACCTGTTAAGTCTTCAGCATTCCATAAAGGCTGACTCAGAGGTCACAGATTCTCCTTCCCCATTCAAAGCCAAAATAGGTCATGCTAATTGGACACAACAGTGTGTTGGGTCAGGCTTGTCATGAACTACCCTCCCTGCACCCCCACTCCAAGTCTCACACCCTGTAACTCCCTCATATGCACCCCAGACATAATGGGTATAAATGGCCTGCTAAATCTTTTTGGAGCATAGCTCTGCTCATGCCACTTCCCTTAACTTGGTTCTCAAAAGTCTTACCCCCAATGCATCTTCCCACCCTCATCTCCATTTAGGTACACAGCAACCAGCCAAAATGCTCTATTCACCATTTGTAGTTGTTATCAGTGTTCTATCACTTTGCTTTCACTCAGCTGTTTCTTCTATTGGAATGCCCTTTTGATCCAAAATTCCCACATACACAGTCTCCTTTCCAGTTCAAGTTTAAATTTTCAGGTTTTACATTTATCCTCACACTACCCTCCACTGTCCTCCTGGTGGAAGTGATTGCCCCCTCCTTTGAACCACTATGGCAGTTTGCATATGCCTCTCTCTTGGCAAATAATGGTGGTGATGGTGATGATGGTAAGAATAATGCAACTCTCCTATACCGAGACTTATAATGTGCTAGGGATTGTGATAAATAAACAAATAACATGAATTAACTTTTTAATTCTTGCAACTGCTTTAAGCCAAGGTAAAAGCTTTTTTTCCCCATTTCATAGAGAAAATGGAAGCTTAATAAGGTTAAGTAATAAACTTGAGTTCCCATATAGTAACTAGCAGTTACATGGATGGGCTTTGACACTACAGACACTTGTCCAGGCTCTACAAGATACAGCTTCATGACCCTTGCCAAGAACTGACCCAGTGGTAGCCTCAGTTTGTTTATCTGTGTAGATAGCTAATTGGGCACAGCACTATGTTGGGTCAGGCTTGTCATAAACTGCCCTCCTCTCAACCCCCACTCCAAGTCTCACATCCTTGAGTACGGGTCCAGGCTGTACAAGTTACCAGTTTCATGACCCTGGCCAAGAACTGACTCAGTGGAATCAGAGAGTCAGATTCTGAGTCCGACTCTCTGATTTATTTCTTTAAATGGCACAGAGAAGATACTAGAGAGACTGTAACTATCATGACCCCCGACTAGAAAAGCTGCTCCAGGGCCAGGATCTGATGTGGACTCTTGATCCCTTCCCCACATGTTTACTAAATGCCATTGAATAAAACAAGGCCATTGAGGAAGCCTTTACTCCAATGCTGTCTTGAAGACGTGTCATGAAGAAACCTGTACTGTTGAGGAGAAAGAAGTTACATAAATACAGGAATCAACCTAAAAAAATTCCCTGTTCCTTTGTCTCAGATCTACCCTTCTCACTTTGCTAAGAAAGGTTCAGCCTGAAGCTTTGACTTGTGACTCTGTCCTTTCCATACAGGTAGGAGTCTATTGTTTTGCTGGTCTGATTTAATTACTCTCAAGGAGGTTTCTCCAAAACTCCTCTTAGTGGTACATAATTTCGTAGCTGAATGTTGGAGAACCTCAAAACCAAAGGCCCACAGCTTATGCCCAAAGCCTCTGTGTTAGACTAGTCTGTTGTCACGCTGCTAATAAAAGCATACCCAAGACTGAGTAGTTTATAAAGAAAAAGAGGTTAAATAGACTCACAGTTCCACACATCTAGGGAGGCCTCACAATCATGGTAGAAGAGCAAAGGCACTTCTTACATGGTGGCAGGCAAGAAAGCATGTGCAGGGGAACTGCCCTTTGTAAAAGCATAAGATCTCATGAGACTTATTCACTATCACGAGAACAGCATGGAAAAACACACACCCATGATTTAATTACCTCCCACCAGGTCCCTCCCTTGACACGTGGGGGTTATGGGAGCTACAATTCAAGATGAGATTTGATATAGCCAAACCATATCAGCCTCCATGGTACCTTCCAAAAGCACATCCAGTCCTGTGTGGGTGCTGATAAGTTCCTGAAAAGTTATCTAGAAGGAGATGACAATTTAGAAACCTAAGTCCATAACCCACAGTAAAGAGCTCCATAAGTCAGTAATATTCTATAAAAAGCCATTATGAGATTTCAGCCAAAATAATCCAGCAGAACTCTTGGCACACTGTTTCCTATATCCTTCATTTCATGACCACCCACTAAGGTCTAGCAGGGCAGGAAGTCAGGAGTTGGTCAATAGCATGGACTACAGAGCCAAGTTTCCTTGGATTTTCCCCAGCTTTGCCATTTACAAACTATGCGAACTTGGACAAGGCATTTAACTCTCTCTGCCTTGGTTTTCAAGTCTTCAAAATGATGATACTAAGAGACTTTATTTCAGAGTAAACTTTGTAAACAGTAAACTTTGTAGGATAAAGCCAAATGGAAGGAGGCAACAGGGTGTGTCAGAAGGATAACAGATAGGTGAGTGGGGTTGGAGTGCACAAAGAAGAGTGAACTCAAGGAAGTAGGAGCTGGGTAGGTAGGCAAAGGTCAGGCTATTTTTTTGTATAAAATTATGCCAAAATATAGTCATGTACCGTGTAATGATGTTTTAGTTAACAATGACCTGCTTATATGACAGTGGTCCCATAAGATTTTCATAGAGCTGAAAAATTCCTATTGTCTAGTGATATCTCTGCCATGGTAATGTTGTAACACAATGCATTACTAATGTGTTTGTGTTGATGCTGGTTTAAACAAACCTACTGTGCTGCCAGTTGCATATAAAAGTATAGCACATACAGTCATGTACAATGCATGATACTTGATAATAAGCAGCTATATCATGGTTTATATATTTATTACACATGTATAGAGATCACAAGATCTCCAAGGCCTTGAGTCCTTGTCCCCCAAAACATTGAAAAGCTAGTCAAGGTTTTAAGCAAGAGACATTGAAGTGATTTGCCCAAGACTGGAAAGCGAACTTCTGATAACAAAACCAGGACTGGAAATCTGATGCTCCTATTGTCATGTGCCTCATCTTGATAAACGTCCTCCCTGGCATGCCTCCTCCCAGGGAGAGATGTTAATGAACAAAAATGAGAGCAGCTCCATAGAAAGCTTCACATACTGTACTACTTGTGCCTCTGCAGAAAGCAGGGAAGGTCTGAATGATGCTTCCTTGGAGGGCCTGAGATTAGTGTCTGAATCAGAGCTCCAAAGGGGCTGGAGCGGAAGCTTGCATTGTGTTGTCTAGGAAACGCGATGGAAAAATGGAGCTTAGCCATCAAACTGGTTACCAATGGACAGGGTTTCCAAGGTCCTGGAAAGGGAAAGAAGGCTGGCAATGTCACACAGTGAAAGACTAGACTAAGGTGGGAAGCACTTCAATCCTAATCCAATGCCTGTTTTCCTAAGCCAGGCTGCCTCTCAATTTGATGCTCCACTTGAAAGCCAGACCACAGAGCTTCAAGAATCCAACACAAACCAGAGGAAGCAGAAAGGTCAGTGGGTTCTAACCTTTTGTGAGCCCCGGACCGTTTTGGGAATCCGACAAAAGCTATGTACTGTCTTCCTAGAAAAAAAATTATAGATACATTAATGTATACTTCTCAATTCTACATAAGCCCACTCCCCCATAATATTTACACAAGAGAAATTAAGCAATATGTTCACATAAAAAACTATGTATGAATATTTATAACAGCTTCATTATAAATGCCCCAAATTGAATACAGACTAAATGTTCATCAGCTGGGGAATGAATAAACAAATTATGGTACACACATACAATGAAAAATTTGCTCAGCAATAAAAAGGAACAAGCTGCTAATACACACAACAATGTGAATGGATCTCAAAATGAATCTAAGTGAAAGAAGCCAGAATGCAAAGGCTACATCCTGCAGAACTCCATGTAGATGACATTCTGGAAAAGAAAAAAATTATAGAAACAGAAAACAAATCAGTGGTTCCAGGGTCCGGGGTTGCAGGGGAGAAAACTGCCTATAAATGTGCTTAAAAAAACTTTTTGGGATAATTAAAATTTTTTATATATTGATTATAATGGTGGTTAAATGACTATATAAATTTGTCAAAATTCATAGAACTGTATAAAAGGAGTGAATGTTACTATATGTAAATTATACCAAAATATAGTCATGCACCACGTAATGATGTTTTGGTTAACAATGACCTGCTTATATGACGGTGGTCCCATAAGATTGTAATAAGGCTGAAAAATTCCTATTGTCTAGTGATATCTTGGCCATGGTAATGTAGCACAATGCATTACTAATGTGTTTGTGGTGATGCTGGTTTAAACAAACCTACTGTGCTGTGGTTGTATATAAGAGTATAACACATACAGTCTGTACAGTACATAGTACTTGATAATAAGCAGTTATGTTACTGGTTTATATATTTACTATATATGTTGTTATTTTACAGTGTACTCTTTCTACTTATAAAAAAAGATAACTGTAATATAGCCTCAGGCAAGTCCTTCAGGAGGTATTCCAGAAGAAGGCATTATTATAGGCGATGACAGCTCCATGCGTGCTACTGCCACTGAAGACCTTTCGGTGGGACAAGGTGTAGAGGTGGAAGAAAGATGGTGATGTTGATGATCCTGATCCAGTGTAGGCCTAGGCTAACGCATGTGTTTGTGTCTTAATATCTTTACTTCTTAAATGTTTAAAGTTTAAAGATATACATTCTCTAGTTTGTGTCTTTACCCTTTAAACTTTTTCTAACCAAAAAGTTTAAAAAGTAACAAAAAGTTAGAAATAGAAAAAGAAAAGCTTATGGCATAGGAATATAAGGAAAAAAATGTTGTATAGTTGTACAATGTGTTTGTGTTTTAAGCTGTTACTACAAGAGTCAAAAAGTTAAAACATTTAAAAGTTTGTAAAGTAAAAAATTACAGTAAGCCAAGTTCACTTTATTGTTAAAGAAATTAGCCAGACATGGGGGCAGGTGCCTGTAATCCCAGCTACTTGGGAAGCTGAGGCAGGAGAATCACTTGAACCTGGGGGGTGGAGGTTGCAGTGAGCCAAGATCTTGTCATTGCACTCCAGCCTGGGCGACAAGAGTGAGACTCCGTTTCAAAAATAAAATGAAATAAAAATAGACTTTTAAATAAATTTAGTGTAGCCTAACTGTGGAGTGTTTATAAACTCTATGGTAGTGCACAGTAATGTCCTAGGCCTTCACATTCATTCATCATTCACTCACTGACTCACCAGAGCAACGTCCAGTTCTGCAACCTCCATTCATGGTAAGTGCCTTATACAGGTGTACTAGTTTTTATCTTTTATATTATATTTTTACTGTACCTTTACTATGTTTAGATATATTTAGATACACAAATACTTACCATTGTGTTACACTTGCCTCAGTATTCAGTACAGTAACATGCTGCACAGGTTTGTAGTCTAGGAGCTATAGTCTGTACCATACAATATAGCCTAGGTGTGTAGTAGGCTACACCATTTAGGTTTGTGTAAGTAACACTCTGTGATATTCATGCAATGGTGAAATTGTCTAATGACACATTTCTCTGAATGTATTCCAGTAGTTAATGGACACAGAACTGTAAATGAAGTTTTAAAGCATTTCATGTAGGGTTACAGAGAGTACATGGACCAATCTTCAGACTTCAGGTGAGGGATCCTTGCTCTAGAGTTAAATAAGTTTTAAAGTGGAAGGGCCTTTCGAAATATCTAGAACACACCTGCTTATTTCAAAAATAGGAAAACTAGAGACTAAGAACATAAAAGATTGTCTCCAAGATCACATTTCTTACTAGTAATGTTTATTCTTGCAACAAATATTGGTTGAACACTTAACTGCATTTGAGATACTACCTTAAGCGTTCAGGGGATCCAAACTAATAAGAAAAATGAGACTTATTGCCTTGGAAAAACTCCCAGTGACTCTGTAATGTATTCCCAATAGACGATAAAGGCTTCAGGGAATATTTAGCTTCCGGATCTTGCTGGAGCACAGGACTGGGAGCTAGGAGACACATTAAGTCAGCTGCAGGGAAGAGTGACCTTTTGAGGAACCAACTGATCTCTGAACCTCTCCTTTCTTGGCCATAACTAAATGAGAGAATAGTTGAATTCCTAAAAGTACCAGCTGTAGCCCCCACACTGTGCAAAGATCAAGAACAGCCCCAGAAACACGGTGTAGTTCAACAATTAAAAGCTCTGAAAAAATTGCAGCTATAACAAAGGTTCAACCCCAGGCCACATACTACTCATTTCACCATGAACAGATAGATTAACAGCTTTAATCCTCAAGTTCTTAATGGAAAATGAAAAACAATGATACCTAAGCATCCCAAGTTTGGCATGAAGGTTCGATAGGATAAAGCATGTGCCTGACACAGTGCAATCTCTTAATTAATGGCAGTGCCTGCTGGTCTAAATGCCTTCATCATCAATACCATCATTCCAGTTTCTCCTTTCACTTTCTGTATCACAAGAAATTTTCCTCCTGATCACAAAGGTCAGATCGCTCTTTAGCTGTCAGGGCAATTTTAGCTTCTTTCCCGTTGGATCAAATGATTCGACTTTCAGCTGGGGAAGAGTTATCAAGTTGCTGAAGTGTACACCTGAGTCTCCTTTAGCAGTCTGTCAGACTGGCTGAAATTCCAACCCAGACAGGCCCATTCGGACACACTGAAGCCTTCTGGATCAGTCTCTGCATGCAGAGACCAATCAATCGCTTCCTGCCCTAAGCTTTCCATGGCAACAGGCTTGTGCCCAGCTGCCTTCTTCCATGAGGCCCTGGTCTTTGCGTTGCAAGTGAGTCTCAGTGGAACAAGGAAGGGGGAAAATACCTGCCAGGAGAAGTGGTTATGTAACAATCTATTACAACATTTTTCCAGTGCAGCAGGATCAGTGTCAAAAACATATTCAAAGTTGAAACATTATAAATGATAAAATATTTATGTATACCTATTGTTTTTATGGTACAAATTTCCTAAAATAACGTGCCTCAAATTTCTCTTCATTGATAGGAATGTACGAAAAATGAAATGGAATTTGCTCCCTGTATGTAGTGACATTCAATGGTGGACATCCTTCAAAGGTAGGTATATCAGAATCTAGTATGGGACAGCAGAGTGTGAGGCTTTTATGATCATCCAAAGAAATCATTATTGGTTCTTTTTTAAAAAGTTGCAAAACACTGCTGTAGTGAGACCTCAAAATCTAAAGTCTAGAAAAAAAAAAGTTTACTCTATTTCATATCCTCCTGTGACATGTACATTAGGACAAATTCCAGGTTGCTGTATGCTAAGAAAATGCCTACATCACTGAGAACCAGAGGTTCCAAGCTGCATGTCCTAGCAGCAAAAGGGACCCATGTGTTCTCAAATGGAGAGCCTCCTTCTGAGCTGAGTAGAAGTATGGCACAACCCTGGTTTTACCTAGTTCCAAGGCTGCAGTATTTGATTCAGGAGAAAATGGTCATTACACTAGCAGACAGGGAAGAAAGGACATTTACCTTTATATCATATTTCTCTACATCTGGCATACTACCTGCATCAAAATCACTTGGATGGGTTTTCTTAAAAAATGCCACTTCCTGGCCAGGTGCAGTGGTTTATGCCTGTAATTCCAGCACTTTGGGAGGCTGAGGTGGGCAGATCATGTGAGGTCAGGAGTTTGAGACCAGCCTGGCCAACATGGGGGAACCCCGTCTCTACTAAAAATATAAAAATTAGCCTGGCGTGCTGGTGGGCACCTGTAATCCCAGCTACTTGTGAGGCTGAGGCAGGAGAATCGCTTGAACCTGGGAGGCAGAGGTTGCAGTGAGCCAAGATCACGCCACTGCATTCCAGCCTGGGCAACAGAGCAAGACTCCATCTCAAAAACAATAACAAAACAGCCACAACAATAAAAAACCACTTCCTGAGCCCCACCCCAGATTTACTGACTAGGAATCTCTGGGAGTGGGACCTGGACAGTCACTAACTAGAGTCTCAAGGGATTCTGATACACATAGTCCTTTGATAATATACTTAAAAAACATGGATCTAGAAGAATGAATTCACCATGACAGCATTTTCAGCTCAGAGAAGTGGCTAGCCTGAAAGGAAATTTCTGGTCCTGAGAAATGTTTCAGCATCAACGCTCCAATTGCAGACCTCAAATTAAACTATTGAGAGAGTTACCTACTCAGTCCACTCATATAAGTAGGCAATTAGACCTGGCTGACTGCCTCATTCTCATCTGAAAGGAGAGGCTGCCACATGACTTACAACTCAACCCATCAAAGAAACTCACAGAGTTTTGAACCACTTATAAAGACAACTGGAACTATTTTTCTTTATGTATCAGCACTTCTATTTCATAATTATGTGATCTTGAGCAATAACTGGGTGAGGAAGGGGGTGGGTAAGGACCTATTTTCTAATCTGCACCCCATTTATTACAGTAGTGAGACATGAGCAGGGCAGGAGAGAGTCTCCCCTGCCACCACAAGAAATGTCAGGCAACCATCAGACGATAGGCGATTATTAAACTGTCTCTCTAAAATAATAATTGGTTGCAGCCAGTGCCAGGGAAAGGCAGTTTCCCAATGGATAGAAAAACCTGAAACTGGTGATCGCATTTTCCCAATATCTCAGAAGTTGGGTGAATGAGCTCAAGGATGCACACTAAGAGGAAAAATGGTGGAGTTTAACTGGCATATGACCTTCTAGGAACACTGGTAAGGGAAGAATGCCTCACGTGAGCATGGATACAACTTCAGTAAACACACTGTGCACGCAGCTCCTCACAAGCACTAACAGGCCACTGTGCATATGAACAGTCCATCCCAATGGAAGAATCAGTGGAGAAGTAATGTAAGACCCCCGAAGCACACCAGCACATAAAACCCCAAGTCAGAGGTCAAACCATGCACTTGATCTCTCAAGTCTCCCCGTTGACCCTCTTCCAAGTGTACTTTACTTTCTTTCACTCCTGTTCTAAAGCTTTTTAATAAACTTTCACTCCTGCTCTGAAACCTGCCTGTGTTTCACTCTGTCTTATGCCTCTTATTCAAATTCTTTCTTTTGAGGAGGCAAGAATTGAGGTTGCTGCAGACCTGTATGGATTCACCACCACTAACACATCTACCATCATAAAATGGGAATCCCATGAGCATCACCAGGGTGAAATAATGTTCTTTTGGCTGAAGACCCACTTCTTTCTCTTTTAGTTAAGAAGGAATGTTGGAATGTAAATAAATAAGAGGAAAAACTACTTTCTACAGGAATATCCTTGACACCGCTGTCATTTATGCTTTTAAAAGTAAACTCTGGCCAGATGCAGTGACTCATGCCTGTAATCCCAGCACTTTGGGAGGCTAAGGTGGGAGTATTGCTTGAGGCCAAGAGTTTGAGACCAGCCAGGACAATGTAGCAAGACCCTGTTTCTACAAAAAAAAGGTTGTTTGGAAAAGAAAAGTTGAAGAAATAAATAAATAATTTATCCTAAGCTTAGATACTTAACAAGGAAAGCTTCATTTTGACATCTCTTTGAACTTATGAAAAAGGACAGACTAGAAGATCTCTTAGGCTTTGCTATGCAAAATATGATTGGGGGACCAGAAGCATTGGCTTGTAAGAAATGCTAATCCTTAGACCCCACCCCCACAGAATCTGCATTTTAACAAATCTCCAGGTGATTTGTATGCACAATAAATTCTGAGTAGTATTCTTCTAAGGTACTGGTTCTTAGATGAACTGATCTGTATACTGGAATCATCTGGGGAATTAAAAAAAAGCCTGACAGCTTGGTCCTCCCCAGAGATTCTTATTTAATTGGTACTGGATGCAGCCTGGTTATAGGGTATAAGTGAATTTAATGTGAAGTAACATTAGAAAATCCTTGTTCTCAGGGACTTCTTTAGCTTCCAAACGCTGTAAGTCTGTGAACTTGCCAAAAAGAGCAAAAACAGGCCACTAACTGAAATACCTTTAGGAGTCAACCAGGTAATGTAAAGGAGTCACACAAGCTGGTATGGACAGCAGCAAACTGGAGAATGTGAGTTCTCACAGGAGGTGGCCAGCATTTAGCTGTTACCCTTAAAGATGGGAGTCCAGTACTGCCAAACCTTCTTCTTTTTTTTTTTTGCTGAAAATCCAAATTTCTATGCAATGTCTCATGATGTTTTTGATCGCAAAGTCAATTTTCTTCTCTCTTCCTCTTAAAAAGCTATGCTACACATAAAATCACTGGATACAATCCACAGAACACCAGTTTGGGACCTCTGGTGCAGAGAAAACAGGCCTACAGATCTACCCGTAGAAAGAGTCTGAGCCTCACCCCACAAAACACTGGCAGACAATTCCAAAGTGATGATTCATTCTGAATAGGGCATGTGACTGATTTGGAGAAGATGAGGGGGGGCTTTCTCTGCCTTCTTTCTTGAAGGAATTAGAGTGACTATAGTATTTTCCCTTTGAAAAAGGAACCATATACTTTACAATGTATCATGAGCACAGAAAGGAATCACTCTTGGCATAACTGAAGCTAGGTCCTGGAAAACAATACTCCCCAAAGAAGTTCAAAGAACAGAGTGCCAAGGCTATGACACAGCATGGAAGCAGGGGTTCAGGGAGGAGGATGGGCTATGAAAGCATAGTGATTGGCTGTAATCTTCATGAGACAAGAATGTACTACAGCAAAAGGGTTATGAATAATGCAAAGACTACTCCTGGGAGAAGGAGCCTTCTGAAGGTGATCTACAGTTCTGATGGTTGTGGCAGTTCATTTCAGATATTGCAAGAGACATCTGGCTCTATTTACACAGATATGTGTTCTCTTCCATTAATCGAAATCCCATCCAAACTGGAGCCTTTAAAGACTACTGGGAAATGTGGTCATATGAGCAGAAAAATGGAGAGTGGTCACATGAAAGATGTAGTTTCTATCAAAGGTTAAAATGAAATAAAATAAAAAGTCCTTTAGGAATCATAGGCCTGCTCACTAAGAAACAAACAAAAAAAAAAAACTGTGAAAAGATCCGATTTTATTCCAATGAATAATATCATTCTACAACATTCAAATAAATGTATGTCTCTCTAGTGAGACTAGAAGCCACATGAAGACAAATAAAATCAACACATACATTAACTATGCATGACCGAGCAAGGCTGATTTGGTGTAGGGAATGCTACAGAAAATATTATGTCTTCTATTTGTGCATATCCTGAGTAGTCTATTAAGGGTCTAGAAACATAATGAAACATAATCAACACTTAAATGACTCTTGAGCCAGTTATGAATAATAGCTTTAAAAAAAAAACTGCATTGACCTAAAGCAGTGGTTTTCTTACTGTGATCCCCAGACCAGCTATATCAGCATTACTTGAGAGCTTGTTAAGAATATAAATTCTTGGGTCCAACCCCAGACCTACTGAATCAGAACCTCTGGGGGTGGGATCTGGCAATTTGTGCTTTCTCAAGCCCTCAGGATGATTGTAAGGCAGACTGTACATTATTTCAGTTAATTCTCACAACATCCTATTAAGATAGGCAGGTTAGGATTTACATCCTCATTTTAGCTGAGGAACAGGTAAAGTTATTTGTCCAAGGTCAGAATGTTAGTAGCAAAATGAAGATGCTAAGCTTTTTCTACCTTGATATTGAAGGAAGATTTTAAATTTTCTAGCAGTAGTTGATTTGGTTTTAGTTGCAAATATGTTTTTTTCTTTTACCTTAACAATTGTACCTATTAAAGGTGCTCAAGCAATAATAGTAACAATTCATCCAACCAGTTGTGCCATTTATTTCCTTATCTGAGTGCTTCTGCTCCTACCCTGCCTTAATTATTTTTTTTTCATCTTTTAAAGCCCACCCCAATGCCTGCCTCTACTGTTAGCCTCACCCATTCACCCCTGGAGAGCCTTCACGACACAGCTCTCTACTTCTTGATCTTCTAGGACAGCTATGTGTACACGTCTTTACCCCCCAGTGGACTCTGACTCCCTGGTGGGAAATGAACATATCTTAGCATATCTATATTCCCCTAACACCTGACACAGAATAATTTGGAGCCGGAAAGGAAAAAAAAAAAAAAGCACCTGCCGAATCCTGCAATTATTAAACACCAACCATGTCACAGATCCTAGCCTAAGCTTTCTCTATAGCTCATTGTATTTTAATATTCAGTGCAATCTTCTAAGGAACATATTTTCATCTCTATTTTAAAGACTGGAAATTGAGACTCAAAGAGATTGAAGAGATGATCCAATTTCATACAGATAGTAAGTGATAGAACTGGAATTCTTGATGAGTAATGTAATGCCTCTCTACTTCTTATTTAATAGATGGAGGACAAATGTCTAGATGGATAATATAATTTTCTTAGTCCCACATAAAGGGAATGAAGCCAGTTTTAGAATGCAGACCTTAGTCCACTATACAAGCCATGCTTCTGTCTGCCCTGGACATCATAACAGTAGAAAAAAATCTTGGAATTTCTAGATCACTTTGAGAGATGCTTCCATTCTACAAGTGGGTTGCCTGACAATTAGTTTCCTGGAAAATTTTTGAAAAGGGAGGGGAAATCATTTTCTTTCCCAGAAAATACCACAGTCCATTCTTTGGCCATTTTTGCCCACTTTGTGTATGTTGTTGCCTTGAGCTCTTTAGAACTTTTACTTTCTGATCTCAGACCCACAATAAACCCAATTTCACCCTGAACTTTCTCAAGTCTAGAGGACCTTTCTTCCAGGCTCCAATCTGATTTTGTTGCTGTTTCTGGGTGGGTATTGAGTTTTTCAGAGTTTAAATTTATGGCTTTCTTTTTCCTGATTAAAATCCAGTGGTGACTGTTAACCTCAGAAGCCCTTGCTTCTGCTCTTGGAGGTGGCAGAAAAGTCTCAAGGATCCACAGGTAATAATGTATTGTGCAGAGCTCTGTTTCAAACCTGAAAATAAACTCAGTGAGTCTGATTACTAATATTTCAAAGTGTTGGCCATGCCTGGCACTGAACAATGATGAGAACAGGGATCATTAATGTGTACCACCTCAATTATCCAGCCTGGCCGAGGGAACCAGGTTTTAACCTGGTTGAAAGGAGGGGGAGCTCATTTTCTGGTTAGCTGACTGTTAACTCTTTAAGTTCATCAGAGCTGTTTGCTACCTAAATATCTCACTTCTGAGCTTTAGAAATTGTATAGTATTTACTCAAGTTTGTTGTTTTTAAAATACACAGACATTCTAAACATCCAATAAAGACTCTGTTGAACACATTATGATATATTACATCAAGGAATTCGACACAGCTATTTAAGAGCTAGTGTGAATGCCTATTTATTAACATGAAAGATGCTCATAATATAATAACAGTGAAGAATGAAAAACTGTGCATACACCATAATCCCAGTCTTAGAAAATAATAAAAAACCCAACATATGAATAGCAGGTCTAAAGGGACATATAGCAACATAATAAGAGGGTTATCTCAGAGTTGTGCAATGATAAATACTTTGATTCTATTCCCCTTTTTCTTACATTTTATAGTTTCCCATGATAAACACGTATCCCTCATGTAATTTGAAAGGATACTGCTCTTTATAACAATTACACACAAACCTACACATATAACCGACCAACAACTGGCTAAACCATCAGTCCTGAAGTTAGTTTTGTATAAAAATTGGCCTGATTGAAATATTTCTATATCTAGAGAAAACTAACATGAATTTTAGTCCCAAATCTGCCCCTAACTACTGCTGTACCTCTGACCACAGGGACATTTAGTCTCTGGGTTTCAGTTTACTTGTGAATACAATGGTACAACACCATTCACCTTGCAGACCCCAAATGATGAGGTTCTATTTCAGGACTGTATTTCACAATCTTGAGATTTTTTAAAAATACATATTGCTGGGACCCACCTCAGGCCATCCCAGGACCATGCAGAGCTCATGAGAAAGTGCTGAGCTAATTTTTATGAACTAGTTGCCAAGGTGGCTGTTTTTCCAGGACATGAGCTTATGTGGTCTAATATAGCATGAATTCTGTTAGTTGAAATCACTGCACCTTAAAAGCAAAGGAAGAGTCCGTATGTCTGCCATAGACTGAGATCCTGCTAACATTACCAACCAGGCTCAGCCTGCTCAAGGAGGAGTAAAAATTCATGCAAGTGATATATATTATATTTCAACAAATTTTTTTTTTTTTATGAAAAGGGGTTCATTTACCAAAAGACAATGTCATAATAAATGGAGACATGGGGTATGTCAAAAATCCAGGAAGTTTATATTTTAAAGGGGCTTTAGTGATAATTATATCTGACCTATACCTAGTATAGCCCCTCTATACCTGACTCCTGGTCACCTCTGATTCAGTGTCTCTGAGACCAGGGCTCATTAGTTCACTCTGCAGTGGATTCACTCTTTGGATGGTGCTAACTGTGATAACATCCTTCCAGCTAATTACTCCAGGTTCTTCCACAGGTCTGAGCTCTGCCACATGGAGCCACATAAAAGTTCCACAAGGTCTTTTATTAATGGCTCTAAACTGTTACAAGTAACTAGCCATTACTAATATAGTCATGAAAGTTTCAACCAAGGTACTGATTATAAATCAGAGGATATTTTAGCTTCTCCCTTTCTAATTTATTTTCCAATCTGCGTCCATAAATAGGAGAGAGAAGTGTTGAGTTACAACTCCCATATGGGGAATAAGAAGTAGTTGCATCTGTCACAGGAGCTAGAAAGGGTAGAAGGTTGTTGATTACTGTAGCTATGTAGTACTTTATATATTCAGGGTCAGCTATCATGCCCCATCCTTAGCAAATATTCCTTAAGTGCCTACTGTGTCCAGGGTATTGAACTATGTGGTTAAAAGAGAGAGAAATAGAAGACATAATCATTGAGACAGCCTAGATCAGGGGTATCCAATCTTTTGGCTTCTCTGGGCTGCATTGAAAGAAGCAGCATTGTCTTGGGCCACACATCACATACACTAACACTAACAATAGCTGATGAGCTAAAAAAAAAAAATCACTCGAAAAGTCTCATAATGTTTTAAGAAAGTTTACAAATTTGTGTTGGGCCTCATTCAAAGCCGTGTTGGGCTGCATGCGGTCTGAGGCCCACGGGTTAAGCTTGGCCTAGATGGTTATGAGATTTTTGATATTAAAAAGAAAAAATAATCCCAAATAATGTTCACATATTGATTCATTTATTCAAATATTTATCAGACACAACTAAATGTTAGGGATAACATGGTGAAAAAATTAAAAAACAGAGAAGGACATTGCTTTCATGGAGATTACATTCTGGTCTGTCTCTACTTACACATTTTGGTGATTTAGCTCTCTGCCCTTCAACCACAATAAAATCTGGGTTTCAAAGGATCCTTATAAGGCACTGGTCCAAGTGCTGGTTCTTCACATTAACATACTCACTGATGAAAGAATGCTGCAGTTGTGCAATAGGACAATGTGTTGGTTAGGAGTGTCAGCTGTGGGAGCAGAGCTGAGTTTGAGGCCCAACTTTGGCACTTATAATAAACTGTGTTTCCTTGGGCCAAGTATCAAACCTGACTCTCAATTTCTTCATCTGTAAGACGTTCCCCATACCTGCTTCCCATGATGTTGGAACGACTTGAGATGATGCTTTGGAGCTCTCGGCACAGTGCCTCAGTGAATGGCTGCTGCTGTACTAATGACCATTACATTATAATAAGCATAAATTATCATCATCAGTAATATTATTGAATTCCTTCATTCATGGAGAACCTATGGGAATGGCTTCTGCATCTTCTGTTAAGTAAGGTAACAAAGCCCTTCCTTCCAAAAAATTTTATAAAACGTAAAGCTCCAGGTGCATAATCTGCATTACAACTAGCCATAACAGAGCTCCTTGTGACTTCCAGCCATTTGACTTTGCTCCATCTCTTCCCTGATGTTTGCCCAATGATGATTCCTCTAGATTGAAGAGACTTCTTCAACTCTTCCTTCTTGGAGAAAGTGAAAACCTGCCTCTACCTTAGTAAGTCTCCTTTCAACGTAGGTCAATCATATGAACATCTAATGTTCCCCTGCAAATTCATCCTCAAACATCAATGAACAAGTACCTAAGATGTTTGTTATATTGGAATGCATTTCCAGTGATACATGCCTTAGTAATTATATTCTTTGGGCCACCTACTGGAAAAGAGTTGTTGGCCCTTACTTTGTTCCCAACAGGGAGGAGTTACACATAAAATTGAACATATTTCAGGACACTGATGAGGACATATTTGCTAATAGGCAGGGGCATCATGCCTTAAACAGGGGTCAGCCGACTGTGGTGTGTGGGCCAAATTCAGCTGTTTGTTTGTAAATAAAGTTTTATTGTAATACAGCTATGGCCTTCATTTAAATATTATCATTTAGGAGAATGCTATCTCAGGAGCTTCAATTATAAGAGGGACCAATCAGTTGCTGCCTTCGCTCTCCAGCAGCAAAGTTGAGTGATTGCGACAGAGACCGTATGGCTCACAAAATCTAAAACATTTACTATCTGGGTTTTTATAGAAAAGGTTTGCCAATCCCTGCATGCCAAGCTTAGCATGCAGTTAGCTCCCACATTGCTGTAGTGGTGAACTAACCCAGGACCCAAGCAACTAGGACAAGTCTGATGTTCTCTCTCCGGTATATTCTTTGCAAATATCCTTAAGCCAACCCTGAAATGCATAGAAGGTTATGATTTGCAGCGGATACAACTATTCCTGTATGTCAGACTGCCATGCCATCTTAAAGATACCCAAACTTCCCCCCGTCCCTGAAGACATCCAGCCTATAACTTGTCTTATTTAACTCACCCCTCCTTCTGCATTGTACATACCCCTCAACCATTTCAAATCAATCTTCTCTTTAACTGTTTTCTACAACCTCTGGCAAAACCCAGTTATACTGAACTATCGTAACTGTCGTTCTCCCTCAATTTTGCAACCTTTCAACTTCTTTCAGTGTCTCTGATGAGCCTGGACCCTTGATCCATCTCCAAGATGAATGTCTCTCCATTTGACTACTTGTCATGAATCTCCATCTTTCAATGTTTCCATTAAGGTCAGCCAGGAGGACCAGGGATGGATTCAGGCTCTCCTCAGAGCACATGGTGCCTTCCTTAAACACGAGAGAACTAGAAACATTTAGACTTAGAACCGTATTATATGTCATAACAGAAGAGGAAGCTAAAGGTTAGAAAAAAATCAAAAGGCTTTTCCAAGTTGCAGAGGCAGTTCCTAGCAGACTTGGAACTAAGACCCCAGACTCCAGTCTGGTACTGCTTTCCACAAAGCAGTACCATTTCTTTTGGGATTCTAAGGAGAAGCCGTATTTTTCAGTAATATCTTTCCCATTTCCTCTATCTTTATCATAATACTGGCCACAGTCACTATCACCAACATCATTTTCTGAATCCTTTCTATGTCTCTTCCATCTGACTAGCTATCTTTTCCTCTCGGCTTTTCCTTGACCTTGGCATTTTCCAGAGATCTTGCCTTTGGTTTATCTAAATTAAATATCTTCCCATGACTATTGACCTATTTCTCTAAGCTCTTCAGTCTGGTTGGTAATTTCTTTTATCTTCTCCTGTGCTTGCAATCCTATGTAATTTGGTAATGTCTGTAAATCTGAATAAAGTAAATTAGCTTTATCTTAGGTCATTATAGACTTAAATAAACCATCTCATTATAGACCCTGGTGGAGCAGGACTTTTCCACTTGATGTGGGGAGAACCTCCCTGATTTTCCTTTGTCTTTCCCAGCTGGAAAGAGTGATGCCATGAGCACAGATGACCTGCCTAGTGTCATTATGCTCATGGATGGTTGAGTGGAGAATAGAAGATATCGCCCTCAGACCCATTGCCTGTTGCCAGAGGAACCATGCTTTCAGATAATAGTATCTCCCCCAGGACATCACACCTTGACTGAGCCTTCAGAGACCCCGCTAGGGGAGGTTACCAAGGAAAAGACTGACTCGACTATGCATTTTTCCACTGGCAGCAGGCCTTGGGGTTCCTGCATAATCCCATTCCTAGCGTTCTTATCACAGTGATATCATTCCTCATTTGACTTTTAAACTCCCCTGTGGGATATAAAATACTTTTTCCCCAGATTCTGCGTGGCTCCCTGGCTTACCTTTTTCAGGCTCTGCTCAGATATCACCTTATCAGAGGCCTTCCCTCACCATCCTATTTAAAGAGTGACCCCACCCCCAACATACACACATATTCCCTCACCCCCTCCATGCTTTATTTTTTCCCACAGGACTATGTATTTCACCTGGTGTTTGCTTATTTTCTGTCACTAGACTAGACTGAAAGCTCACTGAGGGCAGGCACTTTAGTTTGTTTTGCCCACTATATTCTAGTGCCTAAAACAGAAAACCAAACATCTATTGAATGAATGAATAATTATGAAGCTGCCTCTGATGGTTTAGCCCTTGTACATAGAGAAGACTTGACGGTTTTCAAAGAGCTTTGACTTTTTAAAATCTCATTTGATTTCCATAAATGCTATAATTATCTCTATTTTCAGAAAAGGAATCTTAAGATTAGAAAACAAGTAAATTCCTTTCTCACTCACTCCTTCTCTTCCTTCCTTCTTTCCTTCCTCATTCAAGTAACCAACAGTTGAGCACTTTACATATATATGATGACATCATACGGCCTGTATCAAATTCTGACTTTGTCCTAGTTTATTAAATGTAGGATCTCAGGAAATTACTCAACTTCTGAAACCTCAGTTCACCCACTTGAAAGATGTGGAGTACTGGCTGTATCTAAATGATGTCAAAAGGATGAAATTAGATATATGGAAGTACTTAGTACCATGCCTTGTATATATAATAGTAAACTCTCTACAAATGTTAGCTATTGATTTTTGTGATCCTCATTTGCTACTATCATCACCACCACCACCACCACCACCACCATGACTGCCACCATTATAATATTACCACTGGGATTACAACATTGTCACCATTCCAACATTGCCACCATTACCTCGACTCAGGTATCACCAGGATCACCACCACCTCCATCACATCTCCATTACTATCACCAACCCTCCTACCATGTGTGCCAGGTATTGCGTTAGCCACTGTGGCTATAGAATAAAGACAAAAATAAAAGGCAAAACATTTACTAGCTATGACCCACACTCTAGGCTAATTGCTTTATGTATGCTTAATCCTTATAACAACTCTCTGAGAAGTGTATTTTTATCGGATAGCTAGATGACAGCCAAACCCTGGTTCCAACTCATATCTGTATGATTATAACATTCTTGTTCTTAATCACTATACTTTACTCACATAATTTAGTGAGAGACGAAAGCGTTTATATAACTATTATAATATAATGTGATAAATGAAAAAAAAAAACAGGCACTATGGAAGGACATAGGAGGGCCACCTGGCCAGACTGGAAGAAGAGGAAGTGGTTAAGGAAATCTTCTAGGAGGAGGTATCATGAGATGAATCATAGAAAATGAAATGAAGTTAGCCAAGTCTTCATAACTAGCAAATGGCAGAGCAAAGACTAGACTCTGTGATTGCTAGTTCACTCCACTGTATACCTGCTGTAAACCTTCAATCTGGGACATGGAATTGTTTTCTCTAGTTCCTGATCTCCAGTTGCTTGTAAACACTTACTCTTAGTAAAGTGATAATTTCACCCTATGGCAAATAAAGAATGCTTTGCCAAGTGCCATCAGCTGCTGTCAAGTCATTCTCATGGGATGTCATTTATTATACATCTGAAGTAAGTCCATGATCACAATGTGGCAACTCCTGCTTGCATGTTATTCCTTCAAAAGGAAGGCAGAATTGTGATCCATGCTGATTCCACAGCTGCTCAGTAATGAACAGGAAAAGAGAGGATTTGAGTATCTCTCTACAAAGTGGAGAATGTAGGGAAGGCATAGAAGTTTGACTTATAGGGGTTTTATCTCTTGGTGTTATAGACAATGAGTTTGTCTTTGGATATCCTTCTGGATGGGGAATGTTTGGTTAGAGTTACTTCCTGAACATCAAACACTTTGGGACAGACACTTCAGCTGAGGCCTGGGGTATAATAGACTCAGGTTCAATACTTATATCATCAGGAAGAACAGGCTGGCCCAGAAGGACAGAGCAGATTGGGATGAAGAGAAGTAGGTATCAGGGATCAAGGTGATGCCCAAAGTTCAAGTTGCAGGATGAATGGGCACAGTTCTGGTTATGTGCCCCACACCTGGCAACACTTTTCTTTTTTTTTTTTTTTTGAAACAGAGTCTCGCTCTGTCACCAGGCTGGTGTGCAGTGGCGTGATCTCAGTTCACTGCAACCTCCACCTCCCATGTTCAAGTGAGTCTCCTGCCTCAGCCTCTCAAGCAGCTGAGACTACAGGTGTGTGCCACCATGTCCAGCAAATTTTTGTATTTTTAGTAGAGATGGGGTTTCACTATGTTGGCCAGGATGGTCTCAATCTCTTGACCTCGTGATCCGCCTGCTTCGACCTCCCAAAGTGCTGGGATTACAGGCGTCAGCCACAGTGCCCGGCCTTTTCTTGGTCTTAAATGAGGATTAGAAGTCACCAGAGTGTATAGTCACTTCGAGAAATTAGTACTAATGATGAGCAAGAGGCAATGCTAGGTATGTTGAGGGAAATATAGAGTTAATACCTGCGTCATGTAGTTTTGTGCTGTAGTCCGAGTAATTTAACACTGGTTTCTTACCTCTAAAATGAGGCTAATAACACCTAATTTACAAGACTATAGTCATGAGTGAAATGGGATATATGAAGCTCCTAGCATGTCACTTGGCACAAATAAAGTGTCCTTCAAACATTAGGTCCTTTCCTCTTCCCACAGGGAACTTTTAGACTGCAAGTTAATCTTGGGAATGAGAACAAAAGAGGAAGAGTAAATGAAGCTCAGGGGAAGTTGAGTGGTCAGAAGAAGGAAAAGCTCATGTCTACTCAGCATAAATGTGGTATTTAGAACAAGATCTGTGAAGGAAGTAATGTTTGAGCTGGGTACAAAAGAATGGAGGAAGACTTTGCTTATACTGTGATTAGGGGCCATGTTATGCCAGACAAAAGCATGAGGCACATGCAAAATGAAGGCAGTGGGAAAGTAGAGGTACGTTCAAGAAAAAATGTATTGTAGTTAGGCTGAAGAGTAGAGCCTAGAAATGGGAATTGTGATCTCCCGGGTCTTGCAGGTTTTGGATGCTGTCTGCCTCTCCCACATCATCTCATATCACTCTTACTTTATCTTACTTAGCTCCAGCCACACCAACTTTCATTCAATTCCCAAAGCTACTCAAGCCTTTTGTTGCCTCAGAGGCTTGTATAGATTCTTCCCTTTACCTGGAACATTGCCACAATATTTGTAGGACTGGCTCTTTCTCCTTTTTTAGGTCTCATATGTCCCCTCTTTTGACAGGCCTCCCCTAGTCTTTATCGCTTTACCCTATTATTTCCCTCTAAAGCACCTTCCCCCATCTGTGATTGTCCCATTTATTTGTTTACTTTTTCCCTTAAATTTCATAAGAAAAGAGACCTTGTTTATCTTGGTCACGAGTGTATTCTCAGTAACTAACATAGGGTCTGGCCCAGAGTGGTTGTTTCAAAAATAATTGGTGGATGAACTAATCAGTTGATCAATGAACCAGTTGGCCAGCAATGGGAGTTGAGGCAGAGAGGACAGGCTAGGAGTGCTCTGGGGGGCCATGAAGTTCAGGTTGAAACTTGGTTTTTAGTCTCTGGATGATGGATATATGTGTTTCATTAGGAGGCAGTTTGAAAAAGACACACATGTCATAGACTCAGATTTCAATCCAGGGCATCCAGGATATGAAGAGTTAATCTAAGCCAGAACCTGCTGTAGTTTCCTTTCTACCCACTTAGCATTCATAGAAGTCTTCCTTCTTCTTGTCTCTCCAGCAGGGCCTAAGCTGACTTTGCAAGAGATCTCGCTAAGCCTTCCTGCAGATGCTTGTCCGAGCAGGCTGGCCCTGCTGAAGGATATATGCTGTTAAGGCAAGGCAGGCGGAGGCAGCGCTGGCTCATCTCCATGTGCACTGGCTGGCTTTCCAGAGGGGACAATGCACCCCACAGACCACAGCTGTCATTTGGCCATCTCTACCTTCAATCTTACCAAGCACCTGGCCTCAGCACAGATTTTCAGAGAAAACTGTGAACAAAGCAACCCAACACTGTATTTGTAGAATTGGAAGGGACTTGGAATCTTCCCAATGTGACCTTACTGCTCAAATGGAGAAATGAGGGTGGTTAGCTGAGGGCAAGCTTACACTGTAAGTTGGTGCTGAAACCCAGACCTCTTGATTCCTGTTCACAGTTCAGTTCTACTCTTCAGTTTATCATACAGGCTTTAAGGTGATGGTTTGAATCTTATAATAGCCCATGGTCAACTGGACAAGTGATAAAAACAGGAAAAATTTCCAGAAATTCTTTTTCAGAATATCTTGGATGGAGTTAGAAATTAACATTTTTCAACAAGCATACCTACACAGAAAATTCAGGTGCAGCTTGCCCGTGAACAACATTGAGAAACTTGGGTTTAAAGGAATTCTGTATTTCAACTCACCAACCTCATTCTACATATGTACAAATTGAGGAACAAGAAGGTGAGCTAGCCATATAGCAATTTAATTGTTCAGGAAAGACTAGAACCCAGGTATGGTGAGTGGAATTTCCCAACGTAAGAATGGCATTAAACAACAGACTCACAACGTGTATGCACATCCATTTTAAATTTCCTTTTATTCCTGCTATTAAGTGAAAAAGAAAATCTGTTTGGTAAATTATTAATCTCCATACCTCGCCATTTCCTTTTTATTTTAAACAAAAAGCGGCAAAAATTAGGCTCAGAACCCTATGAATGCAATGGCATGTGGCTAGAATATAATGACAATGCTTTGTTATATTTTTATAGCTTCCACCTATGAATAGTGATACTGGTTTTTCTATTTGCAATAGTTGATATGTTTCCTTTTTAAATAACTTTAATTAAAATATATTTGTTAAAGCAAAATATAAGTAAATGCACAGATATGATAAACACATGAAGATAGGAGAAGGGTTGTGTTTAGGAAACAGTGACCTAATTTAATCGTTCTCTCAGCCCTGGCCAGCTAGTTACCCCTTCATGAGGTTTGATTAGTTCACAAATCCAGGCAGTGTCATTCCAAGGAAGATATTGACAGAAAATAATTCAAGAACAGAACCAAGAGTAGGTTTCAAGAGGAAGGACTTCATTGGGATTACACATGCTAGGATTAAGATATTTATTATAGGTTACAGGTAAGGTAGTTTTGAGGTTTAGGAGAAGATCACAATCATAACCATCCAGGGGAATCAGGACAAATGATACCATATGCATGCACCTGTAGGATGTACCTGATTGCTTATGGAAACTGAACATGGCCTTTAAATCAATTGGTAAAGACCTAATTAGAGGGAGAAATAGGGACATGTTGTGCTAACACAAGTGTCACACAAAAAGGGTGGGTGGGTGGCTGTGCAGTGGGACTCATAATCTGAAAGTTCAAGCGGAACAGATTCTAAACCTCCAAGATTGCAGGAGACCTCCCAGAGGGATTCCTAGCATTTAGCTGTGTGAGTGTCCTGTGAACTGACTAACAGCCACCTATTCTTACTTCATGTGGTGAACCTGCAGGCATAGCCAGACCTTGGGTGGTGGGAGGTGGGATGAGGGCAGAGCTACCAGTCGCTGGAGAAGCAGACACATTAAAAAAACACCCCCCCACCTTTGACAGCCTCTCTACTCATCTTGTGGTCTTTGTTTCACATTGCTTCCTTTAAATCTTTTTGTCATAGACTTAACAATATATCACCTTAAAATGTCATGAGATGTACACTTTAAATAAGTAAACTCTATGGCATATAAATTATATCTCAATAAACTGTTAAAAATGCCATAAGAATGCAGTCACTTCTGAATAATGTGATCAAGGGAGCACAATTCTCCCTACTCCCTATCATTTCTAAATATTTTGGGAGAACCAACTTGCCCCCCTTTTACTTTTGAATAAATATTCATCCCACTGTTGTTGAGTCTATGCCATCAATTTCCTTCCGGAATCCATGGTTCTTTTCTACCACCATCACATAGGATGATAATTAGAACAAATCAGTCTCAGGCTTCTCAGATTCCAGCCCAGCTCCTCCTTGCCTTTCACTGTATCACCTCCCTGCCTCTTCTTCTTTGGTTCCTCCCCCTTCTAGGTGACACTTTGAACTTTCCCTTTCGTCTAATCACAGGGCTGGTAAGAGCACAAGCTGTTGGCTGAGACTCTATTAAACAAGCCTTAGTTTTTCAGTGGTTATTAAAAACAAACAAAAAACCACATCTCATGTTTTGATTGATTTTTATCAACCTGTGGATAAAAGGGCTGAGAGTATGGTTGCTTCACAGCAGCAGCACCTCCATCTTCACCTCTAACTTGCAACTTCACTGGCTGAATGTGCATTTGGTTGCAGCACTTATCTATCTTGAAGCCACTGGAGTCCCTGGTTCTGACACCAAGGCCCTCAACGCTATTATGAAGTCCCTTACAGACATGATTACAGAGGTAGATTGCTATGGACCTAAAACACAATGCAATTTATTTCTGTGAATCACCTTTCACACTAAAGACATCACAGACAATGCCTCGGCAGCAGCGCAGAAAGGGACCCAGGCAGCGAGACACAGAGAGCAGGAGATGCACAATAGCTTGACTGGGAGGCTGCGGAGGTGGGGAGGGAGAGAGAAAGCCAGGGACATGCGGAGAATGAAGAATGCTCTCGCCAGCCAAGCTCCACAGGGCCCTTCGCTAGGCAGGTCTGCGGGGGAGAAATCATTAGTTTTCCACTGGGCCTTGATGTGCAGGGTCTGGTCTCCAGGCTGCTGCAGAATTCCAGAGCTGGCATTTGCTTTGCAAAGTGCATTTATGATCCTCTTATGTGTCAGGAGCCAGGGATATGGAGGAGAGCAGACATCATCTCTTTCCTTATGCAGTTTATAATCTACTGGCACACACTGTATGGCATTGAGAGGGGACAGCAGGTATCTTTGGAATGTCAGGAGATTACCTGGTTCCCAAGATGTCCTATTGCTTTTATTATCCCAGGGTTCCCTGGCCACCAACTAGGCCTGTGGAATCTCTGTCTCCAAAATGGGTAGCATTAATATTTTCATTTTATGGTTGAGGAAACTGAGGCCCAGAAAGAGTAACTAACTCACCCAAGGTCTGTCTGTCAGCATAACTAGTATCAAAACCGGGATAGTCTTATCTCAGGGACTTCAAACTTTAACCACAAAGATGACCTGTCTCAACAAAGGCACTGGCAATACTGATGGAGAAGAGAGAATTGACCGGAAATATTAAAGAGGTAGAAAAATAAGTCTTCTGCCCTTTCTCCATAACCTCAAGTTAGTTAAGAGGTTAGCAGAGGTGATAGAATGAAACAAAATGTTTCTAAATTTAACATGAGCACAAAGTTAAGGTTTTTCTCCACCATCATGTTAGTTGAAATTTTCACTATCTGCCCAATGGATTCCAAAAGCTATTTCCAAAGAAATGGAATGCAAATTAATGGATTCTATTCAATACACTTTGCTAGGGTGTCTCTCATGTGAAATGTACTGCACTTAGATGCCTGGGCTGGAGGAGGGGGTTGGGAGGGAGGAGGCAAGAGGAAGAAGAGAGGAAGGAGATGGACAGATGAGCACAATAAGGCCCTTTCCCCTAAAGGAGCTGTCAGCCTAACAGTCATGCATACAAATCTTGCTAATGTAGGGCAGAATGATAAGGGATATAATGGGGGAAGGCTAATTCTTGTGGAGGTAGGGGTGGGAGATTAAGGAAAGCTTATTGGTAGGGATTAGATCTAAACTTGGCCCTGAGGGATGATTAACAGTCTTGAGGGGAGACAGGGAAGAATAAAGAAAAAATCAGAAATCATTGCTGGCAAATTGAGTTTGGTCAGAGGGCAGAAACAGGAGAGAAAGAGGGAAATCTGACTATTGTTTAGAACACAGACAAGAATTTGTGGCATAATTTAGGGGAGGGGTGTGGAAGGACAATTGAGAGGGACAGGGTCAGAGTCTGCTGAGCCTTGAATATCACACTATGGAGCCTGAATTTCCCCAGGTGTGGAACAAGCAGTGCCACAGTAGATGATTTGTTTTAAAAGGACGATTCTGACAGCAAGAATTGGGATGGATTTGGCAGTGGGTAAGCAGTGGTGGCAGAAGCCAGTTAGGAGCTGCTGTCGGTATTTCCTGCCACCATTGACAGCATGACAGATTAGAGGGAGACAGTAGAGGTAACAGCTCCAGAACCTGATGGCAGATCAAAGACATGGATAGGGGAAAAAGAATCAAAAGTCTCTTGGTTTCTTTCTGGGTGATTAGGTGGATTGTGGCACTGCCACTGAGTTAGGGAGTGCAAGAGGTAAGACAAGGTGGAGGTGAAAATTATACTGACCTTGGATTTGGATATGTACATCTAATGACCAGCTGCCATTCATAGACACTATTTTATGTTAGGAATGGATGCCTGATAAATAGTGCCAACTTGAGACCAAGAAATAAAAGATAAAAACTGTTCACATTCACATTACTCACCTAAACACATGTCCCGAAACAAGTTGAATTATTTACACTCTTTTCTAGCACCTGCTTGTTCAGCTGGCTGGAGAATGATGTTCACAAACCCCAAGTGATAGGTTTTGGCCTATCGTATGTGCCAGGAGGTTGCTTTATTTGACAGACATGGGCCATACCTCTGACCACCTCAGATCATTTCTCCAACAAGCTAAGAAGCCATTTGCAATTGAATAAACAACTGGATAAACAATGGTGGTGGATGGTGGGTAAATAGCATTAGTCTGTACATGTTTGACATTCTAAATTTACATGACATGTTCACATCTATTTACCCACCTTATCCTAACAACCCATTAAAAACGGCCTGTGTTGGGCTGGGTGCGGTGGCTCATGCCTGTAATTCTAGCATTTTGGAAGGCTGAGACGGGCAGATTGCTTGAGGTCAGGAGTTCAAGACTAGCCTGGCCAACATGGGGAAACCCTGTCTCTACTAAAAATACAAAACTTTGCCGGGCATGGTGATGAGTGTCTGTAATCCAAGCTACTCAGGGGGCTGTGGCAGGAGAATTGCTTGAACCCAGGAGGTAAAAGCTATAGTGAGCCAAGATTGTGCCACTGCACTCTAGCCTGGGCAACAGAGTGAGACTCCACCTCAAAAACAAAACAAAACAAAAAAGGGCCTGTGCCTCTCTAGAAGGTTACCATGTAGAATACACTTTTTCAAATATGCCCTTTTCCCTGAAGATAGTGATGTGAATCCCATAGGGGCCAGACATTTATCTGACTCCTTGTTTAAGAATGGCTGGTGGATTAGGGTTGGGGAGTTAAAATTCAGCTTCATAGATGGCCAAGAAAATGCCTGACTTCTTCAGAGTCACACAGCTGGTAATGATGACCCTGAGGCTCATACCAAGACCTTTTATTCTCACTCAAGCACTTACTCCACAACGTGATACTGTCTTTCCGTGAGCAACTACCAATACATTATTATCTGTAAATTTACCAGTTACATTTTCAGGCAAGAAATCTGTATTCATCCCATTACTGAAAGGGTTTATGAAATGAAACTGTATATGCAAGATTTCCCAAATTGCTATTATCAAGGTTTTCTGAAGTGTTTACTACCTTAGTTGGCCATTTTGCTTTCCCTAGACATTTTTTTTCAGCTTGAATTTCTAAGGAGTTTTTGGCCCTAGTATCTGCCAATAGATACAGGCTATTTCACAGTTCCTTCTCCCCAGAGGGGCATTTATCAGCCAGCCTTTCAGCTCAACATTCACTTGGCATCAAATACTGAGGGAAAGTAACCTGACTGTTCAGCAAGACAAGCTGACCTGCTAATTACACTCCTTGGAACTCAAGCTTCAGAGGAAAGTAGGGAGAGGAGGCACAGAAAAAGAAAAAGGAGTGTTTTCTTTTCTCCCAACTTGCTTTGTAACAGAATAAACACTATTTCTAGATTAAGTGACATTTCTGAGGCAGCATGAGCAAGCACCAGCAGAGCCCCAAAACCCTGAGAGGACTCCTTGTCACAAATCAAGTGCTGAAATGCATTGACCTGAAAGTGGGGAGTCTACTTGGTCAGTCTCTACACTCTGGAGTTTGACAGATTTCAATTCCATTCTTAGCTCTGCACTTTTTTCACATGGGTGACCATGGGTGAGTTATTCTACGCTAAACCTCAGAAAAGCTTCCCTTTTCTAAATAGACATTAGACTTCAGAGGACTGTTGTGAGCATTAAATGAGATTATGCATGGGATGTGCTTAGAAGAATGCTCGGCAGTCATATGACAGCTATTGTGATTCTCGTAACCTTCTAGCCATATACCTCTTGCCTTCTCCCCCACACCCTTTTCTTCACTTTGTTTGAGCAATATGCTAGCTGCCAAAAGCAAAGGTTAAACTGTGTCAATGGAGAAATAAACATAAAAATTCACCAGCCTAGGAACCTGATGCTTCCATCACCTTCTTTCACAACATTTTAAACGAGGCCATGGCTCTCTGAAGCTGAGACACAAGTTTCTTGGGAAGAGGTGAAGGGGTTTAAAGAGTGGAAAATGGACTTTTGGCATAAAAATGAATGCATCTAGAGTTCAGTTCATCCAAAGCCTCCTGGCTCTTCCTCACCTTATCCAAATCCCATCTCTTCCTTGTACCTCTCTTTCCAAGATTTGTCCTCCCTCAGTCCCCCAGAAGCCTCCTCCATCCTAGATGATACACTTGGGTTGAAGGGGCTACCCAAGAACCGAGGCTAGCCAACAGTGACGTTTCTTTTGTGCAACTCAGTAGTTTAACAAGACTGAATTGAAATGCCTTTGGAAGAATGCATGGGCTTCCTGGTCCAGCCTCCATTCATGATACTTGCCTGACCCTTCTGTGCATTTGTCTTGAGACTGCTGGTGAAAGTCACAGAACTCTGGAGCTGCAAGGTATCTTTAAGGTCAGCTCAGACAACATTCTGTGAAATCTTTCAAAGAAGAATGTTGAATATGGGGGTTTGTATCATTGGATACACACCGGAGCTAGCAAGTCTAGATTCACAAAAAGTCAGTGTCATAATGTTTTAAAAATTTGATGATGTTACTAACAACCATAATTAACATTTACTAAACCCTTACTAGAATCTTCTAGGTCCTGGGCTAAGTGTTCTTAAAAATTGCTTGACTCAGTCCTTGCCATACACCTATGCAGAGGTGACTTTTTTTTTTTTTTTTCATTAGCTAGATGAGGTAACGGAGCTTGCTCAAGGTCACACAATTAGTGAGGATGTAGAGCTGATGTTTGACTGCAGGCATTGACTCTATAACCTACTTCCCAAACTGGAAACACCAGGAGGCTTTACCAAGATCCTCAGGTTAAGGTTCCCAAATCCAGATGCCCACAGGAGCTAGGGTGACAATGTACCCAGTGAGCCTGGTGGGTGTCACAAAAGCAAGGATAATAGTAAATGACACATATATGACAGCCCCAATATTGAGGAGTCCAAGACACTGCTGTGGAGTTTGTGGGAACTGAAGAGCACACGTTCCAACTAAATGGGACCAGCCATGGTATAAAGATGATAAACAAAACTTAGCATTCATTCATTCATTCAACCTGTCTATTGGGTGTCTGCCATTTGCCATTTGCTAGGTACTGGGGATACAGCTCGAGTCCCTGTTGGGAAGACAGATATTAAATCACAATAAGGAGTGAGTGTGAGGACTGGAGAAATTCAGAGGTCAATGAGAATGCTTAAACAGTGTAAGGCAACAGCACCTACGCTTGAGTGCCTTGAAGAGCTGAAATGACTCAAATAACAAAGTACTACATGATGGGAGAAAGAGCAGTACAGTAATGCTCACAGGAACAAGATAATCATCAGTTTGGGGATGATCTTTGGGGAATGATTTTGCTGGAGGAAAAACATACTTTCGGTTATTTTAGAATTCAATTCTATATTATTACCTAATATATGTAAGAGGGCTGTAAAGGCTGTAAAAGAGTGGCACCCCCTACACCCCACAATAAAGCTCTGGATAGAAATAAAAAGCCAAGATTATGAAGTCAAAATATGGACTCTAATCATCAAGTTTCCCTAGAGAGGGTTTTCAAGTATGGACTGTAAGTATGGGTTTTCAAGTGGACCCTACCACTTACTCACTACCTGACCCCAGGTGCACAGTCCTTAAGTGTGAGAGGTTTCAGTCTCTGTGACTGGAAGTGGAAATAATAATAGTATTTCCTTATGAGGTTGTTTCAGGAAGCTTAAATGAGATAATATACATCCAGAGTCTGGCATATATTGACTGTTCAATACATAGGAATATTACTATTTTTATCCTTGTAACCACTACTGCTATCTCTATTGCAAAATACCATGACTACTACCTCTATTCAATACATTCCTACCAACTGATCTTCCATCTTCTGCTTATGTACCTCTAGTAACAGGGAGCTTAGTACCTAATGAGGAAGTGCAGACTTTTGCTAAATATAAGCTCTTCCTTGGTTATAAATAAAATATATCTGTGGTCTGCAATATCTTCCTTAACTTATACCCTGAAGTCATCAGGCTATCCTGAGAATCTGCTATGTGTCAAGAACTGTGTAAGATTTAGATGAGGATATTTAGAAAGAAAAAGACACACTCTTGGCCTTGGAGAAGTTTGGGGTTAGACTTCAGAGATACGATGAATACACAGAAGGCAGTTCCTGCCTTGGTTGGCTGGGCCCCTAGAGGGCTCAAAGAAAAGATACCCAGGAAGGCCCATGGTCTAGAAGGCCCTGCATTATTTGTTCCTGACTGACCCTACAACCACCTTTCCTAGCACTCTACCTCTAGGGTTCACCACCTCCCAACACCCATGTGGGCTTTCTTTCTATTACTTGAACCATCTCAACTTGTACCCACCTAAAAACTTTTGTACTTGAAATTCCCTCTGCCTAGAATATTTTTCCCCACTATTATCCCATAGCCAACTCTCACTTACCATTCTCATCTTAGCTGATATATCTCTTCTTCAACCATCCCTCTCTGTCCCTGCCCAGACCAACAGCTCTCTGTCACATCACCAGTCTTATTTTCCCCGTGACCTTTATTATTATCTGAAGTTACTGCTATTAGTTATCTGCAGATGTGCTTATTGTAAGAGCAGAGCTTGTGTCTATCTTACTGTCACTGCATAGCCAGCTCCTGGAACAGTAACTGGCACATCATAGGTGTTCAGTAACTATTTTTGGAATATTTTCTGAAAGGTATGGCTGGTTAGATCAAGTTACTTCCAAGTCCGGACATATCCTTCAGTGTCTATCACCTGTGCAGTGAGCTTTTCCTGCCCAGAAAGAAGCCTCCTTACCAGAGAGGGCAGCCCTCAAGGACATAGGGAGGTAAAGCATGCCTGTCTGAATGCAAACACCCAGGCCCAACTGTTGAACAAATTGTTTTTTATTCCATGTGGCACCTGGAAGTCAAATAGATTGTAACAGCACAGCGGAAACTATCTGCCGCTGGGTAATGAATTAGTTGTTAGAGAGGTAGCAACACTCACAGTCCCATTTGCAATCTGCAGGGCTCACAGCTGCTTCTCATTTTCATAATGCCAGAGAGGGGAAACAAAGAAAAGATGAACCCATGCAGGGCAAGAAACCAAGATGGAGGCAGTCAGGGCCAGAGGAGTTAGACTCCTTGGTGATCCGCTTAAAGCTTGGAGAGCAAACTGTCGCATGGCAAAGAAATCATCTTCCATTGATAGTTACTTAAAGTTCACCAAAAGTAATTTTAACGTCTACAGAGCGGTATACCATAGCAGTTAAATGCAGAACAGTGCTGGGTTCCAGTACAGACTCTACCACTATTAGCTGTGAGACCTGAGACAAGCTATTTAACCTTTCTGTGGCTGAGGTTTTTTTTGCCTATGGGATGGGTATAATGATAGTAACTACCTCCCAGAACTTCTGTAAGAGTGGGCTGATGGAACACATAAGACCATCCGCAGAGCTGGGCACAGCAAAAGTGCTCACAGTTAGAGTTGTTGCTGTTGCTATAGTAATTGGTATTATTATTATTAGCAGCAGCAGCACTTGAGCTTCAGAATATCCCAGTGAGGCCATCCACAGAAGCAGATCAGAGGTTAGAATCTGTTTTGAAAATGAGGGAACAGGGTAATAAGGCTCAGAGAGGGGAAGCATATTGCCCAAGATTACCCAGCAGAGGGCCTGAAATGAGAGGGCTCATTTTATTGTGTGAATTCCAGAAAACTGCTCTTTTCATACAAACATCACCTCCAAGAAAAGCAGAAGTTTGGGGAGTTTGCAACTGTTCTGCCCAAAGCCTCAGGATATCCATTTACCCCAAGGCCAGGCACCAATTACAAATAACCCTCAGAGTTTATAACCATTACTAAGTGCCTCTTTGGGATTCCAAGTCTGCAATCCTGCACGTTTCTTCTCATCTAGTCTTGTATTGCCCTCAACTTTTAGGGTGTTGGTATTCTTCCTTATCTGTTCAGCAAAACCAACTCTCAGAAGATTTTATGATGCTCATCATGAATACTTTGATGTGATGAGACCAACTTATACTGTCCAGGGGCTGGTACTATTTTAAGTTTCAACTCACATTTTGACCAAGTATTTGAGATTGGGTTGAGGCCCCACAGGAATTGACAGGTGTACCTCATCTAAAGCCTGACCTCAGAGGTTACAGTGTGCTCTGGGCCAAAGATCTGAACCTGAGTCCCTTAAGGAGGAACCCAGGAGTCTGAGGTCGTCTGGTAGTTCTGCTGAGAAAGATAATCATTTGTTAGCTTAAGTCCTGACCTCCTGGCCCCTCTACAAGAACTGGCATTGGGGAAAGATATTCCTCAAGGGACAGCCCTGTCAGACAATATAAGACAGTAACTCACCCCCTGGAATGCAAGCACAGATAGCCTCTTATTGTGAAGCAGAAGTGACTAGAATAAAGACAGCTAAGTCAATACAACAGCTCTTATTAACACAAAATAGGCAAACATGACCCTAGTGAGAAAACCTGCTATAATTGTTTCTGTTTGCAGACAAAAGGCCATACTCCATTGTTCCAGTCAGGATACCACTAATCAAGTTCTTGAGGTTGGAAAGATGGGGAGACTCCTTCATTCTTTGTATATCTACTCTGGTAACCAACCTATACAAGGACACATAGACAATAAGGGAGGAGGCATGATTCAAAGTAAGTGGGAACAGTGATGTCAGCTGATTGACAGACTGGGCCAGGGACCAGTGAGACAATGCCTGAAGACAGAAGGAATGTGGAGGAAGAGAGAAGAAGGCATGTAGGAGAACGCCTTATTTTCTGGATAGATGTGTTGTCTACTATGAGAGGAGACATTGGATGAAGACAAGTTTTGGAAAATTGTGGAAAAACTGCTGATAACAGTCAGGAGCCACAGGAGTGAAATGTTGCTGAAAAGAGAAAGAAACATTTAGCTCAGTGGTTCTCAAAAGGTGGTCCCTGGATCAGCAGCATCAGCATCACCTGGAACTAGGTAGAAATGCAAATTCTTGTCCTCACACCAGACCTCCCAAATCAGATATTCTGGAGTTGGCCTTGCAAGCTGTGTTTTAACAAGTTTTCCAGGTGAGTCTGATGTGCATGAAAGCTTGAGAACCTCAGTTTAGTCCTCTGAGCCTGTACCCTTAAAAGTGAGGACTAGAATAGTGGGTTTGCAGACGTTCAGAGGCAGAGAAGAAATGGGTTTGGCTATAATCCTGAAAGACACAATCCCAAACACCATAATCCCAAATGCTGAAATCTCAAAAGATCAAAATCCCAAAAACAGATTCTGGAAAACATAATAAAAAGAAATTTTAAAAGACATTTATTCACATTTTAAAAGGGCAATGTTTCTTTTACTTGAGAAACATATAAAATAATGTCTATATGTTTTATTTGAGAAACATAAAAATGCAAAGAACACACCATAGTCCACTCTACACAATAAAATATTCAATAATAATTTACACATTTTTGCAAGCATAAAACTCAGTTGTACTAATGGCAGTTTCATGGTTACAACAAAGATGTGCAAATGAACTGTACTCATAAAGGAATAAGTCAAAAAGTAAAATTTACAAATGTATATAACTATGGTTGGTAATTGTGTGCACTAAGCTTTACTACTGCAATCATCTGAAATACATGATGGACAACCTAAATCATTTGACGAAATTGATCAAGAACTACAATGGGTCATCACCACACTTGAAACTGCTCAAAGAACTGAGATCTCAAGAAATGTTCTGTTTCACCAATGAAGATGTACAAAAAGACATCTCTACATTTATTAAGGAAGTTTCAATGTTTTCATGTACACACATGATGCTTATGCAGAAAGTCAACATTGCGAAACTACACTTTTTGGAACATTTCTGATGTCCAATGCAGTAGAAGAAAAGCCAGCCAGCTGTCAGAGAGAGACCAATTTGACTTCTGTATTTGTTCTTCCTGGGCCCTTTGCCGATTGAAGGGTGCCTGCCACCACTGAGGGCAGATCTTCCCCACCTAATCCACTTAGGTCACACACTCCTCTGGAAACACACTCACAGACACACCAAAAATAATATTTTACCAGGTTTTAGATATTCCTTAATCCAGTCAAGTGTACACCTAAAATTAAGCCCACAAGTCTGCCCCTCGTCAGCTCCAATATGCATCTCCTTAAACCATGCTTAGTTTCCAAATGAAGACAATAACAGGGTAAGAGTTCTGCCTAATGTAACTAACACGATGCACCTATCCTGTGTACAACCAAAAATGCACTAATCCCTTCCCCAGGATTTGGTTTGCAAGATTTCAAGATTTGCAATTTTAATCTTTCAAAATTGTGATTTTCAGGAATTTAGATACTGGAAATTTTAGACTTTAGGGATTTTGAATTTTTGGGATTTCAATATTCAAGATTGTGGAGTTCAGGATTGTGTTCTCGAGATTATGATCAGCATCACGAAGGCATATGGCACTGGATTAAATTTGGAAGAGCCTCCATGTCACAGATTCACTATTTACACACTAGGGGGTACCAGAAATAATTTGAATGAATGAAATAAACAACCCTGAGCACCCACCAAGTGCTAGTCTCTGTATCTAGCCTCTTCCCTATATTGGCTCACTTAGTCACACAAACAACCCTGTGGGGTAGTATTACTATTTCCATTTTTGCAGATGAAGAAACTGAGGCTCTTAAAATTTAGCATAGAGTCATGAAGCTGATCAGTGGCTGAGCTCAGCAGGGACATCAGCTTTGTGTGAGTCCAAAGCTGCTGATCTTTTTGCTTTGCTGCCCTGTGCACATATTCACCCTCTTTGTGTTTCAATGTGATCCCGGGCAAATAGGATCTGCCTCCTGCAGATGATTGTGCTTGAATTAATAAAGCATGTGAACAGTATTTTTAACATACCAAATGCATCCAGTTTACATTCACGCAACTTTATGCACAATGTATCATCCATGATAACATTCCTGCTGAGGAGACTTTGCAGAGTTCCTTTGCATTCAGTTTCAAAGATCAGAAAAATATTTAAAGACACTTCTGGGACTGATACAGGTTGTTAATGTTTGATATTTTCATGTAAGGTGTTTTAAAACAAAACCAAACATTCTGCAATCTATCACCATAACACTGCATAATAGAAAAGGCCTTTGAACAAAAAAAGAATATAAGCTTCGAATATGAGTCCTATAAAATATACATTTTGCTTTACTATATTGGCCTCATTTTGCTGATATGCTGCAGTTACAAATATACTTCTTCAAATAATAATGCAGTGATTCCTAAGCATTAATTCATAGACTGGGACTCTGTAGAAGTTTTCTCAATCCCAAGTTCCACTTTTGGGGAGCAACTGCGGTACATTTTACAGAACTTAGGAGCCATCTTATAGATCCTCTCCATCATTAATGTAATCAGGGCAGAAATTATTATTCCCATCATACAGATAAAGAAGCAGAGGCCCATGAGCAGGTTTAGTAGCCAAGGCTGAAATCTAGACCCACTGAGGCAAACCCAGGACCTTTTCACCACAAGAAAATGACTCTTTTTAATTTCCACAGGAGTAGTTTTCTTTTATAGTGTTGAGTGACTGTTGCTAAATTACTAATAGGAAACTCGACTTTCATCCTGATTATTATATACCGTGATCACAGATAACAAAGTTTTGGCAATCAAAGTGCCAGTTGTATACCCACAGAGACTCTCCAACTTACTGAGTGGAGTGTGTTTCAACCAAGCCAGGGAAACAAGGAGGGAAAACTATCTTGAGAAGTCCAAGCCAGGTTCCTATAGTGAATCAAGAGAGAGGGTTGTGGTTTGGATTCCAGCTACAGGGCTAACCACTAGTGCTTAAAGACAGGAGAAATTGAGATGACTCTTATCTCCCAAGTTTTGCCTTGCCACTAAGAGTAAGCCAGCTGAAGTTGATTCTGAACAAGGAACACTCTGAATAGCTCATCAAGGTTCCACACAATCAAATAGCAGAGGGAACCAGTGCCCAGCACTTGGCCAAAAAAAGAACTAGACTAGGTGGTTTTTTTTTTAAATTTTATACTCTATTTTATTTTTAATTTTGTGGGTACATAGTAGGCATATATATTTATGGGGTACATGAGATGTTTTGAGGGGGATAGTTAATGGGTACAAAAAATAGAATGAGGTTTCTTAACCTCAGCATTATTGACATTTTAGCCCAGATAATTATTTGTTGTAGGGGTTTGTTCTGTGCATTACAGGATAGTTAGCACATCCATTGCTTTTACCTAAATGCCAACAGTAGTTCTCCAGTCCTGAGTTGTGACACTTAAAAGTGTCTCCAGACATTGCCACATGTCTCCCAGGAAGGGAAAGGGACAAAATCACTCCCAGCTGAGAATCACTGCACTAGATTGAAATGAAAGAAAAAAGATAAATCGTCTTAACAATTGGATGAGTTGACTTTTTTGAGTGGAAGCATTGTGTTCACTTCTAATAAACTGCTAAGACCTGGAATTCAATAGGTGATGTGTGTCCCATGGGCTGTACCTCAGTTAAGTAAATAGTCGGATCCTTATCCTAAGCTGGCAGTGCTAAGACGGAATGTATCTGTTCACTGTTTATACAAAGACAGTTTTGCCAAATATAGCAAATATTTCCAATGGACTACTATCAACTATGAGATGGACTTAATGGGTGATCTTTGACTTTCAGTAGCAATATTTCCTACAGAGACCTGTAGGATGTTACTATATTACAGGTTCACTGGAGTTGCAATTAGGAAACTGTATTTTTCAATGCATCAACAAAGTTTGTTGGCCAACAATGTACAAATCCCCGAGCTAATACTATACAGAAGGCACTGGGTACAAAGACAGAATCAAGTATTATTAGAGAAGCCTACTGTAAAAAAGTGTGACCAGCTTCACTTTCAAACCTAGTGCCATTTAGAAAAGCACACACTATACCAATTAAGTGAACACAAATTAATTCAATTCTAATGCATTGATTTTTTAGAAGTGATCTAGCCTAGAATTAAATGAGTTAGCTATGCAGGAAAGCTAGTCCAGAAGGATAGAAAGTTTATTCATCCATAGAGATGAGTTGTCTTACAAAACCCTACCAGGAAAGATTTGTATCCAGTCAAGAGGAGCTCTTCCAAAATAAGGTTTCTCAAAGCATAATCTTTAGACTCTATTATTTGGGAAGTTTGTTATCATACAGATGTTTAGACCCTGTGCCAAGAATTCTTTTTTTTTTTTTTTTTTTTTTGAAACTGAGTCTCACTCTGTTTCCAGGCTGGAGTGCAGTGGCGTGACCTCGGCTCACCGCAACCTCTGCCTCCAAGGTTCAAGTGATTCTCCTGCCTCAGCCTCCTGAGTAGCTGGGACTACAGGCGAGCACCACCATGCCCAGCTAATTTTTGTATTTTTAGGGGAGACGGGGTTTCACCATGTTGCTCAGGTTGATCTCGATCTCTTGACCTTGTGATCTGTCTGCCTCGGTCTCCCAAAGTGCTGGGATTACAGGCGTGAGCCACTGCCCCGGGCCCTGTGCCAGGAATTCTGATTCAGTACATCCAGATTCCAACTATTAGCATTTCAATAACATTCCTTGCTTCTCCTGCATAATTAAACTTGAGAACCATTGCCTAAGACTCCAAAGAGCTTTACTTTTCAAAGCTGTCTCCAAAGAACTTACAGCTTTTGGAGAAAACTAGTATGCAGTAAGAGTGGCTGGTGATTACTAATAATTCATTCAGTCAACAAATAGTCATTGAGCTGCCTATTATTTGCCAGGTACTGTTCTTGATACTAGGGACACAGCTATGATGAGGACAGTCATCTCCTATATGTAGGTCACTATAACTTGTTTTCACTTCTATCCTCGCAGCATTCTTATGAGGTAGGTATCATCACTTTCATGTCACAGGAAAGGGGCAAGGAGCTCGAGAACACGGCTGACCTGCACAGGGTGTCAAGGCCAGTCAATGACAGACCTGAAATTTAGACCAATATGAGTCTGATGCTGTGCTCTGTGCTCTTTCCACAACAGTAACAACATAAGCATAAAAAAAAAAAAAAAAAAAAATGTTCAAAGCAGTCTGAGTTCAGGGTCAAATGAGTAGTATAGTTCAGCCAAATGAGTAGTACTGTGGAAGTTCAGCCCTGAATGAAATCATTTCAGGCTGTGGTGAAAAAGGAGGCTTCTTGGAGGAAGTGGTAAACTGCATAATGAGGGATATAAAATTGCAGAAAGGGAAGAGGCATTTGGGAAGGGAGATTATACAATAAGAATGAAGAATATCAAGGGATGGGGTAGGAATGTGCCAGTCTAATTTGGGAACAGTGAATGAGTCCTTCCAGTTAGAACACAGCCTTAGAGAAAAGTGGGAGAAAAAATTCCGGAGTAGGTTAGAAGTGAATTACGGATTGCCCTCAGATATCTTGCTTAGGACTCTTACTCAATCAGACAAGGGAGAACAAGAGAGAGGACATGATAAGAGAGAGGTCTGATACTAAAATGGATCAGGTCTGCAAGATGGATCATTGAGAGAGAGAGAGAGAGAGAGAGATCAGGAACAAGAGAATCAGGTGGAAGATATTTATATGGGAGAGCTGCTACAAGAGGCAATTCATTAATTAATAAGAATTCATACCTAAGATTAAAGAAGATTTTTCTATGTTCTAGGCCCTATTTTTGATAATTTCATAAATTAATTAGATCCTCAAAACCTTGCTCTGAGATAACATTTGGCTATTCCCAATTTTGCAGTTACATGGTAAGATTTCACTTTTCTACCTCCTTTAAAGTTAAGCCTGGCCATGCAACTTGCTTGGTCCAATTAACTGTGAGTGGAAATGATGTCCGTGACCTTGGGGATAAGGCTTTAGAGCCAGGATGTGGCTTATCATATAAGTTCCTTTGACACTGTGATCATGTTAGGATGGTCCCTCTTTCAGTTTGGGTCCCTAAGGAAGCATGAGGAGCAATGCCTCTCCCCACTCCCCCACCATTTTGTGTTGGACTTGCAGCATGACCAAGAAATAAACTCATGTTATATTAGCCCATGGAAGTTTGGGGGTCATTTGTTACTGTGGTATAACCTGGCCTAACTTGACTGATACAGACTTTTACTCATTATGAATATGAGCTCTATGGTCAGACCACCTGAGTTCAATGTCCCTCTCCACCATTCACCAAATTTACTTCATTTTCAAAATGGGAATAACTATAGTGGCTACCTCACTGGGACATTGTAAATATCAATAATAACATTTTACATGCCATGATACAGGTTACAGGTGGTATTCCAAACTGTTTATGTGTTCTCTGATTCAGTCCTCACAATAACCATTTTTCAAATGAGAAGACTGAGGCACAAATAAGATATGGCACTTGCAAAAGATTACACAGCTAGAAAGTAGTGGGTTCAGGATTCAAACCTAAGGCAGTTTAATTCCAGAGTCTTACACTTATCCACAGGCAATGCATGGGAGCACTCAGCTCCCAACACAATAATTGCAGGATCACTTTCTCCAGGTGGCATGAGAAAACTCAGTGTCTGGGTCCTACAGTCTTTTGAAGGGTGGGCCTAAAAAGTATGTCTGACCAGAAAAATAAATATATTGACTCTGAAATATTAAAAGCAAACTGTAAAATCAAATTAATATTTAAATATCTATAAAACATGTCATTGTGCCAACTAGTGTGCAGCAATGCCACTCAACTCACACATAAATCAGATTCAATGTGAGATGTGGGTGTGCTATAATATCTTTGGTGTAATGAGAGCAGCAGGACACACAACAGTGCATAGAGCCTAAAATATGCCTTAAAACAAGCCCCTGATTAGAGTTCAATGAATGTCAGCTACCATATTATTTTCATTATTGTCCTTAGCTTCAGCCACCAGAGCTACATCTGAAGCTATTTAAAATTCTTCAAGAAAGCAAACTGGTCCCCTGAGCCACTCCCAAAAGGCTCTGGGCAGCTCACCACCGAGGACGGTTCTGTCCAGACTCAAGGGAGAGCAGCAAAACGGAGCTGCTTCTTTTTGCCCGGGAAGATCTATTTCTCCTTCCCCACTGAGCCAGACGTGGAAGCTGTAGTTCTGTCAAAGGGCTCCCAGACTGCCACAAGGCTGGGCATGGAGTTAAATAAAATGTACCTTTGCAGCTACAGCAGAAAGTCAGAGGCCATTGGAATCTGCAGCTGCCTGACTCCAGCTCTGACTCTTACTCTGTTTCTCTGGTCCCTGATGCTTTCTTCTGTTTATGGCATGTGTTACTCTGCATAAACTCTTCTTCCTGAAAGTTGACACTGACTCTTAAACCTTGGTCCACTGTCCAGGGTCTGCTGCGTAGCCTAAGCATTGTGCTCACTTAGGACATGGTATCTGGAAATGCTTTCCATCCTACATGCCAAGCTGACAGCCTCTGACCCCAGGCCCTCACTTTTGTTCCCTCTTTTGATTCCACTCATTTCATCAGCATGACTTGCAGAGTTTTCCTCATTTTTTTTTAAATTCTGGGGTAGTGATTTAATAGTAATAGGTTCAAAGATCAGACAGATCTGAATTCAAATCCTTGTTCCACTGCTTGTTAAGGGTGGGTGAACTTAGTTACTAAACCTCTGTTTTTATAATCTGTAAACTGAGGCCTAAAACATTACCTGCTTCATAGAAATACTTTCATGATTAAATGAAATAAGCCAGTGAAAGTAAGACATACAATTGCTCAACAGATGTTAGCTATTTATATTGTTATTATTACTATTACTAATTCTTACATTTGATTTTCAGAGGTTCCCTGTGAATCAGGTGAGTAAGAAATCCAGGTTCTTATTTCATGGAGAAGGAAGCAGAAGGTTGAATAGGTTGGGAGGCTGGCCCAAAGTTACAGCGTTTGAAAGGAACAGAACTATGGAGCCTCTAGCACTAGATCTAGAAAGTCTTCTGTCTTTTATTCCTTCCATTACCTGTACACATCTTCCCTACTCAATTCCATATCCACGGGCCCCCACAAAGACAATTTTAATGATGTCCTCATTTATTGCAGCAATTTTTGTAGCTAGCCCCATGTATCCTGTCTTTCATTAGAACCAAATCCCTCTTTCTTCTTATGCACCGAGCTCAAACCTCAAAGAACTGCAGAGAATCTTGAATCTGGCAACTTTTGATTTGGTAAATAATTTGCCTTTGTCCTTCAAGGCTCCACTGTGGGTGGCGCTGCATTGTTCTGGATTCCCCTGAGAGCTAGCAATTTGTGGGCCAGCATATTCACCTCTGTGCCCTTTACCTTCTCTGTAGGATGTATAAGCTAAATAAAAGTTGAATGAATAAAATAAATGAATGACTAGAGAGTCTGAAGAATTCAGAGTGAGGTGAAAGAAAAGAAACCCTGCTTGCTGAAGGAGACCAGTTGGGAGTCTGGAAGCCTTGGATCTAGAGGTTTTATTAAATTAATAAGCACTGACATATCTAGCAAAGAGCCTGGCCCACTTAAGCTCCCTAACACACATTAGCTATTGTTACTATGAACCTAACAGGCCATGAAATCACAGATACATCTCTTTACTTTGCCTCTCCTCTGGAGAGGCAGATTAACAGATTAACAATCCTTTCAGTCCTACTCTACTTTGTGTAACTGGAGAGATTTTAAGAGAGAAAATAAAATTATCAAGAGGGAAAATAGATTATTAGGATATAAATATGCCTTGAAAATGTCAAAAATGTAATCAAAATGTATGGTATTATTATTTTACTAATTATTATCATTATATAATAATCTTCAACATATGGCAATATGGTCTGATATGAAGTATTCCTACAGAGAGACTTGGTGATGTTTCCTTGTCTAGGACTCTCTTTCCTTTGCTGGCTGAAGCATGCTTCTCAAGGTGGATGGGGTCACAGACCCCATGCCCTTCAGGTCAGCTGTCTTTACAGGGGCTGCACTCCTGGATGATGTTTTACATGCTACAGGTCCTGGAGCCAGGGTCAGGCAGGGTAACTGGCTTTATTCAGTCACAATCTGGCTTCTTCAGCCATGGATTGAGAGCAATCTACACTCACAGCGTTGAGCTGAAAACTGAGTTACAGAAAAACTTCAGACTCTGATCTAGTCTGATCTAGTATCCCATAAAATTAAGTCATTCAATAGGTAGTAGTGTTCAAACTTTGGTGAGCATCTTCAGAATCATCTGCAGGGCCTGTTAAAAGAGTGCTGAGCCTCAACCCCAAAGTTTCTGATTCAGGAGGTCTGGCCTGAGACACTCGAATTGGCATTTCTTTTCTTTCTTTCTTTCTTCTTTTTTTTTTTTTTTTTTTGAGATGGAGTCTCGCTCTGTCGCCCAGGCTGGAGTGCAGTGGTGTGATCTTGGCTCACTGCAACTGCCACCTCCCGGTTCAAGTGATTCTCCTGCCTCAGCCTCCTGAGTGGCTGGACTACAGGTGCGTGCCATCATGCCCGGCTAATTTTTTGTATTTTTGATAGAGACGGGGTTTCATGGTGTTAGCCAGGATGGTCTCGATCTCCTGACCTTGTGATCTGCCCGCCTCGGCCTCCCAAAGTGCTGAGATTACAGGCATGAGCCAACGTGCCCGGCCTTGAATTGGCATTTCTAACAAGCTGCCATGTGATGCTGACTCTACCAGTCCAGGAGGGTCATCTTTTGAGAATCACTGATCTAGTGCTTCAGAGCACCGGCTCCGACATGGAGCACGATGCCAGGCTGAATTCACTCAGCCACTTACTAACTGTCCCCGTGGCCCAGTTATTTGAACCCCTCAGTATCTCCATTTCTGCATCTGCCAAATGCACTTTTATGTAGTTTAAATGTGATAATACTAACTGATAAGTTTATTGTGGCAATTATATGAAAAAAACTTGCATAATATTTGTACAGTGCTGAGCACATAATGGCTCAAGATTAGCCACTATTACTATTATTGTTCATGCATACACATGATTAATAATATACATTATTATACTTTTAATCCTGAAACTATTGGCTTCTCAGTTTCCCTCATTAAGGCCACGAGCAGCTTCAGAGTAGTGGCTGTGTATTTTTCATGTCTGTATCCCCAGGGCTGAGCTCAAATCCAGGTAGAAAGAAATAGCCACTTCAGAAATTCATTCATTTATGTGGTTACTTATTCATATAATTGATAAATGTCTACTAAGCACTTAGTTTGTGCTAACCCCAGACTAGACACAGGATACAAGGAACAAGAAGAAGCAGATCCTTTTCTTGTGGCGCCTACACTGAGTAGGTAAAAAAAAGACATCAGATAATACAAGTAAGTAGGCAAAATGGTTACTAATTATAAAAAAAAAAGCTTCCAAGTTTAGTAGCACCTGTGGGCTATTTAAAAAAAAAATGCTTTGAAGGATGTTGAAGTGCTGGAAGAGAGGGCAATTAGAAATTTACTTTAGATTAAGTGTTCAGGGAACACTCTCTGAGAAAGTAACATGGGAATTGGGACCTGAATAGTGAACTAGAGCCAGCCATGATGAGATTTAAGGGCATCCCAGGCAAAGGGAACAGCCTGTGCAAAGGCCCTGGCAGCTTGGCCTGTTTAAGGAACTGAAGGAAGGCCTGGAAGGCTGAAAGCCAGTTACATGAGAGAGGGGCAAGAGGTAAGGTTAAGGAGGGACAGGTTCATGGAGGGCCTTGTAGGCCAAGGAAGGGAGTCTACATTTACTTAAGCAGAGGAATGGAATGTTCAGCTCAATACGTTTAAAAAGTCACTTTAGCCTCCAGGTGGAACATTGCCTGGAAGGAGGCAAGAAGACAGGTTAGGAGGTTAATGTAGTGATATGGGAAAAAGATCACAGTGTGAGGGATATGGGGTTATGGTAGAGATTTTTTTTTGAAAAAAATGTGTGGATTCAAAATATATTTTGTAACTAGCACTGACAGACTTGCTGATGAACTAGACGTGGGGTTCTGGAAAGAGAAACAGAGGATTATTCTGTGGGATTAGCGAACGCATCTCCAGCTGTGATCTCTTTATAAGGAGCTGCCACAGCTACTTAGCTTCCCATCTGCCCATATCTCATGTCTGTTTCCCTTACTTAATTTGATCCCTCCCTTTCTTAGGGCCCAGGGGACTTTCCATGGTTCTTTGAGGGTCGCTCCCCTGATTTCCAAAGCTGTGCTTACCAGCACTAGTGGTTACTATCCCTAGAAGCTCAAATGTTCTGCTCCCCACAAAACAGGAAGAAGCAAGCCCTGGGGGAGGAGGGGTATTAAGAGGGGGACCAGTCAGCAGGCAGTAGATGAAAAAATAAAGCCATGCAGGCACTCTGGGGATCTTGGATGCTATCAGGAAACTGCAAACAAGTTCAGCTGAATATTCAGAGAAAGAGTGAATGTTGTCTCCTCGCTGGTTCCGGCCTCTGGGTACTGGTGGGAATGGCAGGACCACGAAAAAAGCAGAGGGCATCTTCTAGGCCTGTGTGGGTTTCCTGGGTGGCTGAGGGCAATGTATTCTTGAATGGATGTTACAAATAAGCGATTCTGATTGCAGGACCTGCTTTTCTCCCACCTCCTGCCTCTCTCTCATACCCAATATTTTGTCATTTGTCACTCATCTTAAGATCCAACCATTAAGGCCAAGCTGAGGTTTTTATGAATTTGTTTTTCTTCATAATACGGCCATGAATGTTGCCATCAGTAGAATATTTTTCTTCAGCTCTAGATCAAGCTCAGTTTTTGTGTTTGATTTTTGTTTTTCCTTTTTTTCTTTTCCTTCCCTCAGTTGGCATGGGAACGCTGAGGCACCAGTTCAGGGAGGATCCATCAGCCTCATCACAATACGCCCCCATGCTGCCCAAGTGCTTTGATATGAAAAGTGCAGACACATTTCTTCCTCGTGAAGGGAGATCTGGACGCAGCAGCCTTTTGTTTCCCCAGCCAATAGGTGCTCCAGCTCACATGATTCCAGAGGTTAAAGAGACCTCAGAGGCCAGTCCACATCCCAGAGGAGGGAAGCATCAGAGCCAAGGCCACACCACAAGACATCAGTGTACAGGGGACTCAAATCCAGGTATTTTTACAACATTAGAACGCTGTGTGGTGTTTTAGGATCATCTAGTCTTTTCTGAGCCTTTGTTCATTGGTAAAATCAGATTATCAACTACTCTCTTTCCCCCAAAGGGTGCTGTGGGGATCAAGTGGGATTGATATGACTAGCACATAGAGCAAATGGGGAGCATTTCTTTTAGCCCTAAGACTCCAAGCACGGGTCTGGCAGCTAGATGTTTATAGACAGTTATTTATCCAATGGGAAATTAAAGGAAATAGTTATCATATTTATGCCTGAGAAGTAGATATGGCAGATTTCTTATTTTTATTTTTTTGTGACAGAGTCTCACTCGGTTGCCCAGGCTGGAGTGTGGTGGTGTGATCTTGGCTCACTGAAACCTCTGCCTCCCAGGTTGAAGCGATTCTCCTGCCTTAGCCTTCCGAGCAGCTGGGACTACAGGCGCCCGCCACCACACCAGGCTAATTTTTTGTATTTTTAGTAGAGACGGGGTTTCACCGTGTTAGCCAGGATGGTCTCAATCTCCTGACCTCGTGATCCGCCCACCTTGGCCTCCCAAAGTGCTGGGATTACAGGCGTGAGCCACTGCTCCCGGCCTAGATATGGTAGATTTCTATTCATCTATGCAACCCTTCATCTGTTCATCCATTGACCACCCTTCAGACACTTAATGCTTATTGAACACCAGACTAACCTGGGCACAACCTGGTTAAAAAAGACATTTACCGTAGCCCTGGAGACATGTGGGATTCAGCAAGAAAAATAGCCTTTTTAAAAAATTTGTTTTTAATTGACAAATAATATCTATTTATGCGTTACAGTGTGATCTTTTGATAGATGTATACATTGTAGCATGAACAAATCAGGCTCATTAACATATTCATAACCTCACATACTTGTCATTTCTTTGTGGTGAGAACATTTAAAATCCAGTCTTTTAGAAATTTTGAAATACACAATATATTATTAACTACAGTCACTTTGTTGTGCAATACCTCACCAGAACTTATTCCTTCTAACTGAAACCTTGTGCCCTTTGACCAACATATGCCCCAAGTCCCCAGCCTTTGCAACCACCATTCTACTCTTTACTTCTACGAGTTTGATGCTTTTAGATTTCACATATGAATGAGATCATGCAATATTTGTCATTCTGTGGTTGGATTATTTAACTTAGCATGATGTCCTTTAGTTATATTCATGTTGTCACAGATGACAGAATTTTCTTCTTTTTTTAAAGTCTCAGTAGTATTTCATTATGTAGCAATACCGCATTTTTTTATCCTAGCATCTGTTGATGGGCATCTGTTGAAGATTCTTTCCATATCTTAACTATTGTAAATAATGCTGCAATGAACATGAGAGTGCAGATATTTCTTTGACATATTTATTTCAATTTCTTTAGATATATACCCAGAACTTTAGATGTATACCATGATTCAATTGGTTGAATCATGATAAATCTGCTTTTAATTTTTTGAGAAATCATCATACTGTTTTGTAAACTGAGGGCAATAATTTACATTATTTCCAACAGTGTACAAGGGTTTCCTTTTCTTTTCACATCCTTACCAGCATTTGTTATTTTTCATCTTTTTGATAATACCATTCTAAGAGGTCTGAGGTGATATTACGCTGTGGTTTTAATTTGCATTTTCCTGATGATCAATGATGTGGAACATTTTTTTATATATCTGTTGGCCATTATTGTATGCTTTCTTTTGAGGAATGTCCATTCAAGTCCTTTGCCCATTTTTAATAGGGTTATTAATTTTCTTGTTAAATGCAATCTCTATGAAAATTCCAACATCACTCTTCACAGCAATAGAAAAAAATCCTAAAATTTGTATGGAACCACAAAAAAATCCCAAACAGCAAAAGCAATTTTAAGCAAAAACAGAGCTGAAGGCATCAAGTGATCTGATTTCAAAATATATTGCAAAGCTATACTAATCAAAACAGCATGGTACTAGCATAAAAGCAGACAGGTAGACCAATGGAATACGATAGACAGCTGAGAAATAAACCTACACATCTATGATCAACTGATTTTCTACAAAGGTGCCAAGAACACACAAGGGGAAAAGGATAGTTTCTTCAATAAATGGTGCTGGAAAAGCTGGCTATTCACATGCAGAAGAATTGAATTGGACCCTTTTCTCACTCCTTACACAAGAATCAACTCAAAATGAATTAAATACTTAAATGCAAGTCCCGAAATTGTAAAACTATTAGAGAAAAACATAGGGGAAATTCCACATGACATTGGTCTGGATAATGATTTCTTGCATATAACCCCAAAAGCATAGACAACGAAAGACAATCTTGTAAAAAACTCATTACAACATGATGGGTTATGGGCAATAATGGTTGCAGAAAGGCACAGTTTTGCTCCCTTGAGAGTGTGATGCTTGCCACCTACACAGCCAGGAAAGCATTCCTTGGGTTCAGAAGATTTTCATTTGGGTCATCAAGGGTGTCTAGAAGTTTTTTAGGCCAGAATAGCCAAGGCTTAGAGGTGTGTTGCAGCAGGGTGTTTGGGGGAGACCGCAAAATGGTGTTGAACCAAAATAGAGGTAATAGTTACTGAATGTAACAGGCCTTATGCTCAGCATTTCACAAGCAATTTTTCATTCCATGCCTGTAAAGACTGCATGTGATAGGGACTGTTATTAACCCCATTTGACAGCTATAAAAACTGAAACATAGAGATATTACATAATTTTGCCTCAGGTTGCACAAGTGTAAAGTGGCTGATGTAGAATTAATGTGATATTTGACAGTAAAGTCTGGATTCATAATCACTACTCTTTATGATCTGTTCAACAGAGATACATGGGAGAACAGAGGCTATTAAAGTACTCAGGGTCATGGCGGGAAACTGAAACAAAGAGCGGATCAGTGGGTTGCCCAAGATCACAGGTTAATCAGTGACAAAACTGAGGCTTAAGCCCGATTCTCCTATTTCCATTTTTTTCTCTGGACTTCACTGTGGCTCACTGAATCAGGACAAATTAAGAGACCAAGATAGAGGGTGTCAAGAAATCAAGCCTTTCTCCTGAGAAACACCAAATACCCTGTGCATCTCCTCCACTGTTCTGCTTGTGTTAGGTTTTCCCGGGGATCTGCGTTGGCGGGGGAATTCAGAGTATTTGTGGATAACAGATGTGCATATTTTCTTGGTCTAGTGAGATGAAGAGAAGTGGAAGGAGGCTGGGCACAGGGCCAGCCCTCAGCAGAACTGTAAAAATCCCAGGTCTAGTCTCTATAGGACTCTCTCTGGTTCCCAAATGCACTCCTTTCTGCCCTTTGGCTTAAGCTTCTGTTTGCTTCCTATTTACCATCATTTCATTTTTCATGGAAGAAACCCCTTAATTACCAGTGGTGTTAGTCAGCTCAGGATGCCATAACCAAATACTATGGAATGGTGACTTAAACAACAAAAATTTCTTTTTTCACAGTTCTGGAAACTGGAAGTGCGAGATCATGGTGCCACTATGGTGAGGTTCTCTTCCTGACTTGCCAATGGCTGCCATCTTGCTGTGTGTTCTTATGACCTTGCTTTGGTGCAGGTGCACAGAAAAAGAGAAAGAGCAAGTACTCTGATGTCTCTTATAGAGTATTAATCTCATTATGAGGATGACATCCTCATGACCACAGCTAAACCCACTACCATCATGCTGGAGGTTAGGGCTTTAACAAATGGATTTTGGGAGGGCACAATTAAATCCATAGTGCCAGCCCACAGAATTAGAACTATGATCAGAAGGATTTGTCTTTGCTATTCAAGGGATGCTGGAGAGAACAAGTTTAAACACAATAGATGACTTTCTAACAGTGGTATCACAGGCACTGGGTCATTAAGGTAGAAGTGGTAAAGCAATTCTGCAAAAGGACCAGGTTTCTAACAGCCATGTTGATTGGGAGGTTTGCAGACTAGAGAAAGGGAACCCTTGCCACTGCTAGCCAGTCCACACACGTAGAATGGGCTCTGTCGTGTGGAGTCAAAATCTGCCAAATAAAATGTCATACTCACTTGTCTGTGTTTTGGCCTCTTGAGCCATAGAAAATGCAGTATCTTTCCAAATACGTTTGTTTAGAAGTTTGATGATGAAATCCAAGTCTAAGTCTTTCCTTCTCAGAGCCTCCAACCATTCCTTACTGGAAAGGCTTTCCATATCCTCAACCACCTGAACATGCTCTATAAATATGGCACTATTATTCCTATCACCTGCGTGTAAAGTCCAATCACTCAAGGTAAAGTGGGGTCAGTCACCAAATCTCTTTAAAATTTCTGTAATAAATAGATTTGGTTCCCTCAGTTAAAGGCCCTCAGCAAAATTAATTTTGCTGCCTCAGGGCCAGGGCAAACTTTCCTCGTCTTATCTTGTCACCCTCCCCACTGAATCTCAGCATCTCCTCCTCAGCCTCCCTATACAACCTGCCTCTTTCATATTTTTGATATTGACATTATATGTTGCACTAAAAATAATGTATTTCAACCTGCCTCTTTTTGCAGCAGATTTGCTTTGTTTGTTTGTGTGTAACAGCAATGTAACAGAGGCTGGGTGTTATTTCAGGGTAGACATCTGCAGGTAGGTTACCTAGAACTGGCTTTGCAGGAACAAGGAAAAGAAGCACGGCAGCAAGCCTGGCCTGAGCCAATTTGGCAAGTGCCTCCCCCGAGTCTGCCAGTTCTTTCTGAAATCACCGGCAATTCCTTGTTCTGGGCAAAACTGTTTAGAAGACTGGCTCCAAAAATTGACGGGGAGCCTGGAAGAGTGGAAGGAGGCCTTGGTGGCAGTCAAAAGTTCTGTGTTAGCATCGTGACCTGGCTGCTACCTGAATGCAGATAAATCCTTGTGTATGCTCTCAGCCTTAGTTTCACCATATGTAAAACAGGATTAAACATCACAAGACATTATTCACAAATTCAGCAAAAAGAGTTATAACTCAGGGTCCCCAGAGTGTTGGGTACACACGGTGAGAAATTATACACTTGTAACTGTTGCACCTTGAGTTCTTGTTTCAAAAAAAATTCCAGGAAGAAGCCCAAAAAACAAAAACTGGTTGAGATGCCTGAGTTGGAGATGAACTTTGGTGAACTCCCTTTATTAATGTACTAAAATCCCCATCCAGAGATGAGCTTTGAATAATAATTCAATAAATGTTGAATACATTTCCTATTCATGCCACATATGTAAAAGCATGATCTGTGACTGCACCTGCACCTGCACTGCCTTTACTTCACCTCTACATGCAATGATTCAGCCAACCAGGTCAATAAAAGCCCTGTGTTCACCTTTATTTGGGGAGGCACTGCTTTGGGAACTATGCTCAGTGTCAGCCATTCTTACTTGTTGCAAGTAATAAAATCCGTTTTTAAAATACTCCTTGGTTGTGGTCATTGATCTGTCACCTGCCAAGCAATCGGACCCGCCTGTTCTGTGGGCTACAGAGGGACTAAGTTTGGAAAATACATACTGTATCCTCTTTTTTAGAAATTAACAAGACACATTAGCATTTTAAAGGGTCTTCAAAATCCTAAAACACAGCACCCCTCATATTTTGCTTAATCAGCATGACTAAATTTATGACCATGCAACCTTCCCTCATCACCCCCAATGCTCCCCAAATACCTATTAATATCCTCAGAACATCACAGTTCTAATGGGAAGCATTGACTAAATGAGTTCCTAAAACACTTTAAAAATGAACCCTGTAGAGTTTATTATGTAGAAATGTGGATATTCTGCATCATTTGATGTCAGGTAACTTTATTTTTGCTGAGGATTATTCTAGTACTTGCTAAATAAAACCATCCTTTATTTGCTTATAAACAAGACCTTTGGAATATCAACGATGCAACTTAAACATATTATTTTGTCTCTCAAATACTTATTCCTGACCTTCAACGCCTTCTCTAGGCTGAACCCAGCCTACTTTTCCAAATGTATCTTGCAGAGCTCCGGAGAAACCCTCCTGCAGATATCCAAACTCATCATGTTAACTTTTCACCTCTTTCATGCACTCTTTTTCAGCTATTTCACCCCCAACCTTTCTGTTCTCATCTGCAATCGCAGACAATCTCTGTTCACAATGCCCACTGGATTTACAGGATACTTATGATCAAGGCAACTTTAAACTAGGATCAACAAAGTCATCTCACTAAGGCAAGAAAGCTTGAAAAGTACATTTCGGAAACTGTCTCAATTACAAATGTTACAAAAAAAAGTCAGGTTCTGATTAATCCTCAGTTTTATCCTGAAATTCACTTTCCCAGAGCAGTTCATTCCTCAAACACTATAGTCAACATTGCCCTATATTTCACTCCAGCAGCAACTAGCTATATATTTAGTTAAAGCAGTTTGTCTTCTCGCTCCCAAATAAGTGCAGGACCAGATTTAAATTTTATTTTATTATTTTAAGGCAGCTGACTCCAAGCAAGACCTCGAGAACTAAAAAGAACTGTCTTGGCAGATGGTAAAAGGAAACAAGTAGCAAAGTGGCTCTATTTGGGGGTTTTGTTGTTGCTGTCATTTTCAGATCAAAGAGACTTTAGATCTAGAGATCTCCTTACTAAATTACAAAATCCCATCCAGAGTGTTTTTATTCTCTATGCCCCTCATTTAAACAAGAACATTGAATTTTCTGATGAAGACTCTGGAGGGCATTTCCAAAGAAGCTTGTCATCACAAACAATTAAATTGAACAAACAATAATAGCTCTCATTTATTGGGTACTTACTCTATGCCAGGCCTTATGCTAAGCACTTTCCAAGTTGATCTCCTTCAATCTGCACAATTGTAAAAGGAGTGTATGATTACCGCCACTTTATAAATAAGAAACCAAGGCCTTGAGAGGTTAAGTCAATTATAAAGATCACACAAGATCCAAAATGAGGATGATATCTCCGAAGTCCTTGCTCTTAACCATTGTATTGCCCTGGAAATATTTATTGAACTTATTCCCTAGGCAGTTGGGTTGCAAATACAAATAATTTTATTCTCTTGCCCTCAAAACCTGAGAGTCTTAACAATAGATAAAACCTCTCAAGCACAGAAGGTAGCAAGTTGAAATGGGCCAATAAAAGCAGCACAAAAAAGAAAGCCAGTGAGATAAGAGAAAAGGAAATCAGCTACAATTGAGGGAGGGAGAAGCAGCTTCACAGGGCTGTGGTAGCATCTGAGAAGCACCTTGGAAAATGGTCTGTTTTCTTCACCCCATACTTTACTTTCATTCTCTCACTAAATCCTGTGCATACTTTCTTCAAAATACTTTATGAATCTTACCTCTTTCATCTCTTCTACTACCACCTTTTCCAAGCCACCACCATCTGTCATCCAGACTATTGTAGGAACCTCCCCAGTCCCCTCTGTGTTACATTGGATGTTGTTATAAAATTACACATCTATGCCTTTTGTCACATGACTTTGTAATTCCTTTTAGAAGACAGAGTGTGTTTTCTGCCCCATGAGCATTAGGTTTAGCTGCATACCTTGCTTGAACCAATGGAATATTAGAGAACATGACACGAGCAGAAGCTTTAAATAGACTTGCATGATAAAGCTTAGCCTCTTGTGCTCCTGGAAAAGGACAGCAGGTCTTTTTGTAGCTGCTGCCCCTTGACCCTCAATACGGAAACAAAGATGCATGGGGCAGACCCGAACCCTCCTGGAGTTTAGCCTAACCTAGCCTACAGTGTAACCAGAATCATGGTTGACCTACAGACTGCAGCCTGCAACCTGAAGACTGTGATTGTTTTTTAAAAAAGCTTTTGTTATAAACCACTGAGATTTTGATGTTATTTGTTATGCAGCAAAAACTGACTGACACATATTGTTTTCATGTCAATTTATCACTTCTCCTTCCTCCACAGAGGAGCCACAGTAATCTTTTGAAAATTAAATCAGATCACTACACTCCCAAGCTTAAAATCCATTAGTGATTTTATTGCATTTAAACTCCACGTCAATTCCTCATCATGACTTACAAAATACCCTGTCTCTTTCCTCAGCATGCTTTAGCTCCTCTGGCCTTCTTTCTGTTCTTTGAATATACACTCACTCTCACTTTAAAGCCTTTATGCTTACTGTTTTTTTTTTGTCTGAAATATTCTAGAATCTAGATTAGCGCTGTCTAACATGACAGTCACTAGCCACATGTGGCTCTTTAAATTACAATTAATAAAAATTAAATGACATGAAAGATTTGGTTCCTCAGTCATGCTCACCACATTTCTAATGCGTAATAGGGGCAGATGTTGCTAGTGCCTACATATTAGACAGCACAGATATAGAATGTCTCCCAACGCCACAGAAAGTTCTATGGATTGCAACAAGGTTCAGTTAAAATATCATCTCTTCAGGTGATGCCTATCCTCTCTGACCACCCATCTAATGTAGCACTAGAGCTCACTCTCTGTTCCACGACTGTATTTGGCTATGTTTGTATCATTTAACTAGTATTTGAAATCATTATATGTATTTGTTTCCCAGGACGTAAACCCCAAGGGTACAGGGAGTTTGCTGGTTTTGTTTTCTGTGGTATCTCCAGGGTCTAGTAGAGAGTGGGTGCTCAATGTGGTAGGGACTATTTCAGATGGAATCAGTAGTATGACCAAAGCAGTGAAAGACTGAGAGGCATGTTTGTGGCAACACTAGGTAGTCTAGTTTGGCTGCAACATAGAGTGTAGGGTTTAGATAAGTCTCAAAAGGAAGGCAGGCAGAGACCCATTATGGAGAGCCTCATATTTTAGTCTGAGTTTGAACTTAAAATAAGATGGGAAGCCACTGATATGTTTTTTGAGACAAGAAGCTTGATGATCAGAAATAGTCTTCAATAAATTGATCCACCCCCTGTAAGTGGATTATATCATGAAGATAACAGTCAGAGGGCAAAAGCCATAATCCAGTGGGAAAAGAAGAAAATGGGGATAGACTCGAGTCATAGTGGTGGCGAAATCAACACATAATATTGATTATATGGAGAAGTTGAAACCAGACACTCACATTTTAAGGCTGAATGATTGAACAGAAATAAAATGAGAAAAGAGCAATGGGTTTGGCAGGAAGGATGCCAAGCTCTGGTTTTGATATGTTGAACTCAGAATGTATAGGCTAGAATCCTGGGGAAAGGATAGACGCTGGTGAGAAAAAAGGAGCAGAAGGAGTCACAGAGGACCCCTGTGGTGGTGCTGAGGAGAACATAGCCCCACAAAGCTTCATTCTTGCAGGGGTATGTGGGGGTGGTGGAGGGTTGGGGGGGTTCTTGGAAGGGGTGTGAAGACTTCCATCAGCCCCAGGCTGCAAGAAACAAAGACATAAGTAGCTGGATTTGCTGATGAGAAATTCTTCCATAACCCCAGAATACTTGGTTCATTACATCAGAGTAGAAACCATCTTTTATTTATTTATTTTTATTTTTTTGAGATGGAGTCTCACTCTGTCTCCCAGGCTGGAGTGCAGTGGCTCGATCTTGGCTCACTGCAACCTCCACCTCCCATGCTCGCGCAATTCTCGTGCCTCAGCCTCCCAAGTAGCTGAGATTCCAGGTGTGTGCCATCATGCCAGCTACTTTTTGTATTTTTTAGTAGAGGCAGGGTTTTGCCATGTTGGCCAGACTGATCTTGAACTCCTGGCCTCAAGTGATCTGCCCTCTCTTGGCCTCCCAAAGTGCTGGGATTACAGGTGTGAGCCACCATGTCCAACCATATTTTTAAGTATTCAGAGTGATCTTGGAGTAAGGAAGAAGAGCTAGTAAGTGCAGTGTAAGTTAAATAATTTTCCAAAAGCTAATAAACTACTTGGAGTCTAAATTCCATGCGGATGCTGTGAGCTTCCTGTCCCCTAACACTCTTGCTTTTCAGTGTCTGGAGTGAAGATTAAACAGAAGGCTTGCATTAGATGTTCTTTGTTCTCCCTTGTAGATGTGACACCTCTATAGCCTTTACCAGATAGGTTAGGGATGCTGGAGCTTATCCTGCTCGCTCAAGGGAGACTCCTTTCTAATTAACCACCTCAATTAACAAATGGAGCTTGGCACAGAGCTAAGATGAAGTTCTTCAATTTAACATTTCCTTCACACATAATTTAAATCTCAGGATCCTTTTTATAATCACACACTTGGAAAGGGATCTAGAAGCCATCTAGTTCATTTTCCTCCTCTGTGAGAGAATGAATATATGTATGAACACACACACACACACACACACACACACACACACACACACACACACCCTTCTTGCCATCCTAATAAGCAAAAACTCTTGAGTATTCTGGAGCCAAGCCAAGAAGTATAGCCAATTCCATCACCTCAACTTTTAGGAATGCCCTAGCATACCTCCCCCTCTCTGCCTTGCTTTGCTCAGTGGCTTCCAATGCCTGAGATCATCTAGTCTTGGCAGCAAGTGTATCTGCCGGCCCTTGACTTGCACATATGATGTGGTAGAGAGAAGCTAGCATCTGCCCTAAGACAAGTGAGTGACCTAGTTTGCAGGAGATTTTTCCAGGGCACCTCATTCTCCTCTGCCTAGACCAAGATTCTCAATCTGAGTTGCCCATGGGGCTGGATTTTGACATTCCACAGGGGAATTTACTCTCATTTGGCTCTCTTCCAACTTATATGTCTGAGCTCAAAAGTCACCTCCTTTGAAATGCCTTCTTTGACCACCTACTTTAAAGAAGGTGTTCTTCTCTACCATAGTGGTGATGTCACTACATCCTATTTTCTTTATGACCCTAGTAATGATCTCTCTGTATATATTTTATTTGTAAATGTATTCATGGTCTAACTTCCTAGCTACAATAGTGCTCCATGGAGACCAGGACTATGTCTGTCATTTCCAATGTTCCCTCAGTGCCTAGCAAAGTGTGGAACACACACTGGTTGCTTCTATTGGCCAGCTATTGCTGCAAAACAAACCATTTCCAATTTCAGTGGTATATAACATTGAGCATTTCCTACAATGCTCACAGATCTTCAGGTCAGCTGGGATAGCTCTGCTTCATACTTTAGTCTGTGGGCTACGGGTTGACTGGGACACTTCTACTTACTGTATTTACCTTTCTTATGAGACCAGCAGGCTCTCTGGGGCATGTTTTTCTCATAATCTGCTTGAAACACATCTGCTAATATCTAAGTTGCCAGAGCATGTCACATGACCAAATGTGACATTAATGAAGCAGGAGGGTATATTTTTCCCAAGGAGTTTGAGGGAGAGAGAAATAATTGCCAAACAATAATCTCCTCTACCACGATGCTCCACAAATATCAATTATTGAATAAACAAATGCGCCTTCCCTCAAATCAGTTGACCTTTGTAGATAAACCACTTTTCAATCATTACAGTCTTGTGTCTCATCAGTGTTAGTCTTAGGATATCAGTCCCCTGTAAATCCATGACCTATGTAAAAGAACCATACTGCCCTGTTTGCCTTGGACAGGAGCCAACTTGAGATCTCTGCTTGTTTAACAGAGGTTAAAACCTCCTTCATTTGATCCTGGCTCTCCCTGTCCCCTCTTCAGGTATAGGGAAGGTTTCGTTCCTGCCAAAAACTAGAGGGGATGGAACCAATTAGGAGAACCTACCATCTGGTGGTGTGGGCTCATCAGATTTGCAGCCAAGATTCCAACTGGGACTGTTAAAGAGTTTGTGCACAATAGCTTGAGTGTTTGAGTAGAGCAGGAAATGTCCTGGTCACTGGGACAGAGTATAGGTGCCTCAGGATCACCAAACACTTTATAGCTGACAGCCTCAACATATTATCAGAGTGGCCTGGAGAGACCACCTCCAGTCGCTTCTATGTGGGTGAATGGCTAGCACTTTCTAACTGTTCTGTGAACACAGGTTTGCTCCTGGCTGGACAAGGATTACCAAAGACTCCTACAGCTTTGATTAACTCAGAAGCCTGAATTTCAGACCTTTTGCCTGTCCTGACTTCTGATCTTGACTTACCCACCAGAATCCCTTGTATGTGCTTGGCTCATTGGTGGCTCTTCTGACTTTAGCGTGTTGACCTTTTGTCTGCATTGATTCAGCTCCAGCCTGTCTGAATTTTCTTTTCTGAAAAGATGTGCAATGGGGGACATCTATATATAGATAGAATATATATATATATATACACACATATATAGAGAGAGAGTAAATATTTATTTACAATAAATACATAAAATAGACAATAAATACATTTACATCTATATATAGATAGTGTATATATATATATATATGCTTAATAGGCAAAAATATATATATCTATCTATTTTGCCTCTCAAGCATTCAATCTCCATTCTTTTGGTAATAGCATCCCGATTCCCTTTGAGGGAATTATTCCTACCCCATGTCCATATAGTTTTGGTGGGCTGGCTTAAATTCACAATCCTTTGGTCCTTCTCACTACCCCAAACTCTAAAAATGATGCTTTCACTAGGCCTATGTCAAGCAAAAGACTACAATATCCTGGCCGCTGTGTCATATTCAGAAATGAGCATATGTCCTATGTTTTATCCAATGACATTAGGCCCAGGACTTTTGTGGAACTGATGAGAAAAGAGAAGTTTCCTTTCCACTGGACTTTCAGCTGGGCAGGTGAAGGCTGTCAGTGCTGGGATCTGATATATGACATACCTATGCCTGAGAGTAAAGCCAGTTTAGAGAAAAACTAAGCATTAAAATCTAGAGGTCATGTCTCAGTCCTGATGACATCAGTCAAGCCCTTGAATTTGGCTATAACTGAAGTTAAAACTATCCAGTTAGTTGGGTTTCTGTCACTTGCCACAAAATGAGTCCTGACTGCTTACTGCTAAAATGGGCTTTCCCCCTTATTTCTATAAACAATAATTTCTTAAGCCAAAGAAACTCTAAATCCACATAGTCCATTTTCATGGACTGAATCATAAATGAAAAGAAGTGCTTTCAGACTTAGCATCGCTATATATTTAGATCTTGGATAATCTTAGCCTTAAGATTTCAATTTTCCCTATCCATAAAATAGATTCATTTATGGGTAATGACCACCTTCCTAGGAAAATACTAAAAATTAATTAGTTACATTTTACCTATGTGCATTTATGCTAATAGATAAGAAGCCTGGTTAATTATATTACCCTGCGTTTGCCTAGCATGTTTGATTTTTCAAAGCTCTTTCATACAAATAATGGCACTTGCCTGTTCTAATAACTTTGAGAATCAGGTATTAGCACCCATATTATACATCTGGAAACTAAACTGGATATAAAAGCTTTTCAAGGTTATACAGCAAGTCAATGTCAGAACTCACATTAAACAAGTTATCTCAAGTTCTGCACATACTAGAACTTTTATTCAATTTCATTGGAAATTGTTCTACTGGGTTTATAGTTCCCTTAAAATCAGAACAAAATATGTACAAATGATTAAAATTTTATTGAGAGAAATATCACAGCACTATTTTTAAGAAAAAAAGGGAAATAAATTAGATATCCCATAAAAGGAGACAGCTTAAATAAATTAGGGTACATATGTACAGTAGGCTTTTATGAAACCATTAAAAATTAATGTGCAATAATAAAAGTAGCCTAAAGGTTATAATATGCAAAAAATCATGTTATAAGATAGTAATATAAATCTGTTAATGTTTAAATTGTTAGGTTCAAAAAAAGGATGGAAAGTGTATCCTTGGTACTATAATTATACAAGTTTTATTGTGTTTACCATCTCTGTTCCTGTAGCTTTCATATATATATATATATATATATATATATGTTACTGTTGTAGACAAACTAAAGGCTATTCTCAAAAGTTTATTTTCATCCTAGAGGTTCCATACAATGAACACATGGAAACACGCCTAACCATTGGGTATCAATTTCATTAGCCTTCAACTGCCTCATTTGCCCCAGTTTTGCCTGCCTCCTCAACCTGGACCTCCCGCGGACCTGGGCTCCCCTGCGCTCTCTGGACAGCAGGCTGGGACACACTAAAGTCATAAGATGCATACAAGGCTCATACATCAGTGGCAAACCCAGGGCTTGAATCAGATATTCTTTATTTAGAAAATGGAACTTTATACCTTATTTAGGGCCCTTCATGACGATAGTCCAGCGGGAACTAAAATGAGCTTTCAATTTGACTTACACCTGGTTTTCACTCCCCTAACTTTGGAGCTACACAATAACAACCATCCATAGGTATTTACAGCACAGCCTGTTGGAACTCTCAAAACTCATAATATCAAAAGCATTACTCTAAGCAGCAATGATTCAGGCTTATTCTTGTCATTGCCATTCATTCATTCATCTAGCACCACTGAACACTATTCTGTGGTGGAGACTGTGATGGGAAGCTAAAGTAAACAAGGTCATTGACTTCACATTGCTTAGTCCAGTTGGGCAGGTAAGACAGGTGTTCCAGTGACAAGGTGAGTAAAACCTAGTGATAAGTGTGACCATTGCTAGGGAGATAGTAAAAAGGGCTGAGAGGCAGAAGAGCATGTGAATATGAAAGAGAAAAAAAGCTCAATGAAGGAGGTAAAATAAGAGCTAGGGCTGACCAGAAGGACAGAATTTCAGCAGAGCAGTATGGAAGGAGCAGTTTGTAAGTGTAAGTGAAGGAAATGGCAGTGTGAATTTGAAGACCACTGAGTTGTCTGGTTGGAACAGAGGCTGAGCTTCAGTGCTATGTATGTCTTCCTTGTTAAAATAAATGAGGACGCTGAATGAATCCCTGCCTCCACACAGCCTCACCAGTTCTCCAGGCATTGCACTGGATCAGCCTCCAATCTCCAGGAATGCCGATGGGCACACAGAGAGCCATATACGACGACAATGCACCCCTAAACCAAGTCATCAGTTTCCCTTTTCTCTGGCCTCTGTCCCCATCCTCCTGCCCATCTGCCAGACTCCATCCCAAACTGGAGATGGGAGTAAAGAAACAAGGCCATTGAAACACAAGCCAGATGTCTTCAGCAAATGTGAATTTGGCAAAGTACTATCAAACATCTGATTTCTGATGAGAAAACAGAAATCTAAACACGGCACTTCTCTGCTTAAAACCCTTCCATGGGCTCTTTAGTGTTTGAGCTAAAGATCAAAATCCATAACAGAGCCTACAAGGCCTGGCCAGGCCTCTGCCCAGGAAGCTTCTCAAACACTCCTCCTGTTCCCATCACTGCATCACCAAAGACTTCAGTCCTCAGCTCAAGCACTTATTCATCCTCCTGCACAAGCTGGTTCCTTTGTATATGCTTTCATAGAATCATGGCCATTTCTTTCAGATCATTTATTACAACCTATACACTCATTCATGTGATCATCTAATGGCAGCCTCCTTTATTAGCTGGTGAGCTCCATGAGCACAGGGCTGCTGTGTAGTTTTGTTCACAATAGTAAGCACTCCATAAATACTTGTTAAATTTTGAATGAATTCATCTGAGGCCCCTAAGTAGGCTTAATGCTTCAGCATTTGCATACAGAATGCACCCTGGATGTGCAAGTTGGTGGAAGGGAAGTCTAGAGCTTTCCTTAGACACTTAGCTTGTTTAGGGATCCTCTTGCTCGCCAAAGGTAGAGAACTTCTATTAATCATATATCTCTGGTGTTTTCCATATGCTGCCAGCATAGAAATACAGACCCAGAAGGACTCTCAGAGACCATGAGCTTCATTTTATAAATAAGCTTGGGGGAGGAGATGTTTCTCCAAGGTTACACCTAAACAATTCAAGAAGGTAGTCCAGCATTTGAATCCAGGTCTTCAAATCTCAACTCAGTGTACTATTTACTGCATCAAACCTGCCATTACAGGCAGGTGTGTGGGGGGTGTGTGTGTGTCTAAATAAATATATACATATATATTTTCCCATCTACATCCTACCTATATTTCCAAATTCAACTCAAATGTCCTTGTTTTATGAAACCTAAATCCCTCCAACTAAAGATTTTCCTTCCTTCTTCTGAATGTGTGTGTGTGTGTGTGTGTGTGTGTGTGTGTGTATGTAAGAGGGAGACAGAGAGAGAGCGAGAGAGAGAGAGAAAGAGAGGCAGATTTGGTTTATGCCTATTTCCTTTATAAGAACCTGAGCCCCTTAAGAGGAAAATCAATGCCTAACGCATTTTATTTTTTCTCAATTTCTAGTGCAATGCCTCGTAATGAAAAATGGGTTTCATCTCTTGCATCAGCTGTCACCAATTTGAGGCCATGTGTAGATTTAGTGGGAAAAAAATTCTGTAATCAACTAATGCTGTCTGCAAAGGTATGGAGTGGGGAAGTGACAGTACATATCCCCACAGAAGGTGGTAATAAAAGGGTTTTGGTTGAATGAATGAATGAACAAATACATGAATCTTACCAGTTTTCCAAATATGCTATATGATCACTTTATCCTGAGCGGCTGAGAGAGCAGTAAGCTCACTCATCCCAGCAGGATCTTCAAACTAGTCAGGGAAAAAAATGTTTACAAGGATTTTTCTATCCATAAAAGCTGATGATTATCAATATTATAATAAGAGCCAAGAGTCAACCATAAACAAATGTCAACACTTGTGTGCTTTAATGTAAGGGCACGGGTGAAGATGGAGGAGCCAACATCAGACTGTAACATTAACCAGAGAACTGTAGACATCTGCCTTGGAGCTGAGAACATAGTGTGGTGCAGGAGGCAAACTCCCAAATCTCCACCACATGGTAACAAGCATATGCAGCAGTGGTTGAGGGGAGGCGAGGAGGAATATTGTGACTTTACCCACTCAAAATACCCTCCTCCCACTCCACAACCAAAATCTGCTCCACCCTTTAATGCCTGCTAAATTTCCACCTTCCCCAAGAAGTTTTCATCATCCACAGTCATAGCTTCTGCCTTGGAAGACTTAGCTCTTAAGCTTGAATCATAAATTCCACTGTGACACTTCTACTGTTGGGCTATTTCACTGCTATGGTACTTTTCTCTGTCCATATATTCATAGTTTTTTTTTTTTTTTTTTTTTTTTGAGACAAAGTCTCACTCTGTTGTCAGGCTGGAGTGCAGTGGTGCAATCTCGGCTCAATGCAACCTCTGCCTCCTGAGTTCAAGTAATTCTCCTGCCTCAGCCTCCTGAGTAGCTGGGACTACAGGTGCGTGCCACCACACCCAGCTAAGTTTTTGTATTTTTAGTAGAGATGGGGTTTCACTGTATTAGCCAGGATGGTCTCGATCTCCTGACCTCGTGATCTGCCCGCCTCGGCCTTCCAAAGTGCTGAGATTACAAGCGTGAGCCACTGCCCCGGCCATATTCACAGATCTTTAAAAGGAGAAAGCTCATTGAGTTTTGGAGCCCCCCAAATACTAGCTTAGGTTTTTATTTGTTGCATAACATAAAGAAGACACAATCTCTCTCAGTCTCAGTGCCATCATCAACGAATTGGGGATAATCACCTTTCAAGATAGTTACAAAACTTAAGACGACATCTGCAAAGTATTTGGCACATAGTAGGTATTCAAAATAATCCTTGTTTATCCCACCATTGGCCACCATTCTCTTCATTACTGTATACATACTAATTTTTTTGAGAGTAGGAGTTATACATCTTTTGTGTCTTTTATTATCTTTTGACAGGGTAAATAATAGATATTATTAGAACAAAATAATAAAATGATGAATGCTGATGATATAAATCAGGTATGAGTAGATTGGCCTACTTACAGGCCTGCCCAAACAACATAATTTGATTACTCTAGCAATCAAACAGGAAGTAACGGAAACTTTGGTTAATTTGAGGGTTTATGTATTTAAAAAGGGCAGCACTTCTCAGCTCTAGAAAATAGAAGTTAAGCAGGAATGTGGGCACAGGGTTGCTTAATGCCCTAAGGTTTTTTTTTAAAGATGCCAGAAATCTGGATTTTTATGCCAAATATGAAAAAGCATTGTGTAGGTCAAGAAAAACAAATCTGTGTTGCAACTTTGAAGTTGATGAGCCATGCTCAGGCAAGAGCTAAGGCCATCTGTCTGTTGCCAGTGCCTAATGTCTTGTTAGGAAGCCCCTGGGCTGCCCTGGTAGGTCCATGACAGAGGGCATCCCACTGTAGTTAGGGTTGCTGCCTTTCACCTATTGTCATTGAGGCTCTCAACATTTTTATGCTGTGTAATTCCCTGACTCCTACAGACATTTATTCATTTGTATTAGAGGCATTTCCAAGTGTTCTCAACACTAAACTATAGATATACGTGGTCTTTCTGACAGCAGTTTATATTCTGGTGGTGAAGCTAACCGATAAAGACACAACACAGACAACATTGCAGTGCTATCAATCAGGGCTTGCAAACTCAATGCTTGCCAAAGCCAGCAGGTAAAGAAAATGAGAAGAATGGGTTGATTGGGAAAGAGGCCATCTAGATGGGGTTTACTCTGTTCCATCTCAGCAAATTGAGGCTACATAGACCTGGGCCCTAGTGTTGCCAGATATTTTAATATTTAAAAATATTAGTCAAGATAAGATGTCCAAGTTCTAATGTGAAATTCCATGGTTCTTACACAGTGTGTGGGCCCAGAACTCAGTCTCTGCTGGAACTGGCTTGTGGATGGCTATATTTGGTGACCCCTTCTGCAGACAGATAACCCTATTTATCCTTGAGGCTCAATTCAATCACCACCTCCTACAGACAAACACCACTCTTCAAGGCATCTTTAATACTCCATACAAATTGCTGCTATAGCACTTACAACATTACATTTTAATTTTCTCTTTACAGGATAGAAAATGTCGTACTATGGATAAAGTACTCCAGGGTGGGGAATGCAACTTACTGTTGTCTGCATTTGTAGCACTTTATGTCATGCCTAGGTTTGGTTGAGGGCTCAAAAATGCTTACTAAAGGGATGGAAGACTTTTTAGATCAAAGAGTTTCTTAAAGTGTAATCCCCATAATAATTGCTATAGAATTCCTCCAGGGCCTACTCTTGAATATCCTGATTCAGGAAGTAAAAAGTTCATCATGAGTCTTGCTTTAAACAAGCTCCCTGAGTGAATTTTAAGTGCACTGAAGTTTGTGAACATCTGGGCTAAACTGTTAGTTCCACAAGGAAAGAGGCTGTGCCTTCTTTCCTGGCCCCTATATTCCTAGCGTCTGGCCCAGTGTTTGGCATGAAGTAGGCATTCAGTATGTACTTGCTGAATGAATGAATGAATAAATAGATGAATAAATTAAAAGGTAAGAATTAAGCTGCAACTATGCTACTCAGACCTCTAATAGTAATAATCTCAATCAGCATTTCATTTATTCCTTTATTTATACTTACCACAAAGGCACCAAGATAAGCTGGGTAGCTGATCAGTAAATATCTTCTCTATGCACAATCTCCCCACACCCTACCCCTGTAAGCTTGGAAGAGTTCTTAAAGGAGATCCCAAAGCATTGGGTTGCTGATTCAATGGCTTTACTCTTTAGTAATGGCAGACAAGGGAAGCAAGAAAGATTGAACATGAAGAAGGCACCAAACTCTCACCTTGGCCAGTAGTAGTAGCCATAGTTTTCTTCTATCTTCCCCACCTTCCCTACCATATAACCACCTCTCCTCGTTTTTAGTCCCCTGCTGCTAACATATCTAGCATGAACAGGTCCCATTACACTTCCTCTCCCTTCCCTTCTCCACCCTCTGGTGGAGGGACAATGAATAGCAAAATGCAAAGGGAAAAAATCAAATGACAGCAAAAATTATGAAAAAAACCAAATAATATTTGGTCATTTTCTAGATCTAAGACTGATGGGGCAGTTAATTTAAGGCAACTACTAATTCAGATTTCAAAAAACACAGCACAGAAAATTAGTCTGAATAAGATGCTTTTCTTGCTTTTCCATGTATCAGTAATGAGTGCATTCTTCCTAAAACCGCTTTGCTCCCACTGACATTTTTTACTCAATTCAAACTGGGACAGATGTAAAGTTTTCCCAAACCAATGGACGACAGTGAACATAGCCCTAAAGTGTTCCTAGCCTCAAATGAAATTTACGAGAGGCTCTTCCAGCCAGGCCACCATTTCCACCTAACTTGCCCAGTACCCCCTTTGGGATCAGGGAGCTAAAGAAAAGAAACACAAAGTCTAATCACAAAATAAGATTATTGCTTCTCAGATAATCCCCATAACAATGTTTCCCACTAGACTGTAAGCTACCTGAGAGCAAGGGCATTTTATCATCTCTGTATTTCCAATATCTATTTCAGTTTACAGCTTTGAAGAAACATTTAAAGAATTAACTAAACAAACAAGACAGGAATTCATGGAAACCTGTACACTAGTTCATGGATGGTAGCATCAAGTTCAAGAACTCAGATTCATCCACTCCAGGCCTGTTGACCAAAATGAACAACATTGTCTGTATCATATTTCTGTCTCCCTAATAAACAGTCATTAACCCTATTAGAGATCAAGTCTTAGGTTGCTAAGATAACAAGACAGAAGCACCACCTTTTGCCTTAGAACCTTTTCTCCTATTTTTGTCTTTTATTATCTTGCTGTGCCAGTCAACATCTTGACACTACTAGGAGAGCAGTTCACACCTCTTTCAACTAAAATCTGCTGTAGACATTTCTCAGCAGTGTGAGTGAATACACACATCAGCTATTTATTCTTGATTCTCTACGCGAGTAATACTAAAGCTATAAAGTATGACAAAAGCTATGGAGCCTTGCTCCAGGAAATAAATTAGAACATGTATATGCATGCAAACGTTTACAGGTACGCTGATGCCCACACCAAAATGCCCCTTCCAAAGACCCTAATCAAAGCCACATTAAAAAGAAAAGAAAGGTTATCTGATAGCAAAATAGCTACTCAGTATTATTCTAGATTCCCAGAAAGATAGTTTCATAGAACTACAATTCAGCAATTAAACTTCAGCTTTTTAAGGGTAGTGAGTAACACAGTAGATAAGATTTTCAACCTCAGCATTATCAAAATGAAGAATTGCCATTTTATTTATTCAATGGATCAGTCCTGTGCAAATCATAGCTACAGTTTGAAACACGTAAGTTTTTCTCCTTAGGTACTTTATTAGACCTCTGCCTTACAAGACCCTGAAAATTCCCTTTCATTTCTTGGGTAATCCCACTAGTTGATTAGGTTACCATAAGAATCAGTGTATCTGTCACAGTATCAAGGAACATGGACCTTCAGGTCTCAAAACCACCATTTGCTTCCTGAGTAACCTTGGTCAAATTATATAACCTGTCGTAGCCTCAGTTTTCTCATCTATAAAAGGAAGATAATGTCTAGTACTCTGCAAATCTCCTGTGAGGATTAAATGAGCTAACACGTGAAAAGCAATTAGTGCATTACATGGGCTGTAGTCAGTGCTTAATACATGGTAATGAATGTGACTATAAATGACTATAAAGTATTTATCATAGTTCTGATGCACAGTAAGTTCTCAATAAATGAAATCTGCTATAATTATAGTTCTTGGAATTTGTATCAACATTATTTTAGGAGTGGTCTTAGGGATAGAAAGAATTCTGACTTCTCATTTTGAGACTTCAAAGCATAGCCTATTCGAATCATTGAGAACTCACCAGTGGGACTATGAGAAAGACACAAAGGAAATATGGTCCATGACTTCCACCAGAGACAGCTCAGCAGAAGTCACCAAGTCAATAGTGACACATCAAGACTATTGTGCCAATTCAATCCAGTTTGGGGTCTCAAATTGCTCTCGTGAATTCAGCTCACACTTCCCTGCCATAAATTTTTACTTGAGCTTAATCCCTGAAGGGAAAATATGTTTCCTGGTTAATTTTTATGCTTTTATCTGTCATAAAATGCCAATCATGTGAGCACAGGCTTCCTTTTCATTCCTAGTTGCCAGGAAAACTCAGAATGGTGTTTGTTGCCCACATTTGACAATGCATTCAATTCAGATGTCAGAGATTTATCTAACCCTTCTTCTTGAGGTCACCTTTGTTCTGTTTGGTGCTTAATGACCATCCTACAAACTGTGTCTTAAACAACCAATCTCCTCAAGCCATTTTTAAAATGACCAAGGCACCAAGTTTTAATAATTATTGGTCACTTCCGAAAACGAAGAACCAGATGTATACAACTTCTCAACTATTTTTTCTTTTCAAGCTACATTCTGTCCATTTAACTTGTAGATAGGAAATGCCTTAAGCATTTTAAATCACATTTTCACAAACTCAGGACCCTTAATTCTATGTCTCTCAGAAGTTTCGTATGTGTAAAACTCTCTCAGCTGTACCAGAAAACCTCTGCAAGGTAGGGAAGATGCATTCAACCCAAGCACCTATCGTGCTGGCATTTAAAGTTAGCTGACAGTGAAAAAGCAAATCCATTCCATGAAGCATTGCAGGGGCTAAAATGCCAACTGCTGGAATCACTCAGAAGCCTCTAGAAATTTTTCTTGGAGGGCTTTCTCTTATGAAGACGAATGGCAACTGAAGTCATTTTTGCAACACCACCACCTACCCACAGGCCCTCCTTTCATTGGTCTAGCACAGAAAGACATCTCAGAAATAGAAGCAATTACTTACATCTATAGGTCATCTCAAAGCTGTCGCTGATGTTCACAATATCAATCTGGGGGAGCAGCTTCGGGGGCTCTGTGAGTTGCGACAAAGCAAATCTAAAAGCAGCATGTTCCTGTGACTGCTGGTTTGGAAATAATCCCCCTATGAGAAAAGAAAATGCAACATGGTGTATGGGCTAGAGACAGGTTTTAGCTCCTCACAACTCACTCCAGATGAGTCCTTTTCTTCTCCCCATGCCAAACTTACTAGCTGTAGCCTTGAGTGGTAGAGATGAGAGTTCAAATAGACTTAACTGGACACTGACCCTTAAACTCCTACAGGTGAGCTTTTTTGTGACAAGGGCCTCTAATATCTATTACTTTGCTCAAACATTTGATTGTGTACCCCTCAACTCAGCTAAAGTCAGAGAAAACAGGAGACTTGTGCCATTCCTCTTCTTCCTCCCTTGTGCAAACCACCTAGGAGCTGCTATTCTCTTACATAAACATACACATAAGCCCCCTCACCCTCTCGTCATGTCTAATTTTTCTTGTGTCAGCCCCATCTCTCACCAGAGAGCCTTATGGGAAGTAGGTACTAATCAGTGCTACAGGGTGATTGAAATCTAGCTCTGGGACCCTGTGGGCTTCTCTATTACTATAACTGTTTGCTTGGACACTTTCTAGTCTTTGGCCTAGCAAGACCTGCATGCAATTTAACTATTCTAGTGCCCCTAAGATTTATTATTCATTTTCTCTAAAAACTCTTGTTTTTCTGCAAACTATGTTTTGCTTATTCTTTCACTACTCATGATCCCAGTTACCTAGGAATGACTTGTTACATAAGGGATTGCCATTGTGTGTTTGCATGGTGGAACCTTGTGCTTCAAAGATGTGGGATCTTAGGCATCTCAAGAGGATACAAACATTCTATTCTAGTAAAAGGTACAGTAAAGGTGCCCAATGGGGTGCCTCTTCCGAGAAACAAGAGCCCATGGCTTACCTTTGTATTTACTGTCAACATGTAAATCAATTACATTTCTGTGAATTAAAATCAGCCATTTCTAGAGACTGAACTATAATGATGTTTACATAGAAGTTTATCTCAGATCTGACAGTAATCACAGTCCAAACATAACGAACTTCTAACTTCTTGTAGAGTGGGTATGTGTTTGTTTTTAAGAACCAATAAATGGATTGCAAGCCTTTTGTTATAGATCACACAAATAGAATCAAGTACTACCTGATGGCAGTGATATTTTCAGCATTTTGTTCTACAATTTAATGCTTGAATCTCTTTTTTTTTGAAAACAGTAGCAATGGCTTTATCAGTTGAACAACCAAGTTAGGGCTAAATATAATTTTAAAAATCTGCAGCGATACATGAGCACATACACAAAACATCCTCATGCATTTATACCAGTTACTATATACACAAATACACTAGACAAACACTTCCAATCCACAAAGGATAGGTAGTATATAAGCACAAATGTAAACAATGCCACATGTAAGAGCCAGTGATTTCCACATGTACATGTGCCCCATTTTAAAGAATAAAAACAAAAAAAATTCTTGATTATGATGCTCCCCCTTCCCCCTAGATGACCACACCCCAAACACTTCCCTGTCCCCTTTCTCCTCCTCTGCAATGAATGAAAGAGAAAGGGTGGGAGGTTGGGGAGTAGAAGGCTACAGGCTGGGCTACAAGGGAAGTGTCTCCCCTGAAGGCAGGAAGTTTTGCGTGTAAGGCACTAGCACACAGATACGTACACACTTCAGGATGTAGCTTAACAGGTGTCAGGAAACAAAGCAAGTTACTCCATGGCCACTCCAAGCCGCCAGCTAGCTGGAGAGGCCGAAAGAGATGGGTACTGCAGCACATGTATGCCTGACAAAATATCAATTGCACCACGTCCCCCCTCAAACACACACTCACAAAAGAGCACAAACTCCCAGCAATGTGAACTTTCCCTGGTGGACCTATCTCCCTACCAGGGGAGAGGGACTAGAAATCAAACCAACGAAGATGCTTCCAAACACAGCAGCTTGCTTCATTCCGGGACACAAACGACACTGAAATCTGGTCATACGGAAGCCCCAAGCCCTTGTGGACATGCTTTGTGATTGGTGTTATTGCTTCTGTTTGTTTTGCGTTCCCTCATGATTATCAGGAGTAGCAATATCTGTCAGTCCCCTCAGAAATACAGGGAGGGTGGCGGGGCCTTTGAGAAGTGCAACAACTAAGAAGGGGAAATAGGGAACAAAAAAAGCATGCAGCATGTTGAAACCTGCCTCCAAGTTGAGAGGATGGAGCCCAATTACAAGGATAACGGAGAGCCAGCAGGAGGAGAAAGGAGCATGTGTACGTGTGTGTGTTTGTGTGTGTAAAAGGTAGACCTCTGTGATAGGAAATCTAAGAGGAGGGGGCAAGGAAGGAACGGAGAAAAGGCAGGCTAGGAAGTTCCAGGATCAGGAGAGTGGAGACCACCAGCGCAGCATGGCAGACAGCAAAGAGAAGGCAGCTGGAGGAGTCCAGAACAGGAGAGGGAGCCTACCCGCCTTGGAGTGGGGGCCTTCTGGCATTATTTCAGTGGCTGCAATATACCCAGCACCCCTCACTCCTTCTTCTAGAGGGTCTCTTTTCTGTCCCCCAGCAGAGAAAGCACTGCCTCCTTCAATTACATATATATGTGCATATGTAATATATAATCACACACGTGAAAACACACACACCATACATACTTACATTAAAAATGGAATCAAGCACCATCTACCAAGCAATAGAGTTAACTCCTTAAACACCCACCACCCTTTTCAGCCTGATTTTTTTTTTTCCTCCAAAGCGATGGTTCCTCCATTTCACATGCTCTTGCCTGGAGTGTGAGTGGGGTGTGTGTGTGTGTGCGAACACTTCCCCTCTGCCCCTCATCCGATCAGGAGAAGCCCCCTCCTCTGGCTGTCAGCCCAAGTCTCCCTTCCGTTACCGCAGCACAGCTTTAGGGAGCCAAGCACAACAGTCAGTACCGGGGAAGGGGTACACAACCCCTATCCCCCCAAAAAATCCCTGGCCAGACCCAGAAAGTCCCTCCCCAGGCTGCCCCCTCACTCACCGATCTGGATATTGTTGGGGAAATTGGCACCTACTACCGCGCCTAGGAAACCGGTGCAGAAGAAGGCAAAAATGTGCTGCATATTCCTTTTTGCATTGGCGAAAAAGAAGCCCAGGTCCAATCATAGATTTGGTGTTTCCCCCCCTTTCCCTTTATTCTTCTCGCTGTTCTGCCTGTTCTTTTCCTCCTGCAGTTCCTTCCTTGCTTGCTTGCTTCCTTCCTTCAGTGAGGTTTGTCTGTTTCCCTTGGAATCCGAGCACTTAAACTGCAGCGTTAACACCAACTGACAGCCAGATTAACTGAGCACGGGAAAAGAAGTCCGTCCTCATGCTAGCTGGAGCGCTGGCTCCCCCACTCCCTCTCCTCTCCCCTCGCAGCCTGCCTCTCTCTCCCTCCCTTGCTTTCTCTCGCTCTCCCCCTCACACTCACACAGGCAGCAAGCTCTATGCTAATACCCACCGAGCCAGCTTGGAGTTCCACAGCAGACCTCCCTACCTGTTCCCCCTGCCTCCCGTCCTCACCTTATCCTCCTTTCTGTGTGTGCAGAAAGGTGGGGGTGCGGGGGGGTGACACGTGGCACTTGGTCCTGAAAGGGGCAACCCCGCAGTCCTCTTTACCCTCCCCCGCCCTTCTGAGCTCGGTGTGCCCCCTCCCCCAGCCCCCAGGCTGAAGCTCCTGGGAATGTGGGTTCAGCTGTAAGTCAGTAGGTGGCAGGGGGTCCCCACAATAGTCCTCAATCCACCAGCTGCTTGATCTAGGTCACTTTTTCTAGGAGTGCATGGGCTGCGCTGGATATATCTCCTGCACTCCGCTGGCCCAATTATTCCTACAACTAATTCCTGAGGGAAAGACCCTAGAAATCCCTCCTAGGAAATTTAAAGGAAAAAAAAAAAGCTTTCTCTCTCCTAATGGAAGGAATGACAGATAGACAAACAAGGGAGGATCTGGAGTGACTGGCAGGTATTTTGACCAGGTACTTGACAGTCCCTGTCTACCTTTACAAGTGAAATGGTGGTATCTTTTCAATCCTAGGCATTTAAAATGGGCCCCCTTCTATCTTTCCCTGCATTCCACAGGAGTCTATAGCATCAGAATCGTGTGGGTGTACAATAAAGACTAAGGATACTTACACAGAGCAATTACATGAGTCATTTTGCAGGGATTCTAGTGAGAGGATTCAAGCTTCTTTCAGTTCTCTCTGGATGCTGGTCATGTCTGGTGTAAGCTGAAACTTCATAGACTCTCCTGGACCAGGGCTTCTGCTGAAATAACCTGTGGAGAGATCAACTGTGTTTAGGAGAATAGTGTTAAATGCAAAGCAGCAGCCACTAGCAGCCACAGAATACAGTTTTTGAAGGAACTTTACAGATTTTTATCCATCTATCTTCACTCCAAAGTGTAAAGTGTAAAGTGGCCATGAGCCCTGTTTTACAGATGAAAAAGATAAGGCTTCTGGGATTAAGTCATAAAGACACAGACCTACTAAGATGTACAGTACAACCTACAAACTTGAGTGCTTTGGCTGGTACCGGTTGACTTACTGCCCTGGCCAGGACTCCTGTCCAACAGGAGATGATCCAGGAAAAGGAAAGTCAACCTTGCCTTTAGTAAGAAAGAGAAATAATAGACTTTGGACTCTATTTTGCTTTGCCATATGAATAGGCCATTTTATCCACAGACTCTTCACTTCCCTCACCAGGACTGTATATCATGTGGACTTGAGTAACAGCTACAAGGACTGGGATTTGTAAAAAATATCTGACCATGTACAATGAAGCCCCAAAATAGGAACAACTTGGAGGTCAAATGCTTTGTGATTTCCTATGCATTTTCACATATATTAATTAATTAGCTAAAATAATTTTTAAGGCTAATGTTTATTCACTATTTTGAATGTGCCAGGTACCATGCTAAGCAATGCACCTGCATCATTTATTTGTACAATACCTGTGTAGGTAGCCTCATGCCCATTTTATAGATGAAGAAACAGAGGTCTAAAAACTCACCCCAAGTTTTCACTGCTAATGAAAGAGATTGGGGATTTAAACACAGTAAATGCCACCATCAGGCCCCAGCACTTAACTCTTAGGCTCTAATAGCAGCAAGCACTGGGTAGGAACCTTCTAAAGGAAGAATAAGCATCAATGTAGGAAGATGAGATAACAGAATCAGGAAAGATCACTTCTAAGGTCTCTGCCAACATTAAGAGTCTCTGATTTAATGATTCCATCTTTTAATTTCTCCATTTTCAGTTTTTGTATCTTATTACTTTGAATAGTACCTGGAGATCTTTTAGGTTCCCTAAGCTTTGTGCCTGGTAATAATAATAATTATGCTGTCATTAAAGGCTTCACACCTCGCAATCACCTTTTAGAGGAAGCTCTTTAGACCTTTTACAAGCAAAACCTCAATGTCCCCCTGCATTAGGTAAGAATTGTTTTGCATACTTTGTAGAAACGGGACTTTTAAGGGAGTCAAAAACATGAATTTTCCATGGTCATTATAAATCATATAGTCAAGCAGATCTTCCTAAAACAGAGGTCTACGTCACTGCCCTGCTCAAGTACGGTCAATAGCTCCCCGCGGTCTGTTAAATACATAGTTGTTCACTGATTAAATATAGAACTTACATATTTCAAGTGTAGGCATCTAGGTCAAACTACATTAGGTTCAACTGTTTATTCCATGTTTCTTTATAATTCTCTTCATTTCAAATGTTGGTGGGGAACCTATTCTGTATCTCACAGGGTGCCAGGTGCTGGGCAATATGAAGAGGAATCAGACGCAGTCTCTGCCTCAAGGCAGGTGAATGTGACAGAAGAAGAAGACAGACGAACCCGGACAACTGTCACCCAGAAAGACCATGACAAGTGCTCTAAAAGATGTAAACACAACAGTGGGGGAGCAAAGAAGGATGCAACCAGTGTGTCTGTCTGTGGGGATCCAGCGAGGCTTCAAAAGAGCTGAGCCGTGAAGGATGAGGAAATTATAGGCAGTAACTGAGGACTGGGAAGGACATGCAAACCAAGGAAAGAGCCCCAGCAAGGGCTGGAGGCAGGAAAGAATGCCACGTGCTCTGTAAGCCTGGAGCCAGCAGTGCATGACTGGGAAGAGTGTACTGGGAAACATGGAACTTACAGAAGGTCAGCGTCAGGATTTGGAACCCACTGAATTCCTGGTGGACCATTGTGAGCCATGGGGGCATTTTTAGTATGCTAGTTACAATAGCAGGCATGTGCATGAAAAAGAAAAGATTGACCACTGGGAGAAGGTGATTTTCTCTTTTCCTCATCCTCAAAGGTTAGAACTACCTACCAAACAGCTTCATTTCCCTAAATAACTTATTTGACGTCATCCTTTATTAGCTCATCATGCTGTCTCTCCTTAGAGTCCCCAATCCTATTTGCCATTCCCAGTATCAGTCTTCAGAGTGGCTAGATGATTAGCTTAAGACAGTAGTTCTCAACTGACAGCAATTTTCTCCCCCAGGGGATATTTGGCAAAAATGTCCAGAGATGTTTTTGGTTCTCACAATTATGGAATTGTACCCCTGGAATCTCATGGGTGAAGGCCAGGGATGCCACTAAACATCCTACAATTCACAGAGCATCCACCCCACAAAAAAGAATTATCTGGTTCCAAATATAAATAGCATTGAGGCCAAAAAACCTTCCTTAAGGGGATTAGTGATTGACATGCCGGGAACTAGGCACCAGGACCCTGCAGCATCCCTCCCATTATATTACACTGAAGAAAAATTAAGTTGATCATCTTTTAAGACTTTTCACATTTTAAAGTGGGATATCTGAAGATGGGTGCTCTTTAAAGTCCAGCAGTTAAGTATCTAATGGAGGAACTCCAGGTGGCTGACATCCCATTGGAAAAGCCCTCCAAATGCTGCTCAAATTGTGCTCTAGAGACAGCATGGCATCTACTCCTCAAATTAATTATGACCCATCCCAGCTCATATTTTTGGCATACTTTAAGTCCTCTTACCATGTAGCCAAAACAGTCTCAGATTTACTTATTTTGGCTTTGTTTTGACGCTGCAAATCAAGGAGAATGGTGTTGGACAGGGATTACAAATGCAAATGCTTCCTTGAGCCAGGCAGGGAAATGAATGAAGTGAGCCAAGTTCTAGGGTGGCTATATCCTCGCATTCTTTTTTCAAGGAAAAGTAGAAATATGAAATATATATATATATATGGGATATGGAATATACTGACATCCCTGAAATATGGAAGATTTTATATATATATATATATATATATATATATTAGGTGTACCTTATTGCAAGCTTAGGGAAAAAAGGGGTAGGGTAAGGGTAGTGCCTCTGAGCTTGATCTGACTGACAGGCCACAGAGTGCCAGTGGAATCCTGGAGACAAGAGTCCAGCCACTTCTCAGGCGCAGTATCAATTTAGGGGCCAAGTCCATTTCTTCTACAAGGCTGTTTCCTCATCTATTAAATGACAAGATTAGATGTGGTGATGGCTACAGACCCTTCTGGTTCTGACACTCTGTAACTCCATTTGACAGCAGGGGCTGGGGTAAGGAAGAGAAAGACAGATGTCAGGTCTGGGGAGGCCCATTCTCTCCTCTACCTCCTATTACCTGTGGCAGTGGTATTGGCAAGTTCCTTCCTTTCTTGGACTAGTTTCTCCGTCTGCAAAATATGGGTGTTTCACCAAGGTTTCTTCTGGCTTTAACACTTCAGGTTTCTAGTGTAAAGCAATTCAAGGGGGTGGGGGGACCATCAAATTTATGATCTAAGAACAGATTGCTGACAGCTAACCAACTGGAAAAATGCAATCAGAGAGAGGGTGCCTCTGTGGCTTTAGAAAGGCCTTATTTTTAAAGATGTTTTAAAAAATAATAATGATAATATTTTTTCATGTTTTCTAGCACAATTCATACAGAAGGCTCCTAAAATAATCCACAGACTGTGTGTGTGGCGAGAACACACCCCAAAGAATGTAATTACCCACCGTGGAGTACTGCCAGGTTTAACAGCATTTTCTATCTGCTTTTTTTTTCTTCTTCTTTCAGTCTTCCCTCCCCTTCTCACACAAATGACAGCATTTTCATAAGCCCTCAGCATTACTAGGTAATTAGGGAGCCATGCAAGTTCTGGAAAACACCCTGGGGCAGGATCAATGCCTGAAAAAAAAAAAAAAGGTCTATTCCACGATTCCATGGGGAAGCTCCTACGCAGCACCATTGTTACTGTAGAAATTGGAGGCACTGACTATTCCTCTAAATCAGCAATGCCTTCGGAGAGGCCACCCGGGCCACTCTCACATGGGTGGGCGGCCACCATGCAGCACTGGCACCAGCTCTCCCGAGAGGCCCTGCAGCTCATCTGGCCCTGGTCTAGGAGACAAGAGAGCCAGACCTTCACCGCCATCCTCCCCAGATGGGTGGTTCTGGATGAGCTATTTAACCCCTTTGTCTCAGTGTCTTCGTCTGGGAAGTGGGGATAATGAGAGGTTATACCTTTTGGGGCTAGAGAGGGCATTAATGACATGCTCCATATGAAGGGACTGGTGAATTTCCAAACACACAGAAATGACTCTGCCAGCCATTCCTGTACAGAGGTGTGAAATGTCATTATTTTTGGTTAGAGTCCAGAGTCATCCTGGCATTGGAGGCCTTCCTTGTGGTTCCAATCCACTTCAGAAAGCTGTTCCTATAGCTCAGTGTGCCAGTCTTCTATTAAGCCTATGTCACTTCCCCAACCCTCAAAACATCTGCCCATCAGGAATACACAAACTTCTGCTGCTGCTGCTCCCCAGCCTGCTCCTTCCCTCATCCCTCCAATCTCCCTACATGACACCTTCATTCACCCAGTAGTCAAGCTAAGCTAAGAACGCCACCTCTAACCCATCAGCAAATTCCATGGGCTGTACTTTAACAATATAGAACCCAACAACTTTCCACCATCGCTCCACTCCAGGTCATTCATTCTACCCATATCTCTCAATCTTTATCAGTTCCTTATTTCTACTCCTTTTGTACCCCCTCCCCAGCAACATAATTTGCTCTCTGTATAGCTGCCAGAGTCAAATTTTCAAAAAGAAGTCAGACATTGTCCCTCTCCGGCTCCAAAATATCCCAGAACTTCATCCATACTTAGAGTAAAGTCTGCAATCTGGCAGCTAGCTGCCTCTTTCACTGGTATCCTGTACCCCTCCTCCCTGGCATCCTCTGCTGCAGTCACACTGGCCTGCCTGCTGTTCATTGGACACACTAGTCACCATCTTGTCCCAGGACCACTGCACTTGCTCATCTTTCTGCCTGGAAAGCACCTTCTGTAGAAATCTACATTGCTTTTGCTCTCACTTCAGGATCTGGTTGGAAGTCTCTTACTATATCCAGCCCACCTGCTGCCATGATTTTTATGTCCCTTACCCTGCTTTTCGCTTTGCAGCATTTGTCACTACCTATGCTACATAGTTTATCATTTGATCCATTACTAGAACGCATCTTACCCACTCCAGCACTTAGGACAGCACCTAACACACAGTGACTTCTCAATAAATACATGTTAAAAGGATAAATGGATGGTCCTTATTATTCCCTGAAGTACCTTTATTTCTCTTGATCACATTTTAATTTTTTATGAACCAATACAATTCCCATCTTCCCTACAATGCTCTCCCATACTGATTTTGGCCTCTCTAAGTATCTGTATTACCTACTGATTTTAGTCGACATTTAACTTGACTCTTTCCACTTGATTTTCAGCCCCTTAGGGGTCACGAATCGTGACTATAATATGAGCTAATTTTTTTTGAGCACTTACATGTGTCAGGCACAGTGCCAGGCTACATAACTGCCTCATTTTGTGTGATGTTCACAACAACTCTCTGAAGTATAAACACTTTTTATTCCATTTACAAGTGGAGAATAAAGGGTTGGGGAGGTTATATTACTTGCCCAAGCTTCTACAGCTATTTAGAGGCAGGGCTGGAATGTCAACCTAGATCTGCCTGGCTTCCAAGGCTGGTTCTCCTAGCCACTTTTCTATATTGTCCCAAGGGACATGGTAAATTTGGTAAAATCAGTTTGGTAAATTTGCACTGCACAGGCCCTTGGCAATGTGTACAATACTTCCAGAAAGGCAAAGGGCCTTGCCTGGGGACACATGACCTAGCACCAAGAGTCCTCGTATTTAAAACCCCACCCTGTAGTGGTTCAGTCACACTATTCTCAGGAAGGAGCTCTGAGAAGCCATTCGGAAAGCATGCATAAGACTCAAAAAATAAACGTGTTTCAAAAAATGAATGTGCCTTGAAAGAGAAGAAGAACCAATGTTCCTCTCCCCACATCCGATAGCCTTTTATTGAGGCCAAACAGTAATTCTGGTGCTTCTTGTAGTCCCCACCCACCCTCGTGGCCAAAGGAAGATTTTAATCAGTTTTCAGGAGACTTGGAACATAAATGATTCTAATTTACTGTCATAATTCTAGTATTAAATTTTGCTGCTTGCCTAACCTCTGGCCTCTCCTTTATTACTCTAAGGGAGACAAAATCATGCAGAAGAAAAATAGAAAGGCTAGGAACGGGACATTTCTTACGTGAAAGAGAAGCAGGTAGAATGTCAAAGTGGGAAAGACATTTTGAGATCCTGGAGTCCAGCACCTCCAATTTAAAAATGAAGTAGGATCTCAGGTTAAGTCATTTGCCCTGGGTCACCCAGCCAGGTAGCAGCAGATTAGAGACTTGAAGCCCAAGCTCGGCTGTGTGAGTGGTATTGTTCATGTTCTGTCACAGTGAGACCTGACGCGAGGCTCATTTAAAGGGGTCAAAGTAATAGCTACAAAAACTACAGCTTTCAGAAACACAAGAGAAGAGGCCTAAGTTAGATCTTTTAACAAGAGAAGGGGCCTAAGTTTGACAGATCTTTTAGAAGAGGTAGATGGAGTCCCTGGAGAATGTGATCTGCCCACCATTCCATAGCTCATGCAGTAAGTTTTCCATGAAAGACTTCTGAGATAATATTTCAGCATAACAGACAGGGAAGGCCAAACGATTAGGCTACACACTACTACTTGACAGTTCGACTGGTAGAATAACTTTTATATAGGAATAAACACAGGCAAGAGTTTGTAGTGTCCTTAACATAGACTTCTAAATAAAGCTTACCTCTCCCCTCCTCTATGTCTCACCTTGCATTCCTTCTTTCCCCGCTCTTTTCATCTCTTTTGTGGACCCTTTGGATAAAGTATTTCCTGAACTCCTCATTCCCTGTTCCCACCCTTCTTCTATCCCAATGACTGGTGTAGTGGCTTCACATCTTCAGGACCTGATTCAATACCTGCCTGCTCTGAGAAGGCCACCATGCTCCACCATCCCATTTCCATTCTCTAAGTCAAGCAGAAATAGCATCTTGGCTCTTGTAGAATGGAACAGTGTGTAGGCATGGCAAAAGGGAATCAGCCTCCTTGGGGAAGTCAAGGATGGTAGTATAATAATGTCACTTACAGCAGCTACCACTTGCCATCATATGCTGGGCACCAGGCTAAGTACTTTATACACATTAGACTACTCCCATTTTACAGGTGAAGCACATCTTGGTCTTTTAGCCTTCAAAGTCATTCACCACTCAGCTCCATACGCCACAGAAATCTTCTAAAAGCATTATATGTCATGCTATTCCCTCATTAAACCTGTAGAAATAGTATTATTTAGCTCTTCTTTATTTAACCAGTAGGCCACATAACCAGTAAATGGCAGAACTAGATCTTGAGACAGGTCATTTCCTCCCTCGTGACACTGCCAGTTTCTGCATCCCATCATGCCCCTCACTTTTTGAGGGGTCAGTAGTCTTCCCACTTCACCTTTCCCCTGATCCTTGCAATCAGCCAGTAGGCAATGCTTTCTACCTCTAACTCTTGAGGTGAGGCTCCCAAGCCCGGCCAATAATCTCAAGAACTTCATTGATAGTATCTCATATTGAAAATGATATGGTTTTTGAAATAAATACAATCTGATTCTACAATATTGTCTTTTATTATTTTTAGTGAAAGTATACCATTTCAACTATAGTAATGTCAACCTGGCTGGGATAGACTTACCTAGAAAACTAGCCACTATTTATGTACAACACATTTTGCTAAAAACCTAACCACTATTTATTTATGGCATTTTCTAGCTGAATATAAGAAAATATACTCCCTGAACTCAAAACAAGAATGAGATTTCAAATCTTGGTAAACTATTTAAGGCATAAGACTTCTCTCATTGGGGGAAGGTGGGGTCTCTAGAATCTTCCTCACCAGAAGGTACAACAGCTGGTGAGAGCAATGTGGCACCAGCCTTTGACTCCAGGAGGATGGAATAGGCAAGGAAGTACTTCAGCAGGGCAAAATGGCATCTGGTACAGGTGCCTCGCTTTGCTCTGGAGTTAAATGTGAGGACATACCTCTCCAGCCCCAACTCTCCAGAGCCAGACCAAGACACACCATGACTGCCTGCACCCTCTGTCAGCAGCACCAGTTAGGTGGCTCAGTCAGGACAGGATCCCATGAACATTCCCCAAAATGAATGGATTCTATCACTGCTTGTCATCATCACATGGCAGCCCTGGAATAGGTAAATTCCTAGGGTATCCAGAAGCCCTAACAAAGGGCAGAAGGGAGAAACAAACACAAAGGCAGAGTCTGAAGGGCGGCCCTAGAGTATTCTATACTCCCTCTGATATAGAAATGCATGAGGAACACTGGGTTCCTACGCAGCTTTTGGCAGGACAGACATCTTGAGAAGCAAAGGCAGTTAAGATCTATGGCCTGGGACATAGGTCTTCCTGGATGTCAGATACCCAGGTCATTGCCTCAACATTTTCCACGATGTAGCTCAGTGGGTCCTGCACCTTCACCACAACTGGGCTATCTCTCCCATGCACTTGCAGAGCTGTGGCTGTCTGTGTCTGTGATGGTCGAGCAGGGCACAGTGATCCACTGTTGTAAAGCTTTGGGGGAAGAGTTGAGTTGGGGAAGGACTGAGAACACCAGTTGTCTTTCTCCATAGACTCTTTCACTCTAAAGTGGTCCTTTTGCCGTGGTTCTCAGCTTCTAACTTCCAATAGAAAGAGCCTCCTGTTCCCCTCTAAAGCTGACCAACCCCTCCTGCTTTGCTATCTCAAGGGCCTCCTTCTCTGACTCACCTTCCCTGGGAGAAATGGCTTCAGCCTTTCAAAGCACTGAAGCCATTTCTCCCAGGAGAAGTCCCACCAGCAGCTGGCCTGTCCCTAGGGGTTGTGATCTCACCAGAGGAGACAGAATGACTTGGCCTGAGAGGAGTGTCCTGGAAAATGAGGGCCTTAAGGGACTGACCAGGAAGTCAAGACACTATTTCTCCTCCACTGTAGGGTCCTCTTCACTGAGGAGACACAGTGCAAGAGAAAAAAGCTTCTTCCAACCTCACTTCAAAGACAATGGCACTAGAGAGACTAAGGCAAGTAGGCTTTTCAAAGGGGGTCTCCACACCTGGGCTTACTGGGTAGAGCCAGAGTATCAGAGGCCTGAACTATTTCCTCTTCAAAATGCCACCAGGAGAGCTCAGGCACAGGCAGTAGGCCACTCTGGCTCCAGTTTACACATATAACACTTGGATGTCCTTCAAGGGGTGGGGGAGGTGGAAACAGTGGGCAGAATCCAAAGCCACAGCCTGAACACAGGCCTCCAGAATGTTTGTCAGGTGTGAGGAGACCGAGATGGCAGCTCCCCATCCTCATGCACTTCCAGCCTGCAGGATAAGGGGACGTGGGGGATGGGTTGGGCAATGGTCCAGAGAAACCGGCTAGCCTTGACTCTTCCTGACTTCCACCCTTAGTGGACACACTTCTAGCATTTGTTGGCCTCTTCTCCAAAGTCCAGCTTCTGCATTCTCTTCAGACTGGACTTCTTCTCCACGTGTCTATAGGCTCTTCTGTATGGAAGCCACCCTGCATAGCAGGCACGTGCTTCCTTTATGTGCAAATTCGGTTCCTTACTGAAAACTATAGTGTTGGAACCCTGGAAGGACCCTCTGAGGACCATTCCGAGAAAAGACAAGGGAATCTGGGGAGAGGGGTTGGGCTGAGAACTGAGCAAGGGTTTTAATTGGCAGCAGGAACTGCCAATCGTAAATGCTCTAGAGTGTGGAACTGGAGGCAGTCCCTAGACAGGAAGCCAGAACTGGAAAGAGTAGGTCCAACTGGAGCGAGACCTTTGACATAAGAAACTAAGAGAGGCTGCAGGGAAGAGTGGGGAGGATGCCTTGTGACTTCTGCTAGGGCATCTGGAGTGAGGCACCATTTCTCAAGGACTCCTTGACCACTATACAGATGGTCCAGATGTTAGCCTATTGACAAAGCCAAGCTTGCCAAAAAGTAACCCTCAAAATTATTAACTTTTTACCCAACTAATATTTAGAGTGTGGACTCTGGAGTCAGAGTGCTTGAGTTTGCAGACTAGCTCCAAGGCTTATTTGCCATGTGACATCAAGCAGAGTATTTTAGCTCCCTGAACCTCCTTTTCCCACTCTATAAAATGGGGATAATAATACCTCAGGAGCTATTGTGAGCATTAAAAGAAAAGCTGCATGTATAGTGCTTGGCACAATGCCTCGTCAATAGTTGACCTTCAATACATGTTCATGGTTAGCTACAATTTATTGGCACCTTATTTGGGTCAGTGCTGAATTGGATACTTGGAACAGGAAAAGCAGTTTTTATCTTGTATTTTCTATGACAAAAATAAAACAAGGACTTTAGGGAGGATGTGGAGATCCTTCTGCGCATCAGCTCCTAGGAGATACATCCCAATGATGGGACAGGAGGATCCAAGGTCAGCGTAGGAAGACAATGTGAAGGTTCAAAGAGGAAGTTTTGGAAATTTAAAGTGAATTTTCACTCAGGGCATGAGGGCAGTGGAGGGACTAGACATTCAAAGCTACTTTATGGCATCCTTTACAGCTGCTAACCAAAACCTTCTAGAGCTCAGGACCTCAGTGGACTGGTGTCACACTTAACCCATGCAGCTTGGGAAGAGGTGGAGAAATGGTTCTGAATGCCCTGTAATCTGTAGCAGGGAGGCCCACACAGGCCAAGACCTCATTTACTTTAGGCTAAGAAAACTGGGCTCAGGAAAGCAATTCTTTATAAAAGAAAGTGTGATGTTAAAGGTAAGATGTCAGGCTCCAGAGCCAAAGTCTCTGTGTTTGAATCCCAGCTCTGCTCATTACTAACTTTGAGACTTTTGGAAAAATCTCTTTATTTCTTAGTACTGTAGTTTTTTCATCTGTAAAATGGCAATTGTAATAATACAGACTTTAGAGATTTGTTTTGAGATTAAGCACTGTAAGTGTCTGACACATAGTAAATACTCAAATGTTAGCTATTATTATCAATGCTGCAAACTCTCATAGCCTCTTCTTTATCACAGCTTCTCATTCTCCATTCTTGCTTCTCACTGAGTTTTACCACCCACTTCCATGGGAGTTTCTGGGAAATATTTAAGCTGTTCTCTTTTTATCAGTGTGTATATCCCCTCCACTTGCAGTCAAAGGCTTTATTTTTCTGAACTTTAATTCTAGCTTCCCCCCAAATGTAGCTTTTAGCCAAAGCAAAACTCAGCCTCCTGAGATTCAGTTTCAGCCCTGGTACTAATCACATGTTGGGATTCAAAAGAACAGCAAGCATTTCCTTATAATCTGAATCTAAGATATGTATGGTTTGTGAGATTAAACAATGTAGGTAAGGGTTATGGCTTAGAGTAATGGTTTGCTAGGGATAGTGAGTGTGTGTGTGTGTGTGTGTGTGTACATGAGAGAGACATACACACCAAAAGAGAGAGAGGTTTTGCTCCCTAGGGGACATTTGGCAATGTCTGGAGATATTTTTGATTGTCACAACTTGGGGTGAAAAGGGTTTGCTACTGGCACCTAGGGGTAGAGGGCAAGGATGATGCTCAACATCCTGCAATGTACAGGACAGCCCCACAACAAGAATCTTCTGACCCAAAATGTCAATACTGCTGAGCTTGAAAATCCCCAGTGAAGAAGGAAGAGAGTCTGGAAAGACAGACTGATGCCAGGTTATACAGAGGACAAATCCAAATAGAATAATCAAAGGTTTTTGAACAGGAGAAGTGACATGTTCCATGCTATGCTTTACAGCGATAACCTAGGAGACATAGGCAGGAGCCAGTTAGGAAGTCACTGCAATTACAATTAACCAAGTGAATTCCAGAATTAGAGCATCAAAAGAGGAAGTTAAAAGGAAGTGTTGAATAAGAATTTAGTTCCTATACAATTTCTCTATCACAAATCACCTCCTATTCCTACAAATGTATTACTTGTAATTATATAAATATCACCCATTTCTTAATGCATCTATTTGATTCTTCTCTCTTTTCTTCTTTATTAGTCTTGCTAGTGGTCTATCAAAATGATAAAGGGGATATCACCACTGATCCCACAGAAATACAAACTACCATCAGAGAATACTACAAACACCTCTATGCAAATAAACTAGAAAATCTAGAAGAAATGGATAAATTCCTCGACACATACACCCTCCCAAGACTAAACCAGGAAGAAGTTGAATCTCTGAATAGACTAATAACAGGCTCTGAAATTGTGGCAATAATCAATAGCTTATCAACCAAAAAGAGTCCAGGACCAGATGGATTCACATCCGAATTCTACCAGAGGTACAAGAGGAACTGGTAACATTCCTTCTGAAACTATTCCAATCAATAGAAAAAGAGAGAATCCTCCCTAACTCATTTTATGAGGCCAGCATCATCCTGATACCAAAGCCGGGCAGAGACACAACCAAAAGAGAATTTTAGACCAATATCCTTGATGAACATTGATGCAAAAATCCTCAATAAAATACTGGCAAACCAAATCCAGCAGCACATCAAAAACTTATCCACCATGATCAAGTGGGCTTCACCCCTGGGATGCAAGGCTGGTTTGACGTATGCAAATCAATAAATGTAATCCAGCATATAAACAGAACCAAAGACAAAAACCACATGATTATCTCAATAGATGCAGAAAAGGCCTTTGACAAAATTCAACAACCTTCATGCTACAAACTCTCAACAAATTAGGTATTGATGGGACATATCTCAAAATAGTAAGAGCTATCTATGACAAACCCACAGCCAATATCATACTGAATGGGCAAAAACTGGAAGCATTCCCTTTGAAAACTGGCACAAGACAGGGATGCCCTCTCTCACCACTCCTATTCAACATAGTGTTGGAAGTTCTGGCCAGGGCAATTAGGCAGAAGAAGGAAATAAAGGGTATTCAATTAGGAAAAGAGGAAGTCAAATTGTCCCTGTTTGCAGATGACATGATTGTATATCTAGAAAACCCCATTGTCTCAGCCCAAAATCTCCTTAAGCTGATTAGCAACTTCAGCAAAGTCTCAGGATACAAAATCAATGTACGAAAATCACAAGCATTCTTATACACCAATAACAGACAGAGAGCCACATCATGAGTGAACTCCCATTCACAATTGCTTCAAAGAGAATAAAATACCTAGGAATCCAACTTACAAGGGACGTGAAGGACCTCTTCAAGGAGAACTACAAACCACTGCTCAATGAAATAAAAGAGGATACAAACAAATGGAAGAACATGCCATGCTCATGGGTTGGAAGAATCAATATTGTGAAAATGGCCACACTGCCCAAGGTAATTTATAGATTCAATGCCATCCCCATCAAGCTACCAATGACTTTCTTCACAGAACTGGAAAAAACTACTTTAAAGTTCATATGGAACCAAAAAAGAGCCCACATTGCCAAGTCAATCCTAACCCAAAAGAACAAAGCTGGAGGCATCACGCTACCTGACTTCAAACTATACTACAAGGCTGCAGTAACCAAAACAGCATGGTACTGGTACCACAACAGAGATATAGATCAATGAAACGGGACAGAGCCCTCAGAAATAACACCGCATATCTACAACTATCTGATCTTTGACAAACCTGACAAAAACAAGAAATGGGGAAAGGATTCCCTATTTAATAAATGGTGCTGGGAAAACTGGCTAGCCATATGTAGAAAGCTGCAACTGGATCCCTTCCTTACACCTTATACAAAAATTAATTCAAGATGGATTAAAGACTTATATGTTAGACCTAAAACCATAAAAACCCTAGAAGAAAACCTAGGCATTACCATTCAGAACATAGGCATGGGCAAGGACTTCATGTCTAAAACACCAAAAGCAATGGCAACAAAAGCCAAAATTGACAAATGGGATCTCATTAAACTAAAGAGCTTCTGCACGGCAAAAGAAACTACCATCAGAGTGAACAGGCAACCTACAGAATGGGAGAAAATTTTTGCAACCTACTCATCTGACAAAGGGCTAATATCCAGAATCTACAATGAACTCAAACAAATTTACAAGAAAAAAACAACCCCATCAAAAAGTGGGTGAAGGACATGAACAGACACTTCTCAAAAGAAGACATTTATGCAGCCAAGAAACACATGGAAAAATGCTCATCATCACTGGCCATCAGAGAAATGCAAATCAAAATGCAAACCACAATGAGATACCATCTCACACCAGTTAGAATGGCCATCATTAAAAAGTCAGGAAACAACAGGTGCTGGAGAGGATGTGGAGAAATAGGAAAACTTTTACACTGTTGGTGGGACTGTAAACTAGTTCAACCATTGTGGAAGTCAGTGTGGCGATTCCTCAGGGATCTCAAACTAGAAATACCATTTGACCCAGCCACCCCGTTACTGGGTATACACCAAAAGGACTATAAATCATGCTGCTATAAAGACACATGCACACATATGTTTATTGTGGCACTATTCACAATAGCAAAGACTTGGAACCAACCCAAATGTCCAACAACGATAGACTGGATTAAGAAAATGTGGCACATATACACCATGGAATACTATGCAGCCATAAAAATGATGAGTTCATGTCCTTTTTAGGGACATGGATGAAACTGGAAATCATCATTCTCAGTAAACTATCGCAAGGACAAAAAACCAAGCACTGCATGTTCTCACTCATAGGTGGGAATTGAACAATGAGAACCTGTGGACACAGGAAGGGGAACATCACACTCCGGGGACTGTTGTGGGGTGGGGGGAGGGGGGAGGGATAGCACTGGGAGATACACCTAATGCTAAATGACGAGTTAATGGGTGCAGCACACCCACATGACACATGGATACATATGTAACAAACCTGCACATTGTGCACCGGTACCCTAAAACTTAAAGTACAGTAATTTAAAAAAAAGAAGAAAAAAAATATCACCCATTTCTGAATCAAGAAGCATATTATGAATACAATATTTTTTCACCTATAGATCTTTATTTTTCAAGCTTAATACATTTCTTGCTTTTACATTTGTTTAATTGCATGACATAGGAAAAATATAAATTAACTTCAGATTGGCAGTTACTGTAGGGAGGAGTAAGGGAATAGGAAGGCATAGGGTTGTTTTAACAGGGATTGTAACATTTTATTTCTTGGAGAACAAAATGCCTTTGAATCCAATACAGCAGAAATGTTTGTCGTAATATTTTCAGAATTTTCTTATGTGTTTGAAATTTTCATATTATTTTTACTTTTTAATATAAAGAAAAGAGTTGTGAGATTAAACTTGAGCAGGGTAGGATTGGCAAACATTTTCAATTTGCTGAATGTAGAGAGTTAGAAAAGAAGGGTAAAAATTATATGCTAGTGTTTTTGGCCTAATACAGTAGGAACATAAAACTGATAATCAGGGTAAGAATTGCAGAAGGTAGAAAACATTGTGAGTGTGTGTGGGTGTGAACACGTGTGCACATGCTGTTGGGGGGAGGGATTGCCAAGAAAAATGAGTAATGCTTGAGATATGCTAAGCTCAGTTTCCTGCAGTACATCTTTGTGGCCATTTGGCTGTGAGCAAGCTAGCTTGGAAATTCAGAATTAAAGTCAGAGCTAGTCTCAAAGGCTTAGGTAACATCTACTTGGGTTAAGAGTGAGTCATTGGAGCTGTGGGGGTGGGCAGTGTCTTCAAGGGAAAATGCAGAGTGAAGAGACAAAGTCTGAAGATCAAGCCTTGGAAATTATCAATATTTGAGGGGGTAAGGAAAAATATATATATTTTAAAAAAAGAGGAGAGATTTCGGGAGCCTGAAGAATACAAAAAAGAATATGTTGTCGCAGAAATCAAGGAAAAGGATTTCTGAGAAGGAACGTGTAGACGGTGGTGTTAGAGGCTATGGAGGAGAGCCACAGGATTTGACTATAAATAGTGCAGTGGGGAAGCCTTAAGAAAGTAAATTCACTAGAGTGAGGGGCCTCTCATTTATTCACTCAAAGCTATTTTTTGAGTACATACTTGGTTATTGTCCAGTGTGAGGAACTGAGGAAATAAGCTAAACAGGGTTCTCTGCCTTCCAGGAGCTCACGGTCTAGTGCTTATATCTATAAATCAATAGCCTGTAATGTGGCAATTTATTGTTTCTATGATAAAAGCATGCACAGGGTATGACGGGGTCATATCAGGAAAGGATTCCTGCAAAAGGTGACTTCTGAGCTGAATGGATGAAGCTAAAGAATGAAGGATGAACAGCAGTCAGCCATGTGAATGGAGGATGAGGGTTAATGGAAAAGGAGACAATTTTCTATGCAGAAGGATCAGCATGAGGACAGCCTTAGAGCCAAGATAAATCATGGTGAGATTTCAAGGAGCAACAGTAGTTTAGAAAGGTTCGAGTGGCAAAGGATGAGTCCTGGTGAACTGTGCAGGGGCCAGGCCAGGAGGTTCCTTTTGTGTTCCAGTGTAGCATTTGGACTTTATCTTAAAATCCACCAGTAGCAACTAGAGCTATGCAGTAAAGAACTTGCTTAATGTGCTCAGCTTTACAGTTTAATACAGGTGCATAGAGAAGCCCATGTCTTTAAATCACTGTGTCTGCCATTTAGCAAATGCTCAAAAATATTTGTTGAATTAATGAAAAAATTTAAAAGGAATCTCAATCATTCATTCCAAAGTGAACTTATAAAATAGAAGTGTAGAACAGAGAGAAAGTAAGATAGTTCAATTTTTTGTCTATTTCCCCATTTCAAAACCTAGCCACGTTTTTGTTATATAAATACATATTCATTTTAGCAAATGTTAGCTCATGAAAGTATAAGAAAATTCAAGTCACTTAAAAACCTCTACTGAAACAACCGTTACCAACACTTCTGTGACCATGTTTTTCTGCATTTCTTTATACACACTAGATATTCACATATTTACATTTATATGGATGAGATCATAGTTTATCTGTTTTATCATGGATATACTTTGTATTGCTTTTGTTGAGAGTGGAGTAGACAAATACTGAGCCATATATCTGTTGAAAGAACTACCAAATGGAGGAAGACAAATGTGAGATCCAAGAGAAAAGACATGGAGATATAGTCAGCAAAATCCAGAATATAGAAATCTCTTCAGAACAAATTACCAGTTTCATCAACCAATAAATTGCACAGGAAATTTGTCAACAGACCTATCAACCAAATGCAATATGCATACCTTGTTAGGATAGTGATTGGAATAAATAATTTAAAAAATTAAAATAATGTAGAATATTTAAGTCCTGACAGGATAATTGACATAAAAGAAAACTATTACATAAATGTCCTGATGGAGCTGAAAAACACAACATGAGAACTTCACAATGCAACCACAAGTATCAACAGCCTAATAGACCAAGCAGAGGGAAGAATTTCAGAGCTTGAAGATTATCTTGCTGAAATAAGAAAGACAGACAAGATTAGAGAATAAAGAAAATAAAAAGGAATGAACAAAACCTCCGAAAACTATGGGATTGTGTAAAAAGACCAAACCTACGACTGACTGGGGTACCTGAAAGAGACGAGGAGAATGGAACCAAGTTGGAAAATGTACTTCAGGATCTCATCCAGGAGAACTTTCCCAACCTAGCAAGACAGGCCAACATTCAAATTCAGGCAATACAGAGAACACCACTAAGATACTACATGACAAGATCAACCCAAAACACATAATTGTCAGATTCTCTAAGGTTGAAATGAAGGAAAAAGTGTTAACGGCAGCCAGAGAGAAAGGCCAGTTTACATATAAAGTGAAGTCCGTGAGACTAACAGTGGACCTTTCAGCAGAAATCCTACAAACCAGAAGAGATTGGGGGCCAATATTCAACATTCTTAAAGAAAATAATTTCCTGGCCAGGCGCAGTGGCTCACGCCTGTAATCCCAGCACTTTGGGAGGCCGAGGCAAGTGGATCACAAGGTCAGGAGATCGAGACCATCCTGGCTAACACGATGAAACCTTATCTCTACTAAAAATACAAAAAATTAGCTGGGTGTGATGGCACACACCTGTAGTCCCAGCTAATCGGGAGGCTGAGGCAGGAGAATCCCAGCTACCCCAGAGGTGGAGGTTGCAGTGAGCTGAGATCACACCACTGCACTCCAGCCTGGGTGGCAGAACGAGGAAGAAGAAAAGAGAAGAAAGAAAGAAAGAAAGAAAGAAAGAAAGAAAGAAAGAAAGAAAGAAAAAATAATTTCCACCTCAGAACTTCATGTCTGGCCAAACTAAGCTTCATAAGTGAAGGAGAAATAAAATCCTTTTCAGACAAGAAAATGCTGAGGGAATTCATCACCATCAGGCCTGCTTTGCAAGAACTCCTGAAGAAAGCACTAAATATGGAAAGGAAAAACCATTACCAGCCACTACAGAAACACACTGAAGTACACAGACCAGTGACATTCTGAAGCAACTATATCAACAAGTCTGTAAAATAATCAGCTAGCATCATGATGACAGGATCAAATTCATACAAAACAGTATTAACCTTAAAAGCAAATGGGCTAAATGCCCCAATTAAAAGACACAGAATAACAAACTGGATAGAGTGAATACCCCTCTGTGTGTTGTACTCAAGAGACTCATCTCACACGTAAAGACACAAATAGGCTCAAAATAAAGGGATGGAGGAAAATGTATCAAGCAAATGGAAAGCAGAAAAAAGCAAGGGTTGCAATCCTAGTTTCTGACAAAACCAACAAATATCAACAGAAGACAAAGAAAGGCATTACATAATGTAAAGAGCTAAATTCAACAAGAAGAGCTAACTGTCCTAAATATATATGCACCCAATACAGAAGCACCCATATTTATAAAACAAGTTCTCAGAGACCTACAAAGAGACTCCCATGCAATAATAGTGAGAGACTTTAACATACCACTGTCATCATTAGACAGATCATGAAGACAGAAAATTAACAAAGATATAACTTGAACTCAGTTCTGGATCAAGTGGAACTGATAGATATCTACAGAACTCTCCACCCCAAAATAACAGAATATACATTCTTCTTGGTGCCACATAGCACTTACTCTAAAATAGATCACATAATTGGAAGTAAAGCACCCCTCAGCAAATGCAAAATAACTGAAATAATAAAAAACAGTCTCTCAGACCACAGTGCAATCAAATTAGAACTCAAGATTAAGAAACTCACTCAAAACCATGCAACTACATGGAAATTAAACAACCTGCTTCTGAATGACTCCTGGGTAAACAATGAAATTAAGGCAGACATCAAGAAGTTCTTTGAAATCAATGAAAACAAAAAGACAATGTACCAGATTATCTGGGAGGCAGCTCAAGCAGTGTCATAAGGGAAATTTATAGCACTAAATGCCCACATTGAGAAGCTAGAAAGATCTGAAATCAACATCCTAACATTGCAACTAAAAGAACTAGAGAACCAAGAGCAAACAAACCCCAAAGATGGCAGAAGGCAAGACATAACCAAGATCAAAATGGAACTGAAGCATATAGAGACACGGAAAGCCCTTCAAAAAAGTCAACAAATCTAGGAGCTGTTTTTTGAAAAAAAAAAAAAAATACATAGACTGGTAGCTAGATTAATAAAGAAGAAAAGAGAGAAGACTCAAATAGACACAGTAAAAATTATGTAGGGAACATCATCACTGACCCCACAGAAATAAAAACAAAAATCAGAGAATACTATAAATGCCTCTATGCAAATAAACTGGAAAATCAAGAAGAAATGGATAAATTCCTGGACACATGCATTCTCCCAAGACTTATCGAGGAAGAAATTGAATCCCTGAATAGACCAATAACAAGTTCTGAAATTGAGGCGGTAATAAATAGTCTACCAACCAAAAAAAGTCCAGGACCATATGGATTTATAGCTGAATTCTACCAGAGATACAAAGAGAAGAGAAGCGTACCATTCTCCTGAAATTATTCCAAATAATTGAAAAGGAGGGACCCCTCCCTAACTCATTTTATGAGGCTGGCATCATCCTGATACCAAAACCTGGCAGAGATACAATGAAAAAAGAAGACTTCAGGCCAATATCCCTGATGAACATCAATTCAAAAATTCTCAATAAAATACTGGCACACTGAATCCAGCAGCACGTCAAAAACCTTATCCACCATGATCATTGAGTTGGCTTCATCCCCGGGCTACAAGCCTGGTTCAACATACACAAATCAATAAACATAATTCATCACATGAATGGAACAATAGAAAAAAAAACAAATTATTATTCCAATAGACAGAGAAAAGGCCTTCAACAAAATTCAACATCCCTTCATGTTAAAAACTCTTAATAAACTAGGTATGACTGAAACCTACCTCATCATAATAAGAGCCATTTATAACAAATGCACAGCCAACATCATACTACATGGGCAAAAGCTGAAAGCATTCCCCTTGAAAACTGGCACAAGACAAGGATGCCCTCTCTCATTACCCCTATTCAACATAGTATTGGAAATTCTGGCCAGGGCAATCAGGCAAGAGAAAGAAATAAACGGTATTCAAATAAGGAGAGGAAGTCAACCTGTTTCTGTTTGCTATTAATATTTTATGTGTGATGATGTTGTGGTTATTTTAAATAGTCCTTTATGGAGACATTATAGTATATATATGGATGAAATAATAATGTTTGAGATTTGCTTCAAAATAATCTGGTGGAGGTGCATGTTGGGTGTCTATAAGACAAATGTAGCCATGAATTTGTGATTGTTGTAATTAGGTGAAGGGTATATGGAGGTTCATTGAATTATTCTCCTTATATTTGTTTTTGTTCAAAATATTATAAAAGTTGAAAAAACGAAAGAATAAAAAAAGGAAAGAAAGGAAGAGTAAAAAGGACTCAGTAAGAATCACACACACACACACACACACACACACACACACACACACACACACACACAGAAAGGAGACTTTTTGACCATGGGGCTGATCGGGAGATAGGCAATGGATTTCCATGGATGAAGCTGGGAACCATCATTCTCAGCAAACTAACACGGGAACAGAAAACCAAACACCGCATGTCCTCACTCATAAGTGGGAGTTGAACAATGAGAACATATGGGCACAGGGAGGGAAACATCACACACTGGGGCCTGTTGGGGGGTGGGGGGCAGGAGGAGGGATAGCATTAGGAGAAATATCTAATGTAGATGATGGGTTGATGGGTATAGCAAACTACCATGGCACACGTATACCTATGCAACAAACCTGCACATTCTGCACATGCATCCCAGAACTTAAAGTATAATAAAAAATAAAATAATATAAAGCAAAAAAAAAAAAAGAACGTGAATAAAACATCCTCTTCAGAGACATGCGAGAGGGGTGGACCTTGGGAACGTGAGATAGGAGAGAAAAAGTAGAAGGATTTAGTCTTGCATGGGCTCAGAGAAGCAGACAGCACAGTCATCAGCTGAAGTGCAGGGAGTGGTTATATCTGGGAGCTTAAGGAGAGCAGGCTCAGAGAATCCACTGTCAGGACAGCATCAGTCTGTCAATTAGGGCTGGAAAAAAGGATTCTGAAACAGCACTGGGGGCTCCTGCTGCGGTGAGGCCGTGTGGACTGGAGATAGATGGAGGCAGCACAGTTATGACTTTAGCACCAAGCCCTAAAGTTAGCAAAGGAGAGTAGAAAAAATAGCAAATTTTTTCCACTGTTTTTATTCTGAACAACTTTTCCATTTCCTCCGTGTTCCTAGTATTTAGGCTGAACTGTAAAATTTGTCAGTAGTGTATACACTACTACTCAAGAAATAGCTACAATTCTCTGAGTGCTTACTATGTGCCAGGCACTGTGCTAACTGCATTGTGAGGATTAACTTGTTGAATCCTTACAATCGTATGAGTTGTTGTATCACCCTCAGGAATAAATTCAAGACCTCCTGTATGCCTGGCATTGAGCACATTCAGTGTACAGAGGTAAAGAAGACATTTATGAACTTCTGATTTTATAGAGCTTGCCATCTAATAAGAGTGATGAAGTAATCACAGAAAAACGTATATTTAATTATATTGATAATTGTTGTAAAAGTGAAATACAAAGTGCTATGAGAGTGAACAATAGGAAGATGGTTTCTTCTTATTGTTCTCCAAGGTTTCCCTGAGAAAATAATATTGACAGAGACCTGAAGCATGAATATCAGTAAAGGGGTAAAGTGGCTTGGGGGAAGAACATTCTAGGGAGAGAGAATTGAAAGACCAGGGAGCTCAAGATCCCTGAGGTAAGACTGGTGAGGGTAGGGGCCAGCTCAGACACCTTTAGAGTCCTTTTTAGGCTGTGGAACTTCAGCCTAAGGGCCAGAGAAAGCCAAGGAAGAAAGTAACAATATCAATTATAATGGACAATAATCTGAGAGAGAGAGCAAAGAGTGGGTGAAGTCTAAATATATTCAGGATGCAAACACAAACATCAGGACTTGAAGACTGACAGATTTGGGGGGGGAGAGAGAGAGAGAGAGAGAGAGAGAGAGATCTCAATAATGCCTCCCAAGTCTGGCATGGGAAATGAAAGTTCAGAATGGCTAAGTCCCATGTTGAAATTCATGTAGGTGGCTAGGCAATGAGAAAGGAGATTTTGAAGCCTAGGTTCTTAAGCAGTAGTTTCTATTATTGGCCACCAGTGAATACTTGTGAAATGCTTATGAGACCAACATTCCACAGTGTTTTCACCGAGCCTTTACTTCTTAAGGGAAATGACAGGCAAGCTCCTTGGGGTGATCAATTCAAGACCCAAGAATGACAGCATGCTATAGTGAATAGATAGCACTCAATTGTTTTTCTATTGAGTTGGCCTGCAGCAAATGAATCATGGTTCGTGTTGCAAACAACCACCTCCATCCATGCAGAACAAGTAGCCTCGTGTGGTGATATGGTTAGAGTTTAAAAACTCTAGTTTGAATCCTGACTTTTCTTTTAGCCAACTTATATGCTAAGATAAGATACAAGTTGTTGAGGAGAGCCAAAGATTTAGCTACATAAAAAAGTGAACCAAGATCCAAAACTTGAGTGAGGTAGTCTGGAATTTCCAGGTTGGTCTATGCATAGAGGCAGCTGATGAAACAAATCAGGGATTAACATACAAATGCATTTCTAATGTGCCTACTATAAGCTACATACTGCAAATACTGAAAATTCCTAGAGCCTACATTATCTCCAAAAATTCATGCAAAAATGACCCACCTATTCCTTGAACTTTCTCATTATCCTACCTATTGAGCTGAATAGAACACAAGAAATCATCCAATTTAATCCTCTCACATTACAGATAGGAAAACAGACATCTGCAGACAGAAATGATTTCCCCAAGAACACATAGCAAGTAAATAAGAGAACAGGGACTAAATCTCTGGTCTCTTAGACTCCTACATCAGTGTTCTTTCCGGTAGACCAGGCGATTCCTTATAGTGTATGGTTGCCTAGTGGTGCACCCAAAGTAATATTCCTAAAAACAATTTATTCATGCAACAAACATATATTGAATAGCTAATTTATGTCAAACACTATTTTACCAGCTCAGCAAACAATAATGAATAAAACAGACAAATATTCTTGCCTTCATAGAGTTTATATTTTAGTAGAAGAGGCAATAAACAAGATGCATAGGTATAGTCTAGATTATGTTAGACGGTGTTATATTTTATGGCCCAAAATTACCACAAGATAAGGGGATATAAAGTGTTAGGAATAGAGTGAAATTTTAGATAGAGTAGCCAAGAAGACCTCATTGTGAAGATATATTTTGAGTAAAATCCCAAAGGAAAAGAGGGAGCCAGCCATGCAGACATCTAGAGAGAGTATCCCAGACAGAAGGAAAATGAGAAAAAGGGCTCAGAAGTACAGGCAAGTATGGGGTGTTGGGGAACAGAAGGAAGTTTGTGTGGGTGACTTGGAGAGAATGAAGGGGAAAGGATCAAGATATGAGATCAGAGTGAATATAGGGTCCAGCCCATGCATGGCCCTGTAAGCCAGAATAAGGACTTGGGCTTTAATTTTTGTTACAATAAAAAGTAATGGGGAGGGGGATTAAGGGCCACTGGTCAACCTAGTATATAGAAAAGAGGTTAGAGGGGGTAAGGGCAGGAGTTCAGAGACCGGGTAGACAACCACTGCAATAATCAAAGAAAAAGCTGATGAAGTTTTGGAATAGAGGGGTAGCAGGGGTGTTGATGAAAAGTTGAATTCTGAGTATATTTTGAAGGAAGAGCAAATGGGATTTGTGGAAATGCTGGATGTAGGAAATGAGAGAGGCATCAAGGAGTACAACAAGGCAACCAGAAGGATGAAACTGCCATTAATAAAGCATTCTTTGGTGGGTGGGGAGAACTTTATGAGCTCATTTTTAGACATATATTTAATTTAAAATGCCTAGTAAACATTCAGGTGGAGAGGTCAGGTAGGAAGTTAACTATGAATCTAGAGATTAGGGAAGAAATCCAGTCTAGGGCTGTGCATTTGGCTGCATATGGATGGTATTTAAAGTAACAAGAATGGCTGAGATAACTAAGGAGAGAGCACAGATGTAAAAGACAAGCAGGTTGAGGACTGAGCCCGAGGGCACTTCGACACTCAGATGTCAGGGAGATGCAGATGATCCAGCAAAAGAGACAAAGAAAGCACTCATAAGTGTGGGTGGAAACCAGGTAAGTGTGGCATCCTGGAAAGCAAAGGAAAAAAGTGTTTCAATGCCCTTATCAAATGCTCCTGGTAGGAAAAAGGTAAGCTTAGGTCTGAGAAATGTCCATGGACTTAACAACATCAAACTCACTGTTAATCTTAATGAGAAGAGTTTTTGCAAGATGGTTGAGAAGAAAAAATAAACCTGATTGGTGTGAGCTGAAGAGAGAATAGAAAGTGAAGACAGAGTTTAGACACACATGTTTCAGGGGGTGCTTCTATAAGGAGAAACAGAGTAAAGAAGTCACTGATGACGGGGAAGATAGGAGTAATAACAGCTTGTCTGTATGCTGCTGGAAGTGATCCAATTGAAGGGGGAGGGAAGAGTACAGAAAAGTTTTGCTGGAATAAAGCCATTAGGTAGGTGAGAGGCTCATGATGTTCTTTTCCAAATACTTCATTCCTGTCAAGTGGGAAGCAAGGTCAGAAGCTGTGAGCGAAGATGAGGGAGAAGGTGTTGAGGTTTGAGAAGGAAGGGAAAGTGTGAAATAATTATCTGGGAGAGTGGGAAAGAAAACAAACCTGGGAAATACAATATGATTGCATTAAGAACACACTTATTGATCACAAATTTAAAGAGAAGTCAGAAATTTGGTTGGGGGTTATTTTCTGGCTCTTTGTGTTGTACATGTTCTGCCCCTGAGTGGATGAGGAGTTAAATTGATTTAGGATTGTAGTGTAGGTAAGTAAACGTGATGCATTTTCTTGTTCAGGACACAGGGAAGGAAATGAAGGACTGTCAAGGAGAATTATTATGATGCTTGATCATGTGATTTAAGCTGGATAAAGTGAGGCCATAGCACAAAGGACTAAGGACAGTATAATGGTGATAGGACCCAAGAGAATTGGGTTCAGAGAGCTTCTGGATAGATAGATGAACACGTGGAGGCTCCTGGACGGTGGCACACCCAGGGAGTACATGGAAGCTCCATGCCCCTGCTCCATACCTTGCCCTATGTGTATTTTCATGTGTATCTTTTGCAACATCCTTTATAATAAACAAGTAAGAGTAACAAAATGGATCAACGGATTGAAAATACGGTGGGGGACAGGCATCGTGGCTCACACCTGTAATCCCAGCACTTTGGGAGGCTGAGGTGGGCAGACCATTTGAGGTCTGGAATTTGAGACCAGCCTGGCCAGCATGGTGAGACCTTGTCTCTACTAAAAATACAAAAATTAGCCAGGCGTAGGGGCATGTGCCTGTAATCCCAGCTACTCAGGAGGATAAGGCAGGAGAATCGCTTGAACTCAGGAGATGGAGGCGGCGGTAAGCTGAGGTTGCTCCACTGTACTCCAGCCTGGGTGACAGAATGAGACTCCATTTCAACAACAACAACAAAAAAGAAAAAGATAATATAGGTGGGGTCAAAAGTTTGCTGGAGATAGAGAGTCCAGGGAATGAACAGGAAATGTAGGAGGTGATAAGTTGGCTTGAAGTTGATATTTTGGACGATTTGAAATAATAGGACCTGGCCAACCATGGTGGCTCACATCTGTAATTCCAGCACTTTGGGAGGCCAAGGTTGGTGGATCATTTGAGGTCAAGAAGTTCAAGACCAGTTTGCCAACATGGCGAAACTTCATATCTACTAAAAAAATACAAAAATTAGCCCGGTGTGCTGGTGGGCCCCTGTAATCCCAGCTACGTGGGGGGCTGAGGCAGAAGAATTTCTTGAACCTGGGAGGTTGCAGTGAGCCGAGATTGCACCACTGCACTCCAGCCTGTGCAACAGAGTGAGACTTTGTCAAAAAAACAAAAACCTGGAAAAAGGAAATAATAGGACCTGATGAAGCCTAGGTTATGACTACAAGAATGAGTAGATGAGGAAGGACAGGCCTATGAGAAGAAAAGAGGTTAAGAAATTGGGGTGCCATAGTGCTGGGATGACAGTTCCTTATGGTGACTGGGCACTGTTCAGCACTGGAGATCCTGGGACACTAGAATTAGAATGGCATTCCTTACCAGGCAATCTGTATTCCCTCCAGAGCAAGGACCACTTAGTACTATCTTTTAAAAAATGGAATGGTTTACTTTGCCATCCATAGACAATTGTTGTCTTGTTTTGATCCTCTTTAAATTTATAATCAGCTACAAAACTCTAACAGGTGCTCTTAAATGCATGTTTCTGATTGATAACTCTGGAGATTTGGCTTTTCACTTAAAATGTTGCTGATCCTTTGTTTTGTTTTTCAGAGTCAAGGAAACTTTTCTTTTGAGCTATTTACAGCTTTTAGCAATTGAGTAAAGTATACTCTTGTGAACAAAATTTGGAGCATATTTGTTTCTCTCTACCTGTTTTCTCCAGAATTGTGAAACTATCTGTGAGTATTCTTAATTTATGGCAATAGTTATTTGCATAAGTGCAATAAGAATGTGTTTTCTCTTGCCACAGGACACAGAGAAACTGGTTATTTTACCAAGACTTTAACTGGAATAGCGTGCTTTCCTTTAAGGAATCAAACTTATAGAGTCAATAAAAGCCCTTTGGGAAAACTGGCCTCGTACCTTGTCTACAGAGTCCCTGTACAGGGGTTCTGATCTGTGGTAAGTAAAGAATGTTACTTTCTGACTGGCCCAGAAGCCCCAAGTTACCTTGGGACCTCAAGAGGAGAGAAATTTATTCAACTCATAGGTATTTGAGGGCATAAACTCATAGCTGGAATTGGCTTTCAAAAAGTCTCATCTGACATTCCTTCTATGGAACAGAGTTCCAATGAAGCCAATTTAAAAGGCCTATGTGAAAAATAATTATTCTTGCTGCATTTTATACAAATAATTAGGCCAAGTATAAAGCTAAAACTTATTTGGCAACCAAATCAATCTTACCATGATTTGCCTTTAGTAAAAATGGGAGAGTGGTGAGAGAAAAATTAGGTTTCAAAAACTATGGTATACCTGTTCTTAAATTCCAGTCTCATCATTGTTTTTGAGGTTTCTTTTTTCGGCAATTTAGACTAACCTTGCTCATTCCTGTAAACCAACCAGTGACCTCTGGCTGCTGCTCAGAAGAAACAAGAGGAATGGGTAATGTAAAAATTTGGATCAATATTCTAATTCTGGGCATGTACTGGAATTAGCTAGCAACCCCATATAAGCTTGGTTCCAACAATTGCCCAGTTCATGGAAAGCCTTCTAATTTGGTTTACTTGGAATAATTTTGCTTATTTTGCTTTGCTGTTGTGAAATATATTGCAGTTGTACTCTTCAAGTAGAAATGCAAAATAAAATTACTAAATGTTTTCTTAAATTGAACACTTATTAATCTTTCAGATATCACCTTTTGTTTGAACTCAGAGTTATGAGTGGCTCTCACCATACTGACGCTTTCTGACGTGCATCTTATATTCAGGGTAGAGAAGAGCTCAGTCAGATATTCCAGTCAAAGCCTTGGTAAAATTGTTTTACCAAGGCATTCACCTCTATTCATCATGAAGAAGTTACAAAAGATGGATCTTTGTCCCTTTACAACCCTTAGAATTAAGGGTTCTCTTATAAAAGGGAGGGGGGCAGGAAATGTCAGAGGCATTTGAACCAGAGCAACTGCATCTTGAATAGGGGCTGGGTAAAATAAGCCTGAGACCTGCATTCTCAGGAGATTAAGGCATTCTCAGTCACAGGATGAGACGGGAGGTTGGCACAAGATACAAGTCATAAAGACTTTGCTGATAAAACAGCCTGCAATAAAGAAGCCAGCTAAAACCCACCAAAACCAAGACGGTGATGAGAGTGACCTTTGGTCATCCTCACTGCTACGTTTCCACCAGCATGATGACAGTTTACAAATGGCATGGCAATGCCAGAAACTTACCCTATATGGTCTGAAAAGGGAAGGAATCCTCAGTTCTGGAAATTGCCCACCTCTTTCCTGGAAAACTCATGAATAATCCACCCCTTGTTTAGCATATAATCAATAAATAACTGTAAAAATGGGCAACAAGTAGTCCTCTGGGCTGCTCTGCTTATGGAGTAATCATTCTTTATTCCTTAACAAACTTGCTTTCACTTTAAAAAAAAAGTCCTGGAGCAGTGGCTTTTGCCTGTAATTCCAGCACTTTGGGAGGCTGAGGCAGGTGGATCACCTGAGGTCAGGAGTTCAAGACCAACCTGACCAACATGGTAAAACCCAGTCTGTACTAAAAATACAAAAATTAGCCGAGTGTGGTGGTGGGCACCTGTAGTCCCAGCTGCTTGGGAGGCTGAGGCAGGAAAATCACTTGAATCTGGGAGGTGGAAGATGAAATGAGCTGGGATTGTACCACTGCACTCCAGACTAGGCGACAGAGCGAGAGTCTGTCAAAAAAAAAAAAAAAAAAAGAGGGATAGTTTATATGTTCAGGTCTGGGGCATACATTCCTACTATTTACTAATAGCCATTTCCCTTCCATTTCTAGAAAAATGGAGAATTGCACATATATTTTTGTCTTCCTGAAATTAAGCATGGCCATGTGAATTGCTTTGGCTAATGAAATGTAAGAGTGATGGGGTCAGTAGACGGGCACGCTTATTTGCTCAAGATTGTTCTGCCAAGCTTGCTCTTCTCCTGTCATTTTGAGCTTGGAAACACATGTTGACATGGAAGTTGTCGTCACATGTATTTGACCATGGCATGGAGGTCAGCTACTTTGGAGACCCAGCTACACTTGCAATGAACTTTGCATGAGCAAGAAATAGACCTCTATTGAGATTTGGGTGTGATTTTTCAATGTAGCATAGCCTAGGCTAGATTGGCTGATATTTGCAACACTCTTTAGCTAGCCCTGTGCCAGTTGTTGAGGATACAGAGGAAAACAAATCATTGTGTGTGCCCTTGACATGGCAGGGAGTGAGAAACAAGATGGCAGAGGAGAAGTCTCATATCAGCAGCAATGAAAAAGAGAGCAGCTGCAAAGGGGCCATGGGAAGGTTTTGGAGATAGGTTTTGGGTTTCAAGTTTTCTCTCCTTTGCTTGGCATTTGGAGCCCTCCACAATTAGGTCTTATTCTCATTTTTTCTGACTCTTCATTTTAGTTCCTGGGCTCCTCCATGCAACAAATATGTGTTGACTGTCAGGTACGGTGCCAAAAGTTAAATGCAGCAGTAAATGAAGCAGACAATCCCTGTCCTCATGGGACTGAGAGTTTAGTGGAAAAAGATGTTAAATTAATTTCCCACCAGAGTGAGTGTTATGAAAGAGCAATGTACCAAAGGGAACCTAATCTGGATTCACCCAGGAAATGAGCAGCAGAAAAGGAGGAAATGATTTCAGCTGGAGGAGACCGATTTTTGTTTAAGTGTCCTTATGTGAAAAACAATATGTCCTGCTCAGGAATCTGAGGTTGGTCTGTAGAGCTAAGGAGAAAGTTGAAGGCAGTGAGTGGTTGAAGGTGAAGCTATAGGGATAAGTGTGGGCAAAGGCCAGTCACTGAACGCTTCGTCACCAGGCCAGCCAAGGATTGTGCATCTCATTCCCAGAGAAAATGGAAAGCAATCTAAAAGTCTTATCTTAGAAAATAAAATGCTCAAATTTTTATTTTGAAGATTGTTCTATCAATGGAGTTCAGAATGGATTTTAAAGATATAACGTAAATACAAATAGAACTGTAAGGAAACTTCAGCAAACGGCAGATAAGAGAAGGTGGTGCCTTGGAAAGGATGCTTTAAAAGGAGGCTTGATAGAAGAGGGCAGCTTCAAAACATGTTTTGAAAACAAGTTTCAGTTGAACGTGTGATTATGGTTGATAAATCACAACCTCATCCTATGGAGGTGAGGGAAAGGAAAGCTCCAAGGATAATTCCAATTACCTAAACCACCAAAGGTACAGTAGTGCCACTGCTGATAAAGTAAGCTCATTCTAGGTAGGTGTGGAAGAGGAAATTAAATTTGAGCCATGAGAAATCTAAAGGATCCATGTGCACCCATCTCTTAGGATAGATCCTTCTGGACTTTGTGTTTGTATCAAAGATTATTCAGTTGCCTCTGCTTGACTGTTAAAGCTGTGAGAGCAGAAACAATATCTGATTCATTCATCTCATACACCAATCCTCTATATCCAGGGTCTCAAGGATGAGCTTTGCATGGAAAAACACAAGGACCTGCTCACCCAGTGAGTAAATTTGGCAAATCTGGTTTGTTGAGCCCAGGTTGGAAGAAGCTGTTCACTTTGCCTTCACTCTAGGTCTCACTGCTGGGTTCCTGGTCCCACATCATTGTGGCTTCTTTGCAAATTGTACCCAGATTGGGTTCACCTGAGGTGAACACGCAATAAGTGGTTAGTTCTCATCCATCTGAACTATTTGTGCTGCTCTGATCTGAGGGATTGTCCTGAAACAGACATTAAAAAAATCTGTCTCCTTGGGAGATTTCAGATACATTCTGTTTCAACAAGCTGGAAGTATCTGGAGTCAGAACTCTTTCTCACAGCAAATTTACCCAATACACCCTTTGTCTCCTTAAGACCTTAGCATAACTAAGTCAAAATGAAGACATTTATCATTACTTTTGCAATGTAGTTTATAAGCTTCAGAATGGACAGATTTCCTTTTTAAAACCACATATGCACCAAAGCATGGCTGAAATATTACCATTAATACTCTATTCTTCAGCTTAAGCCTTTGGTTTCTGCTAAAAGGTAAATCCATCTTGCCTCCCCTCCAATCTTTCCTCTCAAAAATGCTGGGATCATGCTCGAGCTATTTGCATTTATTTACACTTGAGTTCAAATAAGATTTAAAATCTTTCTTGAGGGCAGGATTGCTTTAGGAAAACCATCTGGTGTTCTAGCAAGGGCACTGGGGCTTGGAGTCAAAGTCTGGAGGCCTTTCAGTCTCTTACACTATGTGCTTTGCCGAAAGGAATGAATTATTCGAGGCTCAATTTTGTTATGCGGGAATCGGACATTCTCATCCCCACTCTGCATATCTATAACAAACTTTAATAGAGAGTTTCAGAGTGTCTATCTAAATCATCACTTCTCTTTTACTTTAATAAATGTCCTCCCATTTTCTCCCAGCCAAGAAGGAAAGCTCCAGCAGCATGTATCATCTAAGTGACTCACCAGCCAAAGTTGAGCAGACGGAGGTAGCCCCTAAATGTACTTGAACCAATTCCATTCTCTCTTCCAGAGCTTCAGAATTGTGATTTAAGGGTGACAGCTCACCTGCTCTGGTGGCTGAAGCTGGACTCTGCCAATCTGGGAGCCACAGGATGTCCTTAGTCTTTTTGAGTCAACTAAGGAGTCCCCAGATCTGATTTTCAGGGAGAGGAAAAGAAGCAGAGGTGCCAGTGGGAGCAAGGACTGGAAACTAAGCATGCATACTGGGTTACTGCTCAGGTTCCAGATCTTTGTTCCTGATTTCCCCATGGTCTAGGAGTGACATTCCTGGCCTTGGGCTTTCTCAGGAATTTCTGTATTCTTATAATAATTTCCTTATTTTTGCCTAATCTAGCACAGGGTGATTTCTACGTCTTACAAGCAAAATGGCCTTATCAAATTAATACACTGGTGTAAAGAGCCAGTAGGACAGGGGGAAGGATGCCCTATCATCTTATGGAGTTGATTAGGTAGAAAAATAGCCAGTTGGAAAGCCCGTTCATCACTGGTGGATTTCCATTCACTGATTTGGCTTAGGTTCCCAAATACCTGAAAATACTCAAATCTAATGGACATTTTTCACTCTGACTTTTTTGAGCTCTCTGCACATCTTATTCAATTCTTTCTTTTTTCCTACAACAGCATTTCTATTTGCTGTATACTTTAATATGTGTATGGCTTTAAGTTATAATTGATGTATAATAAACTACACATATTTAAAGTGTACAATTTGATGAGTTTTGATATCTGTATATGTCTGTAAAACCATCACCACAATCAAGCCAATGAATATATCCATCACTCCTAAAAGTTCTCTATGGTTCTTTGAAATCTGTCTGTCTCCCACCCCCCAACTCCTTCCAGGTTCCCCAGCAATCACTGATCTGCTTACTGTCATTATAGATTAATTTGCATTTTAAAGGATTTTTATATGGACAGGATCACATAGTATGTGCTTTCTCCAGAAATTAGTCCTGCAATAAATACTATGCACTTGGGCTCTGGGAATACAGCCAAGAGCTAGGCAGTCACAGTTCCTGCCATCATGGAGCTTCAGTCTACCAAGAAAGGCAAATAATGAATAAATAATTGCCATAAGGCCTGTTGTGTGATTTGATGAGAGGAGAAGCATCTGTGGAGGTCTACACTAGGGAGAAACTAACTTAGGGACTTATGAGAGGGTCTAATAGGAGTTAGGCCAGTAAGGGGTGCAAAAGTAGGAGTGGGGTCCAGGCAGAAGAAAAAGAGCATGAGAAGGTTCAGAGGAAGAAGAAAATGTGGCCTATTTAAGGATCAGAAAGGGCAGTGTGGCTGGAGGCCTCCAGGGGAGGAGCAGTAGGGGAGGAGCAGTAGAGGAGGAGTGTGGAGAGGCAAGCCAGTTACTGGGATCTTATGGCTCAGATTCTCCTTCCTTTTTACTTCTGTAAAATTACCACCCCTTCTACCCTGGCCCTCATCCAATGTTTCCACTAGTACCTTGTCTTCTTTCATTTCTTTGCCAAGAAATGCTCTCCATTATGGTTGTGACAAAGGAAAAATAAAATTAGAAAAGGAATTGAATTACCCAGAGTCATACAGCTAACTGGGGCCAAGGTGTAGTTACAACTCAGCTCTGCAAACTCCAAGGCCAATACTTCTGCACACCCAGAGGGTAGAATAGAACATAAATTACCCACTGCTTTTGAGCACCTGACACCACAGCAGACCCAGGCATCATGGTAGAAATCAAGAAGTGTAGTTTTGTCAACTCTCAAAGACAGGATTGAAAGAAGCATTCATTGACACACAGACAACCCATGCTACTTAGCACTTGATTACCTACTGGCAGTAAAGCCTGTTTATGCCATCCCTTACATTTTTCTTAAATTTAATGAAGTAATTAATGCTATAAAAAGCTATGAAAATATAAATGTAAGAAAGTGTGTTGCATAATTAATAATATATGCATATGCATAGCAGGGTGTTTCTTTTTGGCATACATATGCATATGTCATTAATTGAAACATAATCACTTTGTTTTACTGCCAGGGTATTGGTACAAACTATACTGCCTGTATGTCAGCTCCCAGCCTGACTCCAGGGTTATATTACATTGATCACACAGGAGCACCAACAGAAGGGACAAGGGGCAAAGTGCAGGGCCAGAGAACTGGGATACTGGCTGGCTTCTAGACTCAGTTGTGCATTAACTCACTATGTAACTTCAGTTATTTTTTCTCTGGGCTTCAGTTTTTCTGTAAAGTTGAAGGTTGGACTACATTGGTTGTTTACATAAATAAAAGCAGCATATCTCTTTTAAAAAATCTTAAAGGAAACTGATATATAAAGTTTGGAGTAGCGCTTTTGTCTAGTTCAATGCTCTCCTACTCCATGTTCATCCTGTGCTCCTCAACCCTCTCTTATTTAGTTTAAAACATCCTGGAAAAGTCTCTGCAGTAATTTTTTCCCCTTACAGAAATACCAGTTACAGGCCTATGATACATTAGGCCACCTAACACACTGTGGAATACTCGCTAGGAACTCAAGGAACTTGGTTTCACCTGTGGGCTCTGTCCCCATTAGCAGTGTGACCCCACACCAGGCTCCTACTCAGCTTGCATGTCTTGCACTTCTCATCTATCAAGAAAGAGGGCAATCCTTGTCCTCCTTTATCATACAGAGGTATTAAATATTTTATATCAAAATGCTCTGAATGTAAAGTGTACACTCTTTTTCTAAGGGTCAAGGATGTAGACACTGAACCCAATTGCTCTGCCACTTACTAACTGTGTGACCCTGATAAGTTACTAACCTTTCTGTATGGTGGTTTCCTTATCTGTAAAATGGGCATCGTAATATTGTCTATGTATAAGTTGTCAGATTGATTAAGCTATTACACTTAAAAGCAGTGTTTACACACAATTAATGTGTATCATTAGTATTGTTACCATTTTTATTGTCATTATCATTGGTGGAAAGCAACAGGTCACTGAGGATGAGGAGGCCTGGATTCTAACCTTGAACCTACTACTCCCTAAATGTGAGTCTGAATCAAATGAAAAGGCCCACATCAGAGAATTCGGCAAGTCACATGGGAAGAAAGACCAGAGGAAATGTTGATATTAAAATGCTTCCAGAAATTAGCACATCTTTACAAATATCGAGTTTAGTTATGTCTTCCAAAGACTAACCTAAATAAAACAACAGTATTGAAAAATGATCCTGTAAGTTAAATGGAGGTTTAACAGGACATTCAAATCTCCTATCTCAGTTTTGGCTGAGGCATGAAGAAAATAGATGCTAGATTTTAAAATAGGACTATCATACAGGATTTGCAAAAAGGAGATGGCAGATAAATCATTTACCACCTTGAGTCACCCACCCACCTCATGCTATGCAGTTGGAGAGTCTGAGAAGAGACTGAGAGGATGTTGGGAGAAAAATGCCAGTGTGCTGTGAGTCTTCCTGCCATGGGGAGGCTTGGGCAGGAGCCTGCCCCTCACCTAGGTAGAAGGCCTTTGAGACTATTTTCTACTTTCTGTTGTAGTCTGAGGAATGGAGACTGGGGGTGGGAAAATTTTAGTAGAGGAATAGATTGGTCATCATTCCTGAGAAAGTGGCTGAACAGAGCGAAGCGGAGGTTATGAAGGTGGGGATCAAATGGTGTTCTCAGAGAGAGGCTCTCAGTGCAAAGGATCCCTAAACAATTCTAGTGAATCAGATGTGGGCTACATGTGCTAGATCCTGGAAAGGCATCACTTTAGGCATTTCCAGGAGGACCTCCTGAAAATAAAAAGGTCTCACCTAAAAGAGGCTGGAGATGTACTGCTCAATTCCCAGGGACTCAGCAAGGAGCTGCAAGCAATGAGGCAAAAGAAAGATGCATAAGCCCCCTTCAAGGGAGCTGTGGATGCCAGCCACTCACTGATAAAAGCTTTCTGGAAACCCCCCTCAGACGGTCACATGTAAACAGCTCCCAAGGCTGGGGAATGCAACGTCAGTGCATAACAATGTCAGTCAAGCCAGAACTTTCCTGTTCCACTCCGTCCTATGCCTGCAATCCTGAAGAGACTGGAAATCTTGGCTAGCAAAATGGAGGAAGGATTGAAGCACAAGGTGGGGAAAGAGATTAGAAGGCATATATAATCTGTACTCCTGTCAATCATTTGCAAGTTTTTACCTATAAAGTGTACAAATTAGGTATTCCGAGAAGTTTTCCTATTAAATTTAAAGTTCTGACTACCATACCATGTAGGACTAGATATTTCATTCTCTGGACTAAGCTGTGCATATTACCTCAAAAAAGCCATGAGGCCACTATGGGCAGCGAGGAGCTAATAGCACTATTTAAAAAGACAGAATGAGACAAAAGCACAGTGCATCATAACATTTCTCAAATCATACTTAACAAATTAATTGTTATCAGGTGCTAAACTACATATTATGAAAATCAGACCTTTTATGCAAAAGATGGAGAAATTTGTTGTTCTTGTGTTAAACTGAGAAAGATGAAATTAGTTTCAGCCTGTAAGCTGTGTAAATCAAAAGGTTGCAACCAAGATGTTTAGATCTCAGAATTAACTTGTGATCTCAGGGTTATTCTGGGACAGAGCTAGCCTCACAAATAGGTTAAATAGTTTACTATCCAAATTCTGTAACTGTAGAGGGATTTGAGGCTTCCACCATATCCTCTACCATTTGCTTAAAAGTATATATACTTAATGTTTCATTTGATGCTCACAATTATTCTTTTTGCTTCAAAACTTTGGTTTCTGCAGCAATTAATATCCCATAGTCACACTTTGTCATCTTTAGTCACTTACACCTCAGCCTAACTGGGCAGGAAGCATTTTTGAATACTAGCTTTGGAAGGAGAGGTGGATGGCTTCTGTGTGCTTGGGGGAAGTCAAGGAGGAAATGCTCTGAAGTCAACATTTGCCATTGTCCAACTGACTTAGCTATGCTCTGGGTCCCAGAAATGTCCATCATTTCCTCTACTATTATTTGAATTTCTTTAAACCATGACAGAGAAGAGAAGTTGAGTTTAACAATTCTGTTAGCACAATGGAATATCAGAAGAAAACCTAAGGGTCATCCAGAATTGGGAAAGTAACTACATTTCACTTTGCATGTCAACTCCCAACATGGTACTGATGGCCTGCAGCATATGGCTACAAATGACTGTAAAGTCTGTCCTTACTGAGGGGATCATGATGACATCTATGGGTGAAAGCAGGAAAGGTAAGCCATCTCTTTTCCAGTGTGGATCTCTGCAATCTGCACCCACCCAGGTTCTTCCCCTCTAACCTGCCTCTCTCCACAGCTAGGGCTATTTGACTTCCAGTTTCCTCCTCTGTAAAAGGGTGACAAGAGTTCCTGTAGCATAGAATAATTGTGAAGTGCAAGAGAGCTAATGTGTGTAAAGTGTTAACACACACACCTGGCCTATAATAAGGGCCCAATATTTGGTAGTTATCAAGTGTTTCCAGAGCTTTACAAGATGAGATTTATTCCCATCTTTCAGGTAATTTTAAGATATTTAAAAAGGGTTCCAATTGAGAATCACAACACCATACAGCTGTGAGTTACCAAATGAAGGTTTGAATCTAGATCTTTTCTGGCTCTGAACTCATGCATTTTCTGCTATGTCATTCTGCCTTCTAGTAACTGAAATCTGACTATTTAGATTATAGCCTTGGACCTAGGATCGAGTCACTTGCCCATAATTTCTTGGATTATATGTCTGAATTCAGAAGCTTATCTGTTGCTGGAGCTCTCATTACCATTGATCCCTCTCTCCCATCTCCTCATATCTAAGCTTTCAGGGTTGACTTACGGGCTGCCCTAGGATCTGATGCCTGTCCCAGTGACCTCAGGTACCCAACTCCTGCAAACAGACCTGTCTTTCCAGCTGCTATGCCAGTCAGTAGATCTAGCTTACTCAGTCAGTGATTTTTTTTTATGGAGCCCTAACTATGTGCCAGGCATTATTCTATGCAAAAACTGAGCAAACAGTTACAGCCCATGCCCTAAATCTAATGAGAACAAAGTCACACAAATATCTAGCTATGAGCTTTGACAATCAATACATAGGAAAAGTACAGGGTATAACAAGGGGATCTGACCTAGTTTGGGGCATTAGTTTTTGAAACTCTTTCAAACCACATCTCTTCATTAGTATTTTGGGGATAAGAAAAGTTGTCACCTCATGCTGGTGTTATAAGGATTAAATCATGTGATTTTAAAGCACTAAGCACAGTGACTGGCACAAAGAACATTCACAGATGTTGCAATGGCTGCCACTATTATGATTTTTATTATTCCACCTTTTATGGAATAAGCATTTATCTTGAGAACCGAAGAAGGTAGAGACTTTGGTCAGGAATTTCTTAGTTCTAACTTGCCTCTCTTTCCCTCTCCTGCTATAGTTAATTGGGCCGTGCATGGCTAAATCTCAATATATAAAATATGATACATTATCATCTTGTTAAAGAGCCAGATGAGGAAGTTTTTCAGTCCCTAGGAAGGTCATAGCTGACAGCAAAACTTGTCTCTGAACTCCCCATCTGAGGTTCTATTACACTACACATCTTGTTATACTTTTTCATTTTAAGGTGATATCCCAATAAAAAACAAATTTTCACAAGTTGATAAAATAGCCTAACATGCAACGCTCTAGACTCCAAATATGTAACACAGCTTTAGGAATTTCTGTTTTTGCTACTTTTTTCTTTGTTACATAACCAAAGGCTCAAGCGGCCCAGACTGTAATCAGCACCCCACGATATCTTTGATTTCATCAGTTGTTTGAAACCAGAAGGTCCTCTCACCCGAATTTTCTCAGTAGGAATCCTATCGGGAAAGTCAATGACAGGTTGAGATGATTGGGCTCTGCAGATCTAAAATGCGATCTGATGCTTGTTTTTAATTCCTAGTATCAAAACCAAGCAGAGAAGAAAACAAATGTGAAATGAGAAAGATAAAAGGAGGCAGATTAAAAAGAGGGGGCCGGGACAGGAGGAGCTTGGAGCAGTAGCAATTGCCACAATTCAAAACGGCTGGCAGAGATACCATCTGCGGTGGTGGCAGCAGCGTTTCCCAGATTCCCTTGCAAACTTACCAGATAAACATACACGTGGGCCTCGCCTGAAGTGACGGATCGTGGACTCTCTAATAGGCAAAAAAATCAAAGCTTTCAATGAGACTTGCTTATTCAAGGGGGAGGAGTATCAATTTTTATTCCTTGCAGCAGCCTGAGATCCCATTCTCCTTTATCATCTCTGTACTTAAAGAGGATGAACAAGACATCCAACTAAATGCAAACTGTCACACTGTACACTGTGTGAGCCCCTTGCCTGCTACTGGTGTCTACCAGCTGTTATTAAAATCCACAGCCTACTCTGCCTCAAGTCTTGCTGTTGTTCCATAGATGCTCAAGTAGTTTTGTACCCTAAACAGAGCAAACATGGCTTTGTCAGTGTATTCTTTACTGTTTGTTCATTAGCTTGTTCATTCTTTCCTTCATTCACCTAGCTGTTGAGCATCTACTTTTTCCAGGCACAATTTTAAGCACAGAGAAGTATAGAATACAAGAGACGAAGCCATTGCTCCACTGCCCTCATGGAGCTTACATTTTATTGGCCTTGGACCATTTATGAATCTTACATTTATTGAACACCTTTTATCTGCTAGGATTTACACCAGCTGCTGGGAGAACAAAAATGAGTGAGAACATGGACCCTGCCATCTAGTGATACCAAAAACTCAAGCAGAAAATTGTATTAGTAAGTGACAGGGACAGTATTAGAGAGAAGTCTAAGATAGGATAACTAATTAGAATATGTAGAAAAAATATATAAAATAAAGCTTCTCAAAAGGACTTGGATTCGCTTTTCTGTTTTGTAGTTATTTATTCATGCAATAAATAGTCGAATACCTCAAAATGCTTAGAAGAGTATCAGGCACACAAAAAAACGTAGACAAACGTTAGCCCTTGCTGTTATCCATATTATCTTTAGCCAGGCATGGTATTAGGCACATGGTAATATAAGAAAGCTTAAGGCAGCTTAACCTATAAGGAAAATGAGACCTGGAAAATTAGGTAACTTTTTCAAGCTGGAAGTAGAATGCAAATCTCCAGACACCTAGTCTGGTTCCTTTCCAATACGATGCTGTTTCACATACTACTAACATAGAAATGGAATTCATTGTAGAGGTCTCTATTTTTAAAAAATGAATAATGAGTTTTTAACACACTTTTTGTAGACAGGCTCAGGGAGAAAATGTGCCTGAATTCATCCTCTCTCAGCTGTATCAGACCCAGAAAATTCTCCTGGAGTAATGCTCAGGGAGAGAAAGCTTGGGATTGTGTCACCATCTGTTCTAAGTAAATATCACCACTGGCCTTGATTTAGCATTCTCTTTTCCTGGGATCTCCACGTTCGGGTTTAGAGAAGGATACCAGCACACAGGGCAGTCAGCCAAGGTCAACTGGGGAATAGCTAAAGAAAAAAATCAATCCCATCCACAGTCTCTCATGAAACCACAGGGCCTGCTGAACACATAGGCACTTGGGTTTGGAAAGACCCTAGAGAAGACAATTCCTCAATTCCTGCTGCAGAGAAATGCAGTTTGGATATTTAAATCCAGGCATCTCTTGCTCGTGAGCTATGTTTCCAAAGGCAAATATTGTTGAAGGAATCATTTCGTCATGCTGTGCCGTGGGTGGCAGCAGGCTGAGGGCACTGGGAACAGAGCCAAGACTGGGGAATATAGCACAAGGGAGACGTGGGTTGTAGGGTGTGGAGGAGTGATGGGGTCAGAAGCCAGGCAGTTAAGTCACAAATGTTACCGGGTAGAGCAATATAGGATGGCCAGAGCTCATGCAAATGTGAACCCACCGGAAATGAAGTCTGCAAAGTTTGGTGGCGCTAGAGAACCCAGAAACTGAGCTACACCAAGCAAACAGCTACATGTTGCCAGCAGCAAGAAAAGGATCATAACATGGAGATGATTTCTGATCCAGTCTCACCTGCTTTCCATCGCTTTTTGTTTTGTTGAAAGCCAATTGTAAGCAAGCTGGCCAAAAGCCCCTAGGATGTGACCTTTTAGTTGTTACTGGGTTACGTTTTCACGCAGAGGTGGGGCACAGACGGAACTCTGGCTGCAAGCTTACTTATGACATTCAGCCTTGATGAAAAACTCACAAGGAATAAGCTCTTAAGAAGTGGAAAAAGAGCATTTATTCATTCATTCAAATATTTGTTCAGTACCTACTATGTGCCAAACACTGTGTTCAGTACTGAAGATAACATAGGCAGAGAAAGGCAGTCATACATAGTCTCTGCCCTCATAGTTTACAAACTGGTTTGGGAGAACAGATGAAAATCAAAGAAGTGCAAAGAGATAGAGAAAGAGAAGATTGCTGCAGAATGTGCTCCAAAAGAGAAGTACCCAGTGCTGTCAACAGAAAATGAACTATTCAAGGTGGTCAAGGAAAGCCTTCTGAGGAAGTGACAATTTGAAGTTTGCAGAAAGAACCTAGGATGAGGTAGGGAAGAACATCCTAGTTCTTCTGCTAATGGGCTTTGGCAGAAGGGGTATGGCGAGAATAAATGCCTAGTTTATTTCAAAATTTAAGTTTTATGGTTAACTAATCAATTTATAAAGCAGTTTACATCTGGCAGTAAAACACACTGAACCTACTGAATTTTCTCAGTAGGAATCCTATTGGGAAAGTCAATGGCAGGCTGAGATGCTAGATGATGCATGTTAGATGTGCAGAGCCCAAGTTTAGAAGTTACAGATTCTGTCCTCAAGAAGATACATTGAAAAGAGGTATAAATTTACCTAAAGTTTCTGTTGAATTCTTCCTATGTGCTAGAATCTTTACATTTGCTATTCAACATCTAGAGGTAGCTACTTTTTCCCCATTTAACAGATGGGAAACTGAGGTTCAGATATATAACTCACAGACCTCAGCCTGCTAGCTACAGATCTGTCTGATTGCCAAGCCTATGCACTTTTCATATAACAAAATGCCTCTTATCAGAACCCTCTATGAAAACTCACCAGAAAGATTTTGGGTGCCAACTGCTTTTTCCCCTTCAGCAGAGCTCTATTTAGATCTGAACTATGGATGTGTGTATGTGTGCAACTGCACATATATACAGTTTAAAACGTTCACCTTTTAGTAGTATACACTAAAGGTACATAGACACACTCTCTCTCTCTGTCTCTCTCTCTCAGGGTACTAATATGCAAAAGATCCAGATATAAAAAGGCCTTCAGTCCTTAGCCATAGGAACATAAATTCAATCTTTCTTCATTGGCTCAGACTGCCCTTCAGGATCTTAAAAATGTGCAGGTCATCATTATGCACATCAGTTATCACAGTATGGTAACTGGCTTGATGTGCTGCTTAATGAAGTGTTACCAAGTCATAAAATGCCAATATTTAAAAATCACCAAGGTCTTTAATTATCATTTCAATCTAGGGTTTGTCAAACTATGTCCCATAAGAAATAGTTCTACATTAGGTTAAGATGTGAACCAGAGAAGGGAAAAAACATATGTGTGTATATCTTTATTTATATATATTTATATGAGTATTTAGTGCTATATATGTATATATTATATATAATATATAATACATATTATTATATATCATATGTATTACTTTTTCCTCAAATAAATTCAAGAAATATTTTGTTTTATTTTACACCATCATGGATCTTTTCAGAGTCTATAATACAGTAATGGGAAAGTGATCTCATAATGGGAGTAAGAATAAACAGGTTTTCCTAAAATTACTTAGTGCTATATTTGAATATTTGTCCACTCTAAAACTCATGTTGAAATTTGATCCCTAATGTGGCAGTATTGAGAGGTGGAGTCTTTAAGAGGTGATTGGGTCATGAAGACTCTGCCCTCATGAATGGAGTAATCGATTCAGGGATTAATGGATTTGTGGGCTAATGGATCAAAGGCTATCATGGGAGTGGGACTGGTGGCTTTATAAGATGAGGAAGAGCCTGAACCAGCACAGTCAGCTCCTCGCCAGGTGATACCTTACCCTCATCAGTGCTCTGCAGAGTCCCCAATAGCAAGAAGGCCCTCACCAGCCATGGACTTCTCAGCCTCTATAAGTGTAAGAAATAAATTCTTTTTCTTAATAAATTTCCCAGTTCAGGTATTCTGTTATGAGCAACAGAAAACAGACTAAGACATTTAGCTATGAAATGGAACATAATATCCTTTCCTGGAACAATTTTTCAAAACAAAATGCAATTTTTATAACAGAGGTTATTCCAAGCTACTTGTTTTCACACACAGGTATATAGATAGAGAGATAAGCTCTTCTTTTACCCAGATTACTGCCAGCTTTTGTTACAACTAGGACCAGAATCTGGGATTGAAGTTATTGCCTTGACCACCTCACACATCCTAACCTGAACTGACGAATCATATTTGTGCGTGTTTGGAAATTGGAACATATTATGTTTAAATTCAGGGTTTCTTTGTTTTCTCACTTATTTTTTCTGTCTGTTCTAGCGTCAGAAATTAAAATGGCAAAGCTCACAAATAATATCTCTCTCAGCTTTAAGAAAACTAAATGGAAGAAAGGAGTAGAATTTTAAGATTATTCAAAAATATGAATAATTTGCTATTACTGCCCATGTTTTCTAAGACATAAAACTTCCCTGGGGTTTTTGTCTCCTGGTCTGTTAGGTTACTGTCCTTAGGCCTCAGAGTGGGCGGTGCCTGGAAGCTTGACAACACCATCAAAATTCCTGGTGATCTATGGAGAAATCCACTGCTCCTCCAGCTTTGCTAGTAGGCATTTTTTGTGTGTGTGTGCTTCAGTCTCTGTGATTATGAAATGTCACCGTGGAAACAGTTCAATATTCTTTTAAAAATATAAAAGCGACTGAAATGAAAAACTACCCAGAAGCTCAAACTCTCTTAAAGTCCAAGCTTTCTGTAAAAGCAAGCAGATTGATTTTGTGTAGGGCGATGAGTATATGCTCGTCCTCTATTTAAATAATCTTGCTTCCACTGCCTGATGACTTGAGTCCACAATTTCATTGTTAAGGATGCAAGGGACCCCTATCAGAAGGAAAAATACCAGAAAACAGCTTACTGGAGACACTGTGACAGCCAAAGGATCATGCAGACTCACAGAAACAGAGCAAGATCTAGTGTGTCTAGAAATTTGCTCAATAACATGCACACACCTACCCCCCACTGGGCAGCATTCTACATACATTGGAGTGTTTTATCAGACACGAAACTTGACATCCAGATTGCTAAGTTCAGTGGGGTCACATACAGGGATTTAACTGACTAAACTGAACTCTGCTTATTTGGCAAACTTGAAAGACTGACAGGCAGAGAGAACAACTGGGGAATTTAAATAGTTGCCTTTTAAATGTCACCCTTCAGCTCACCCTCTGCATGTCCAGGAGTCAGTGTGAGTTGGAAGAAGTCCATGGGATGCTCCTAGAGTTTGTCTTGGACCCTCTGGTGCTTTCATAATGACAGCATCTTACCTCACTGGGACTTTCATGGGTAAAAAAACACACATATTTTTGTTCAGCATAGGAAAAGGCTGGTGAGAAAATGCCCATTCTCCATGATTAAAAGATTTTTAAGGATAATTTTAACAGTTCAAGATTTTCTTGTGATACACTGATTATATGCTTAGCTCCATATAAGATCAGAATCTACCAAATCAGCCATCATTTGTATAGATACGTAACCTGATGCTCCAAGTGGTTAGTTGGCAAAGTCACACAGGTGATAACTTGAAGAACCAAATTTCAAAAAGGATATACTTTTTAAAGCCGATTCTGATCTGTGACAAGCTGGCATCAAGGGGGTAAAGGTTTTTTTTGTTTTTTTTTTTTTTTTTTTAACCAAGGATGGTAAAGGTTTCCCTCTATCTACGCATACCCATTCCCTCTTCTTCCTTAGCAATAGACCCTTATATTGTTGAGTGTGGCAATTTGCCTAGATAGCTTCAAGTCTGTATTTCCAAGCCTTTCTTACAGATATTTTATATAGGAAAGTCATTGGTAGAAATTTGAAAAGAGACTCACTCACAAGAAGCTATGCCCTTTTGTTCTTTTTTTTTTTTTTTTCCAGAACATTCACTTAGTGACTGGAGCTTCAGCAGCCATTAGGAACCATGAGGCAACCTAGAAGACAGGAGTCATTCAGTAAGGATAGTAGAACAGAGGAATAAGAGACATTGAGTCTCTAATGACTACATACTTACCACAACATGTCTTTTGTAGTAGGGAAAAATAAACTCATGTATTATTTAAGATGCTGTTACTTTGGGCACCTGTCACTGTTAGTCAAAAAAAAAAATGATAAGCTACAGTTTATGAACACTTCTATTATCGGTCACTGAGCAATTGGAGAAGAAAATTTCAATTTTAGAGATGCAAGTGATTCTATTTGGTCCAGCTGCCTTTATTCTTTAGAGTGAAATAATGAAAGCTAGTTATTCATTTATTTGGAAAACATTTATCAAGTGTGTAGGACAATAGCAAATTCAAGGAAACTGAAATAGAGACAGTACTTTCCTACAGAGTACTCACCATTTAGCTGAGGAGTTCCATAAAAAACCTTTAAAAATTCAGCCAGGTGAGAGTTATGATGGAGGAATTTACTAAGAAACCTTAAGAATATAGAAGTTGATTATCTAATTCAACTTTGGAAAGGCTAAGTGACATTAAGAAATGTTTTTAAAAGAACTGAGCCCATGGAACAAAGCTTCAAGAAGCAGTAGAAAGTTAAATAGAAAAGAACTGACTGGTCAATGCCACATAAAAAGCCTGTGACAAGTTCAGGCTTTCAACCCCAGAGTTTTAAATACTACTGCTTTCTGCTTGATACTAATTTAGTTACTGAACATGTTTTTAAATAGGAATTTATCCATTTTACTGAACATACAATGATTCTTCTTCTCCACACTGAATAACCACACTGATGACCAACTGAGGTTTCAGGGCAAACTGGGGAAAATATTAATGAGATAATTTTTAAATATGAAATTAAACTGATTTTGATTTTAAAAAGTACACATGCTTATTATTAAAAAAACAATTGGAAAAAGCATAACAAAGAAAGAAATACCTGAAATAGTACCACCACAGCAGGCCCAATTTAAAATAACAAAATCTCTTAACTTCTTACTTTAATAGATGCCCACCACAGAAAGAAAGAAAGGAAGAAAGGAAGGAAAGAAAAATATATCTTTACATTTTCTGTTACCTGATTTCTTAAACAGGCAATGGCTTTCCCAAGCACTGGAGCTGACATCAAGGGGGTGCTTACTAAGGATGGTAAAGGTTTCCCTCTATCTATGCATACCCATTCCCTCTTCTTCCTTCACAAGAGACCCTTATATAGTTGAGTGTAGTGATTTGGCTAACTAGCTACAGGTGCTGGCTACAATTTTCCCTCCTATAAAACACATGTTGAGAAGAGTACATAGTCATTAGAGACTCAGTAAGTTATAGATCAGATTCTGCCCACCACCCTCAAAAACATAACATTCCTACTTTAAACAGAGCAATTCAACTTTTATTCATTTTATTCATTTATTTATTTATAAATGGGGTTAAGAGCCATATCTCAAAATTGAGCAGCCTACTTGATAAACCAGGGACATATAGATGAATAGGCAGGCCAATAGGTTGGTATTCCTTGAAAATAATCCCCTCTGAACATTGCCCGTTGCTTACAGAGGCAGGACATTGCATAGGGAAAGAGTAGAGCAAGAAGAGATCTCATGGCGTCTAAGCTTAGCCTCTCTTTCACTGTCCAGGAAAATTCAACTTTGGTCCAAACCAGCACATTACTCAGCCACCTCTTTAGCAAGAAGCTGTATCTGGTAGACTGCTTTTGGCTATAGGTAACAGAAACTCTATGTCTTGTTGTCTTAAATAATGAGGATATTTCATGTGACAGGAAATCCAGAGGTGCATGGATTTCAGGATTGGCTGATTCAGTAATCCAGCACTGAACTGCTTTCTCTTTATTGGCTCTGTCGTCTTCACTGCTGTCCTCAGGCTGTTCACTCACAGTGCCTAGATGTCTTCCAATAGCAGCTGAGTCACACCCTGCAAAGCCCAGGAAAGAGAAACCTATTTCATGTGAAGAGGAAATGTTTTTTCTTCATGTCTGATGGGGTCAACAAAGCTCAAATACTCATCCCTGGCCCAAAAACAGATTCTAAAGGAATGCCAGACTCTAATTGGCTTAGACCAGGGATCTGCAAACTTTCCCTGTAAAGAAGCAGATAGTAAATAATTTAGGCTTTGTGAGACATATGGTTTCTGTCACAACAATTCAACTCTGTCGTTCTAGTGCAGAAGCAGCTATAGACAAAATGTAAATGAGCATGGATGTGTTCCAATAAAACTTTATTTATGTATATAAAATGTCCAGAACAGACAAATCTACGAAGACTGAAAATAGATTATTGACTGTCTAGAGCTTGAGGTACTAGGGAGATTGAGGGGTGATGGCTTAAGGGCATGAGGTTTCTTTTGGGGGTAGTAAAAATGTTCTAAAATTGATTGTGGTGATAATTGTATAGCCCTGTGAATATATTGAAAGCCATTTAATTGTATACTTTAAATGGGCGAATTGTACAGTATGTGAATTATATCTGAGTAAAGCTGTTAAAAAACATGGCCACAGAAATTAGAATTTTGTATAATTTTTATGTGTCAACACACACTATCCTTCCTGTGGTTTATTTTACTAGCCATTTAAAAATGTAGAAACCACTCTTAGCTTACAAGCAGCAGTGGCTGGCCATGTTTTGTCCATGGGCTTTAGTTTGCTGACTCCTGGCTTAGACTAATTAGGATGCCATTCTGGAGGTAGTGGATGGGTGAGCCTCTCCTGGTTCAAATGAGGGAAAGGTTGACATCTGAAAATAATCAGGACTCCTTTAGAGAGGAATAACAAGGAAATAGCCGGCTGCAAGGCAGACAGCTGTGCCCCTTGAAACAATTTAGGAAACTTCTCTTGCTGGCCAAATATGATCTTTGGGCATCAAACCCTTAGCCTCAAGCTCCTTAGCAAAATATTATTTCCAATCCCTCCATGCCAAAAAAGCAATACCTTTTTAAATTCTATTCCTACATTTTAATTTTCTGATTGAAATTCATAAACTCTCATCTTGACCAATTACCCACATGATAGGCAGTCCAGGATGGCCTGTCTTGTGGATGGGGTGTTAATCTCTCTTTCTACCTCTTACTCTCTGTCTCTGTTCCTAGGAGCAATTCTAGCGTATAAAACTTTATCTCCTTAGATTTTCAATGAGATATGTGCATCCTCATAGATGCTCCCAGGGGAATGGGAGTCAGGGATACCTTGCTGTCAGAGGTAGACAAAGGAGCTCCATCTATGTGCACAAATAAACCATTCTGAGCGACTCCCTGTGGTCTTCACTGCTAAGTCAAGGCTTCTGTGGCTTAGGTAACTGCCTTTTTGCAGCCTCTCTGGCAACTAATGTAAGAAACAAAGCTGCCTCCTCTTGCTTCTATTCTGACTTCAGATTTTGCCTTCTCAAGTTTGAGGGGAAGTATGAAGCAGTACAAAGATCACAGGAGAGAAAGTCAAGAGACCTGGCCTTGAATTGCTATATGACCTTGGGGCCGTCCCTTCACCTACAGGATAGACAGTAATGAGAGCACCAAGAGTAGTAAAGATAAATTGCTCTTCTGAGTCTGCAGGATGAGAAGATGATCCCTTCTTGCTTGGAGGAGAGAAACAGGCTCTTAAAGCAAGAGCCTGTGAGATCAGACATCTGGGAGAAGTGGGAATTGAGAGGAAGGATAAAGGGCCAAAAGTGGTAAGAGTCTGACATTGATTTGGAATTCAGAGAGTGTGCTGGAATGCTTGAGGGTTGAAGGAGAGAGTGTGGATATAGGACTGGAAAAGGAAGCTAGGAATGGATCTGATGCTAGCCTTAGGGAAGAAGTGTGTGATTCATCTGAGGAGCTCTGACCAAGGCAGGAGGAGGTCCTGAGGGATGAGTTTCACCTGGCACTTAGCCTGCTGCCCCTTCCATGATCCCAAATTTCTGCTTTCCCGAGCACAAACTAGGGAGAAATTCCTGGCCACAAATCTGCCATTCCTGTCTCCTGGTTACAGTTCCACTCATGTTCCCTTCTCTGCTATGAAGGATGGATTTGTCTGCTCAGTGCATTAAGGCAAGTTCATTTCACTTTAAAGTGAACAAAATTGAGTTCATTGACTTTACAAGGCTTCTGGTGCACACTGCGTGTGATATTTCATCACTTCCCTAGAAAGGCTCTCTAGAAGACTGCTCAGTGTTTCCAAAGGGAATTACCAATCTCCCTTCAGGAAAGAGAGTACCCTGTAAGGTAATGAAGAGCAGGGGACGATGAGGGTAGCCAGTTCCCTCAGGAATAATCGAAGCTGCTGAAATAATCCAAGCTCCCATTTCTTCAGGCTTGCAGGGAGTTGGTCCTGAGGAGAGCATGCTAACAACCCCAGGAAATTGCCTTCACCTTAGTGAGTTTTACAATGAAGCTTCCCTTCTAAGTAATGGAGCAAGCCTGTTAGTCATCTAATTGGAAAGAACTGTGGGTGAATAGGATCAAGGCCTGGGGAAAGCAGGTATTAGCAATGCTGGTGCACCTCAGGTGAGCCTGGAAGGGGTGTCAGCAGGCTGCCTCTAATAGGTGGAAAGGATACTCTCTCCTCGCTCTGGAAAAGCCTGAAAGGACACTTTCTTCCTGCTCCTAAAAAGTTTTGCTCTATCTGGTGACATTGACCTGTGAATTCACCTTGAGAATTGAACTCTTTGGCTTCAGCCTGCTCTACAGCATGCTCTTTTGAGATGCCAGTGCCCTTTGAGAAGCAACATATGCAGGTGCGTAGCTGTGTGGATAGCATTGTGGATAAAGGCCAGGGCTTTGGGGTCACATAGCCCTGCAGTTGAATATTACTTCTACCAGTGGTCAGCAGAGAAAGCCCTGTTGAAATAGTTGCTTAATGTTTCTAAGCCTCATCTATAAAATAGGATAATTATAATCCACTTCCTAGGGTGATTGTGAGGATAAAATGAAGGTATTGGCACATGTCAGGCACAGTTCTACATGTCTTCACATGCACTACCTCATTTCATCCTCCTAACTACCCTATGAAGCAGGGACTATCACCATTCCCACTTTACAGATGAGGAAATTGAGGTACCCAGATACACGGCAGAGTTGAGATTTGAACTTAGACTGTCTGACTCCAGAGCCTGAGCCCCATGCTATGCACCTTGGTACACCATTGGGGCTCAACAAATGGATATTTGGTATTGTTAGTGTGTAAGATTTTATAAGGTGCTTTAGTGTCAAAGATTCTCAGACTCTGGAAAACCCTAGTGGCATAAGGAACAGTAATGAGATGAAAAGGAGAGGCAAAAGGACAAGAGCAGCAGGGCCCGTGGATTCTCAGGAATTGGGCTGTAAATCTGTCTCATGTGGTAGTAAATGCCCCTAATTTAGGGCTGACAGCACTCCTGCCTGCTTGTCCAGTCAAGACCCACATCCCATTTATGGGGCTGGGCTGGGCAGCCAGCAGGCTTGTGTGCCAGGCTCTGCTCTGATACACCTCGGCTTAAGGAATTCAGAAAAATCATAAAATCATTGTGAGCCTCCATTGTCCTGTTTGTGAAAAGAAATAATCCTCTTGGCTTCCCCTCACAGTAAGGTTTTGACTGTTCAGCACCAATGTGGATATGAGAAGTTTTATGTTAGGAAAACAAAACACTCATTCAAGTAGAAGGAGAAGAAAGTTGAATTGGGTTACTCAACTCTTTTGCCTTATTTATTCATCCATTAAATGAATATTGATCTAGCACCTGCTTTGTGCCAGGCCTAGTGTTAAGACTAGTGGTGACATGAGCAAGATAAAGTCCTGTCTTTAGGAGTTTTCTTCCAGTGATGGATATGCATGCAGGGTGCATCAGAGTGTGATACACACCCTCTAGAGTCAGGCTATACAGTACCATGAGAAAAGAAAATAATTCTGACAACTGGATGGGTACTATTAAATCTAATTCTCATGAATTTATCAATTAATTTGTAATATACATAGAATGAGCTAATATTATCAGTTAGAACCCGCTCCTAAGTTTTTGGGGAAAGAGACAGCAAATTCAAGAAATCAAGGTGACCTGTGAATTTAGCTTAGCTTTAAGGAAACTTTACGAAGGGACTGGAAGGCAGCCCACTCTCTCTTACTTTCTCTAATTCTACATCTATTTGCAGGAAATGATCATAGACTTATTAGTTATTCAAGATGGACTATCTTTTGGGGATCCCTAATATCAGCATTTCTAATAGTAGATACAAGGACTCTTGGAGCTCACAGGACATGCCCTGGGGCAGGAAAGAACAGGATGTTGCATCTGGGTGCTTTAGACAGTGTTTTGAAGAAGCAGAAATGTTGAAGGGTTTTATGTTTTATTAACAAAAATAGCCAATTCAATCAAAATATTGTTTCTCCAGCAGTTTGGTGGTTGAGTGATGATGATGTGTGTAAACTGCACAATAACTGTAGATAGCAACAGGTCTGGGGAAACTAAGCCATTTTTTTTTTTTTTTTTTTTTTTTTGACACAGAGTCTCGCTATATCACCTAGGCCAGAGTGCAGTGGCACAGTCTTGGCTCACTGCAACCTCCGCCTCCCGGGTTCAAGCGATTCTCCTGTCTCAGCCTCCAGAAAAGCTTAGATTACAGACATGCACCACCATATCTGGATAATTTTCATATTTTTAGTAGACAGGGTTTCACTATGTTGGCCAGGTTGGTCTTGAACTCCCGACCTCAGGTGATCCACCCACCTTGGCCTCCCAAAGTGCTGGGATTACAGGCATGAACCACTGCACCCAGCCCTAAGCCATTACTTTGAAAGGCCAAATAGGTCAGCCTGAGGCCTTATGCTAGAGTTTAGTGTCAGAGTTTAATGTTCTTTTCCCAACCAGTGACACAGACCCTTGAGTCAGAAGACTTCCTCCATTTGCCCAGAACTAGACATCCAAATGTGCCTTCTTTCCCAAGATGGCTGTCAGAGCCCTATCTCCTGTTACTATCACTTTTATTGTTGAGTGAATCAAATTATTGCAGTGAAACCCCACTATAAATTTTTGTGTTTAACAAGGAAAAGGTATAATGATGAATTCTCATTAATTCAACACTGTTATTGGATTACTCTGAGGTGGAGGGGACTGCTGGAGGGCCGAGGACACAGCGATAAGAAAGTCCTTGATCGGGCTGGGCGTGGTGGCTCACGCTTGTAATCCCAGCACTTTGGGAGGCCGAGGCGGGCAGATCACGAGGTCAGGAGATCGAGACCACGGTGAAACCCTGTTTCTACTAAAAAATACAAAAAATTAGCCGGGCGTGGTGGCGGGCGCCTGTAGTCCCAGCTACTTGGAGAGGCTGAGGCAGGAGAATGGCGTGAACCCGGGAGGCGGAGCTTGCATCGAGCCGAGATCGCGCCACTGCACTCCAGCCTGGGCGAAAGAGTGGGTCTCAAAAAAAAAAAAAGAAAGTCCTTGATCAAACAGAACCTATTATAGGAAAGAGAGATAAAGAAATAAATAAACAGATGGGTACTTTGGTTTCACTCAGTGATAAATATGTAACAAAGAAAAATAGAGTAAAAATAGACCAATAGGAGGGGAGAAAGTTGCCACTTTAGATATGTGGTCAGCAACACCTATTTCAGGATTGAGAATAGGTTATTTGCATAGGATCTGAATGAAAGGAGGTGCTACTTAAATATCTGGGAGAAAAGTTTTCCAGGCAGAAAAAATAGCAAATGCAAAGGTCTCAAGGCTGGTGCAAGCTGAGTTTAGTGTTCTGGAAAAACAAAAAGACCAGAGTGGCTGGAATAGAATAATCAAAAGAAAGAGAAGAAATGAAGTTGGAAAAATGGCAAGAATCGAGACCATATAGGGATTTGAAGACAACAGTAAGGATTTGTATTTATACGAGTGAGTTGGGAAACCATTAGAGGACTTAATCTGGGAAATGGTATAATCTAAATGTAGGAAAGATCACTTTAGCTTCTGTGGTGGGAATAGACTGTAGTGGGATGAAAGGGAGAGGTTAATCAACTATGGTCTTTCTGAGGTCAGAATCAGAGGGCTGGGATGGATTGGTAATGTCTCTCATCAGGGGGTAGTGAGGAGGTTGGGGTAGAGGGAGGTAGGTAGCTTGTGTCTCCACCTTAGGAGAAAGTACAGACCCGGCAGTCGGAAAACCACTTCCTAGATGTCTGACCATGTGCAAATCACTTAACTTGGGTGTCAATTTTCTCATCTGTCAAGAGGATGAAAGCGTCTCTTAGGAACTTCTAAGTGTCACAAGAGACAACATGTTGTCTGACACATAAATGTTCTATAGTGACAAGCTATTATTTATCTCACCTCTCATTTACAGAGAAGCAAACTGAGACCCAAAGAAAGAACAGGCTTTGCTCAGCCACCCAGTTAATTCCTGGCAGGACCAGGTCTAGGCCCAGACTTCTATCTTCCAATTCTCTATGGCAGGAGGGAAAGGGTAGAGAGGAATGTCAGGGCAAAGGGGTATCAGGAGGGGCTCAGAGAGATGCAGTATGTCTTGAATTGGACCCTCTTCTCCCAGTCCCTCACTTTGGGTGTGCAAAGTTGGCAAGAATGGTTTCATCATGAAGCAATTGCTCATTCCCTGTGCCTTTTCACTGGTGACATCTGAATATAACATATCAGCACAGAGCCCGTTTGCTCAGGATCTTCTCACTTGGGCCTTCCCATCCATCTGTTTTCCGAATGCTCTTTCTGTTTATAGCAGGCTACACCTCTGTCCCAAGTTAGAAGAAGTTTGACAGCTCCTTCCATGCCACGTGGTTGCCTCCTGTCAGCGTTTGTGTGTGTGTGTGTGTGTGTGTGTGTGTGTGTGTGAGGGGGTGTGTGGGGTTCCTCATCACTGAGTCTCCTCACTGTTAACATTTTCTTCTGTCACTGACTGCAAAAATACATTTCCTGAATCATAGCATGCCAGTCCAACCTGCTTAGTGCATAAATGAGAAAAAAGAGGCACAGGGTCACATAGCACAGGGTCGCACAGGGTCACACAGGGTCAGCCAAGGTCACATAGCAACTCAGAGGCAGAGCTAGGACTAGACCTCTGGTCTCTTGATTGCTAACCCAGTGCTCACTCCATCACCTCATCCTGTGCCAGGATGGATGACCCAGCCCTCTTCTCATCTTCTTCTTCAAAGATAGAACTGTAGAGACCCAAGGAGGACTTTCAGAAGTGATGCTGTGAGGGTAGCTAATAGATAAGTAAGAGAGAAATCATCTTTGTAAAGCCTGAAGAATGAAAATATTGATTGTCCACTGTGAGGCTAAATCCTACAGTTTCTCTTGCCCTCTCTCTTCCAGTTACCCTCTATCATTTTGCACTGCTGACACACAGCCCTGTGTTGCATCATATCTCCTCATGAGGGATGGCACAGGAAAGACCATTCATCCTTCTCTCCACATAGCACCATGACCAGGTACAGATGGACAGCTAAGAAGGGTTAGAAAGCAAGCCAGCAATAGCCTAGCCAGAAAAAAGAACAATGTAGTGTCTTAAAGGGAAAGACTTTCATCTCAAAGTCTCCTCTTTCAACCTCTTCCTAGCTGACAAGTCATTTACACATTTCAAGCTTCCAAGGGCTCCTCATATGTCTAGCAGGAATAAAAATTTCTATCCTGCCTGAAGCCAAAGGACTAAGCCCGAGATTGTGTGTCCCCCAAGACCAAGGGCTAGAAATCTTAGTGAACATATTAAGACAGAGGCAAGAGAGGCACAGAGGAGCATGGGCCCAGGAGCAGGGGCACTGACTCAACATCCAGCTCTGTACTGGCCTGTCTGGTGTCCTTGGAGAAGCCACTTAAGCTCTTTTGTGCCTCCATTTCATCTGAAAATGGAAATAGCCTACCTCATAGAGGCTTTGTAAAGCATCAGTGAGGTGAGAGTTATAAAACAATTAAGCATCATTACCACTGCTATTGTTATTATCCTTCTTTTTTTTTCTTAATACTCAATAACTTCTGGAGATTATTCTTCCACATATGATGAGAATCAGAGAAATCTGCTCATTACTTAATGCTGCCTTAAATATCTCCTCTCTTGTGACGTCTTCTTCCACTGTTCTTACCCCCTGAAAATAAGAAACAGAAGTAATCTTCCTTAGAGCTTGTATAACTTAACTTTACCAATACCTCAAGATTGCAGTGCATACTGTGTTAAATCAAGGCACAGTTGGCTGTCTTTCTTGGTGCTCCTAGACGAAAGCCAGACAAATTATGTTGTACTCCTTCTGAGCTTGATGATCCTTGTACAAATTACTATCCAAGTGTAATTTTCAAAAATAAAAATAAAAATTTAAAAAGCCATGACTTTCATACAAATATAGAGTGAACACACATCAGAGATTATCTCATTAATGAAGTAACCAGAAGGATGATAAAGCTCAAAGAAGGATCTCAGAGGTGTGTATGGAGTCACTGAAGAAAAAAAAAAAACACACACACATGGCAATAAGATGGCTAAGTTATATACAAAGGTAGTTAATGTCCTACAAGCCAATGAAACTGTAGCTTCTGGGGTTATCTTTTCTACTACACAGAAATCATTTGCTCTCTACCAGACAGGACTCATTTGTGACTTATTTATCATTTACAAATTAACATCTTGCATGAAATAATCCGGGTCTAATTAATTAGAAGCCAGATGACGTCCATTCCCCTTAAGAATCAGATAAACCTTGGGTGAGCCCATTAGAGCTCCAGTACTGAAAGGATGTGTGGTTATCCCTTTCTCTCAATTCCCAGGTTTTGGATAGTTTTAATCATTATCAACCTCTCTAAACCTCGGTGTCTTCTGTCTGTAAAGTGGGGATAACAATACCTATGTCCTAGAGCTGGTTTTGTGGTTACATGAAGCCAAGCACATAACATACCCAATACACTGCTGTGCTCAGTGCTGGCACATGATTAGCCAAATACTATGGTCCAAGCTTTGGAAGGAAAATGACAATGAGCGTCTACTTTGTGTCAGATACTATGCTATATATTTTACAAATGCTTATATATACTTCACTTACCTTAGAAATACCTGTCAGGTGAGTATTAATTTAGTTCAAATTTACATGCAAGAAAATTCAAGTTGTCAGGAGTTAAGTGACTTGACTGAGATCTCAGAGCTAGGGAGTACAGAGTAGGTCTGTGATTCCAAACTTCTTTCCATAAATGTTGCTGCCTCTTTAAAAAAAAAAAAAGAAAAGAAAAAGAAAAATCACAGGACAAGTATTTTGTACAGCATTTGCAATGAACTCAAATTTGATTTAATGACATTTATTCATTTTCCTGTAATTCATCCAGATTTTGTTCTTTCCTTTCCCCCTCCCCACACTTCCCCACTCCTAAACCAAAAAGCTTTTCTCTTTACCATTCACTTAGCACTTCAAAGTGGGAAGGATGTGCCTCTGAGTGAAACATTGTGCTGGCAAAATGACACTTCATTTTCCAGGAGCCCTAACAAAGCCTTTTGATTTGAATGTCAATGCAGCAAGTATGATTAAATGTAAGATTCATTTTTACATTTCCCAGCTGCAAAATAAGTTGTACAGTTCAATTAGTTTGCCATGTGATTGAGGATGCAGCCCCTAAAAGTTGCTATGGTGATGCAACAAATGAGAGTGGTGTCAGGACTGCGGCCCAGAGTATTTCCAGATACTGAAATTGAAAAGGTTACAGGTTGGAAAGATGATGCAATTTACTTGCCTTTAGAGTCCTCTAAAGAGGTTGTGTTTCTACTCTTTCTGTGATGCTTGGGCTCTCTATACTGACATGAAGACACACATCTTCTCTTTTTGGAGAAAAAATTAGCCACAGACAGGACCTTTGGTTAGTCTCTTTCTCTTTTTTTTTCTGTCTCAAATCATGTGCTGTCCTGAGACAATTTGGGATCTGGAAAGAATAATCTAGAAAAAGAGTCAAGATCTTATAATTTATGTGTGATGGCTTTAGGCCCCCATCCTCTCCTTTTAGGGCCCTCTTGTTCCTGCCAAACAAAATACCCTTCAGTTCTTACCAGTGCTCTGTTGGATAGCATGGTCACCTTGGCTCTGAAGTGATTTGAGCAGACACCTGCACGAAGTTAGGGAGTAATACTTCTGAATTTTTTTTTTTTTTTTGAGACGGAGTCTTTCTCTGTCCCCCAGGCTGGAGTGCAGTGGTGCGATCTCGGCTCACTGCAAGCTCCGCCTCCCGGGTTCACGCCATTCTCCTGCCTCAGCCTCCCAAGTAGCTCGGACTACAGGCGCCCGCCGCCATGCCCGGCTAATTTTTTGTATTTTTAGTAGAGACGGGGTTTCACCGTGTTAGCCAGGATGGTCTCGATCCCCTGACCTCGTGATCTGCCCACCTCGGCCTCCCAAAGTGCTGGGATTACAGGCTTGAGCCACCGCGCCCGGCATACTTCTGAATATCTGTGGGAAAAATATTTCTCCTATTTGCTTCCTTCAAGGCAGTTTTCAGAAACTGTCATAATTTATTTTATTTTCTATTTTCTGTCCCCTTTACTGAGCTCTGTCTAAGCCAGAGACGGCAGACATCATATTTATTTAGTTTTCTAGTGTACTTTCCCACACTTAGCATAGAGCTTGGGACTAGTAGGAATGAATGACATCTGGATATGAATTCTGACTCTTGCTGGGTCTATGGGAAGGACAGTAGTTTTGCTAGATGCTAATCCCCTCCTTTGTAAACTGAGGGTGACCATCCACCTCTGCATACTTCTAGGGTTGTGTCAGGAAAGAGTCAGTAATGGACATGTAGGAGCTTTTTAAATGGTAAGATGCTACAGAAATAAAGGACTTTTTAGTTGGGAGGGATGGGGCCTTTTGAATGTATGAGTATATAGAGTAATAGCAGAACCAAACAAGTTCTTTTCTTACATGAGAATTCACTTGAAGAAGTGTGTAGCAAGAGGTTATCAATATCCTCATTAAAACGTCCCCAGAGAGTCACACTAGTAAAATGTTCTCTTAATCTCTTCTGTAGGAGCATTGTAAGAATTCATTAAAGTTGGCAGAATGATTTGATAACCTCCAATAATAGGTGTGACAAAGGTGTAAACTTATGTTATAAAACATGGATTGGGTTGTTTTCTGGATCAGTTAAGCAGGCAACAAGGGAGGGCAATTTGAGGAGGTGCATTGCAATGCCTGGTGAAGAATGAGTACTGGATTTGACTGTTGTCCAGTCTCTCTCTCTCCCTTCCTCTCTTTCTTTCTTTCTTTCTTTCTTTCTTTCCCTTTCTTTCTTTCTTTCTTTCTTTCTTTCTTTCTTTCTTTCTTTCTTTCTCTCTCTCTCTCTCTTCCTTTCCTTTCTTTTCTTTCTTTTCTTTCTTTCTTTCTTTGCTTGCTTGCTTGCTTGCTTGCAGAAGGGTATACTTCAGGCAGGACAGGAGGCAGGTAGAGTCCAGGACAGTAGTTAGGAACACTGGGTTCCGGTCTGACAAGATACTGAGGAACTTCAGGCAAGGCATAGACCTTCTCAAGGCCTCTGTTTCCTCCTTGGATGCATAAAAACACTTTGAAATCTATTCCACAAAACCAGATCTACAGGCTATCAATTAGAAAGACATGGGGGGAAGAAGGGGGGTTCTTTGGTCTAATAAGGTAGATAGACTTTGAGTTTAAAATTAAATAAGCTTGCCTTAGGACCACACTTCTGAATGCTTTTAATATGTTCCTGTCAATCTTGGGGAAGGGGAGATGGAAGGCAGATGTACTGTATATCTTGAAAATATTGTACTATGAATTTTTTTCTTGCAGTTAACATGCCAGTGAATAGTACTCTCTGACTACTTTGGGAAATACTGGACTCCAAAATGACGTGTTAGGTGACTATCTAGCCTCAAGATTCACTCAGGGCGATATCCTAATACACTGCTCTAATTTCATTGAGACATTTCAAACATATTAGAGCAAGTGTTAAAAACAAGCAAGCAAGGAAAGAAAGTAGCAAATCCAGCATCCATAGCCCTGATGTCTGCCCTTTAGAAATCTCCCTTTAAATATATCAAAGGTGTTGAAAATCAGCCTGTCCAGAGCCAAACTCAAACTTCTTCCCTTCTGTATCAAGCCTGTTCCAGACCCCCTCCAGTGTCCACTCTCTCGGAGAGTGGCACCATCAGAAATAAAGGGGCCATCTGTAACAGCTCTTTATCTGTCATTATCATCTCCAAATTCTCTTTAGTTGTATTTACCTCCCATGTATCTCTTCAAAACCAATCACTTGTCTCCATCTCATACAAGATGAATGCTGGCAGGCAAACCTAGCTTTTGATGACCTAGCTTATACATCATCTCAAGTAATCTTGTAGGTGAATATTTATCCCCAGTGAACAGATAAGAAAATTGAGACTCCAGGAGCTTAAGCAACTTGCCCAAAGTCACATAGCCAGTCTTCTAACAGTTAAGCTTAGAGACAGGGTCAGCTCTAAAGCACCCTGTTGAGTAAGTATGTCATTGCTGCTTCCCTGAGAGCAACTCAAGTCCAAGATTTCCCATTGTTCAAATGTGATTTTTAAAATTCCTGCTTTGCCTACATTATAGTATTGATGTAAGTATAAAATTCAGGACAGAAATGGATAGCACTTTAGAAATGAAAAAAATTGTTGTACAAATGCAAGGTCTTATTACTCTACTTGGCTGCAGAATTCAAACAGACCAGGATAATGCATCTCGATTGGAATAATCTCTGTGATAACAGCTTTAGTCAATCTTTGGAAAGATGGTACTGTCTGAAAGCTCTGTCCATCTCCTCAAATAAGAACTCTTATAACATTCATGAAAGACAGGCAACATTAGGCCATTTGAACTGCATTTGTAATTTCCCAGATGGGTCAATCCAGAAACCAAAACCCAATTTTAGAGCTTTAGTGTTGTTAAAAGAATCTAATTCATCTCCCTTATTTTACAGATGTGGGAACTGAGGTCTATGGAAACCTCAGTGAAAGTCAAAACCATTAGGCAAGTCACAATTGTATTTCTTTTCATCTCTCTTTCTTCTCTTCCCCCAAATATCAACCTAGGATGCTTTTCAGAGTTTTTTTTCCACCTATATAATCTTCAAATTCCTAAAACTGAGATTAAAGTTCAAAGCCTCTCGAAACTTAAGAGGAACATTTTGTGGGCATTTGTATTAGGGAAAAGGAGAGATCCTTTGGGGTTATTAGACAGAGCCATATGGACTCTGTGGGTTTTCTGGGCAAAGCATTTTGTGTGTTTCCCAGTGTCCATGAACTTGGAGGCTGGGTTGTAAAGTGGAGTCACAGGGTAGAAAGGGAATAACATGAGTGAGAGCCTTTACTAAGAGCATCTCCTCTTTGCAGCGTGTTCTACCTGCATCCCCAAAAGCTGAAGCTACAACCATCTCCCTAGGTGTGGGCCAAATACTGCCTACAGACTCTATTTTTCCTCCCCAGTATTTACAATTTTATCTTATACAACCAATAGTGCCTTCCACAAAAGATAAGCAATATGTAAGTTTATAAAATGAACCATGAAAACTGCTCACCAGAGTCCCACCCTCACCACCCTCACAACTCACTTTTCTTTCAAGTTAGTACTTCATTGTGCATACTTCCAGGTTCTTGGTGCACCTTCACTGGCAAGGGAGGGAGATACAGAACACAAATACCTAAAATGACCAAGAAGTAGTATAAATATGCCAAGCAGGGGTGTTTGAAGTACATGCCCTGTCTGTAGGGGCACCACAACCTTGTTCCCAGGAATTGCTGCTTCCTGGGAATGCAGAGCCCCCAGCATTGTTTAAGATGCTTCAATTTCTTAAGCCTAGCACCAAATTCAGACTTTTTCATAAAAGCTTCTGACTTTAAGATATTAGCAATGAATTCTAAATTTTTAGAAGTGCCACTAGAACGTATAAGACATTTGTAAGCCAGATACAGCACACAGATTTACAACCTCTGATTTATGAACAGATGTACATATATAGGAGCACACTTTGTACATGTTTTGTGATTGCTTATTGCCTCCAACTCCATACTATTGGTACTGATCTTTCTTCTTTATTATTATTTAACTTTTATTTTAAGTTCAGGGATACATATACAGGTTTGCTATGTAGGTAAACTTGTATTGTGGAGGTTTGTTGTACAGATTATTTTGTTACCCAGGTATTAAGCCTAGTACTCATTAGTTATTTTTCCTAATCCTCTCCCTCCTCCCACCCTCCACCCTTCAAAAGGCCCCAGTGTGTATTGTTCACCTCTCTGTGTCCATATGTTCTCATCATTTAGCTCCCACTTATAAATGAGAACATGCAGTGTTTGGTTTTCTGTTCTTATATTAGTTTGCTAAGGATAATGGCCTCCAGCTCCATCTATGTTCTTGCAAAGGACATGATCTCATTCTTGTTTATGACTGCGTAGTATTCCATGGTGTATCTGTACCATATTTTCTTTATCCAGTCTACCATTGATGGGCATTTAGGTTAATTCCATGCCTTTGCTATCGTGACTAGTGCTGTAACAAACATGCATGTGCATGCATCTTTATGGTAGAATTATTTATATTTCTTCAGGTATATACTCAGTAATGGGATTGCTGAGTCAAATGATAGTTCTGTTTTTAGGTTTTTGAGGAATTGCCACAGGATCTTCCACAATGGTTGAACTAATTTACACTCCCACCATAAGTGTTCCTTTTTCTCCACAACCTCACCAGCATCTGTTATTTTTTGACTTTTCATAGTAGCCATTCTGTCTGGTGTGAGATGGTGTCTCATTGTGGCTTTGATTTGCACTTCTGTAATTATCAGTGATTTTGAGCTTTTTTTTCATATTATTCTTGGCCACATGTATGTCTTCTTTTGAAAAGTGTCTGTTCATGTTCTTTGCCCACTTTTATGGGGTGTTTTTTTCTTGCAAATTTAAATTCCTTGTGGAAGCTGGATATTAGATTTTTGTCATCTGCATAGTCTGCAAAAATTTTTTCCCATTTTGTAGATTGTCTGTTCACTTTGTTGATTGGTTCTTTTGCCGTGCAGAAGCTCTTTCGTTTAGTTAGATCCCAGTTGTCAATATTTGCTTTGGCTGCAAATGCTTTTAGCATCTTTGCCCCTTCCTATGTCCACAATGGTGTTGCCTAGGTTGTTTTCCAGGGATTTTATAGTTTTGGGTTTTACATTTAAGCCTTTAATCCATCTTGAGTTAGTTTTTGTATATGATATAAGGAAAGGGTCCAGTTTCAATCTTCTGCATATGGCTAGTCAGTTATCCCAGCACCATTAATTGAATAAGGAGTTCTTTCCCCATTGCTTGTTTTTGTCAGATTTGCTGAAGATCAGATAGTTGTAACTGTGCAGACTTATTTCTGGGTTCTCTATTCTGTTCTGATGTCTATGTGAATGTTTTTGTGCCAGTACTGAGGTTTCTATGTCAGTTTCTATACATCATGTCATAAATTTTAATGGTCAAGTAGTGATCTCCGATATGGATGTGTTATAGTTTGCCTTCTCTTTGTCCTATTGATAGGCATATGTTCTGATACTTTTTCAATATCATAAGAGCTTTCAACAAATCTCTTTTTTTTTTCTTTTTTTTTTTTATTATACTTTAGGGTTTTAGGGTACATGTGCACAATGTGCAGGTTTGTTACATATGTATCCATGTGCCATGTTGATTTCTTGCACCCATTAACTAGTCATTTAGCATTAGGTGTATCTCCTAATGCTGTCCCTCCCCCCTCCCCCCGCCCTACAACAGTCCCCGGAGTGTGATGTTCCCCTTCCTGTGTCCATGAGTTCTCATTGTTCAATTCCCACCTATGAGTGAGAACATGCGGTGTTTGGTTTTTTGTCCTTGCGATAGTTTACTGAGAATGATGTTTTCCAGTTTCATCCATGTCCCTACAAAGGACACGAACTCATCCTTTTTTATGGCTCCATAGTATTCCATGGTGTATATGTGCCACATTTTCTTAATCTAGTCTATCGTTGTTGGACATTTGGGTTGGTTCCAAGTCTTTGCTATTGTGAATAGTGCCGCAGTAAACATACGTGTGCATGTGTCTTTATAGCAGCATGATTTATAGTCCTTTGGGTATATACCCAGTAATGGGATGGCTGGGTCAAATGGTATTTCTAGTTCGAGATCCCTGAGGAATCGCCACACTGACTTCCACAATGGTTGAACTAGTTTACAGTCCCACCAACAGTGTAATCATTATTTCTAATCTTGAGTCATTCAGATCCTTTTAAACACTGGAATACCAATCACTCAATCAATGAATTATTGTTTAGTTATTTCATCTAAATTTTTTTTATTTTGTGCAGCACTGGAACAATTTGCCAATTATTGTAACTATGTGAATGACTACAGTTATTATTTAAT